>NC_069662.1:139115293-139417793 GCF_027244095.1 Hemicordylus capensis | reverse complement strand
GGTGCTCTTTAAGGTCTTTTGGAACTGCACCCAGGGCGCCAATTACCACTGGGATTATTTGGGTCTTTTTCTGCCACAGCCTTTCAATTTCAATTTGTAGATCTTTGTATTTTGTGATTTTTTTTCTATTTCTTTTTCTTCTGTTCTGCTATCCCCTGGTATTGCTATGTCGATTATTTTGACTTGTTTTTCTTTCTTCTCGACTACAGTTATATCTGGTGTATTGTGTGGCAGATGTTTGTCTGTTTGTAGTCGGAAGTCCCATAATATTTTTACATCTTCATTTTCTTCAACTTTTTCAGTTTTATGGTCCCACCAATCTTTGGCTACAGGTAGCTTGTATTTTTTGCAGATGTTCCAGTGTATCATCCCTGCTACTTTGTCATGCCTTTGTTTGTAGTCAGTCTGTGCGATCTTTTTACAACAGCTGATTAGGTGGTCCACGGTTTCATCTGCTTCTTTACAAAGGCGGCACTTGCTGTTTGTTGTGGATTTTTCGACTTTTGCTCTTATTGCATTTGTTCTTAGTGCCTGTTCTTGTGCAGCCAGTATTAAACCCTCTGTTTCTTTCTTCAAGTTGCCATTCTTAAGCCATTGCCAGGTCTTGCTGATGTCTGATTTTCCACTTATATTGTGCAAATATTGACCATGCAATGGCTTATTTTTCCATTTTTCTGCTCGGTTCTTGACTTGTTCTTTCTTGTAGGCCTGCTTTGTTTCATTGGTGTTGAATAGTTGCGCATTATTGACCATTTGAAGTGCATCTTCTTCACTGTCCTTGATATATTCTTCAAGGCCTCTTTTCTCCTCCTCTACTGTTTGATGGACTTGCAGCATTCCTCTTCCACCTGAGCTACGAGGGAGGTATAGCCTATCGACATCACTGCGGGGGTGCAGAGCATGGTTGATGGTCATGATTTTCCTGGTCTTATGATCTAGCGTCTCTAGCTCGGCCTGGGTCCAGTCTATTATTCCTGCAGTGTATCTGATAACAGGTATAGCCCAGGTGTTTATGGCTTGTATGGTGTTCCCGCCATTGAGTTTGGACTTGAGGATTTTTCTAACTCTCCTGATGTATTCACTTCCAATTTTTCTTTTAACTTCAGTGTGTGCGATGTTATCAGCCTGGAGAATGCCCAAGTATTTGTAAGGTTCTTTCTCTTCCAGGTTCTTGATCTTGCTTCCATTGGGCAGTTCTATTCCTTCTGTTTTTGTTATTTTCCCTCTGTTCATTATTAATGCAGCACAGTTGTCTAGTCCAATCCACCACTTCTTCTTCTTCTTCTTCTTCTTCTTCTTATTATTATTATTATTATTATTATTATTATTATTATTTAAAAAACTTTTATACCTCCCTTCCAAAAGGCTCAGGGCGGTTTATGTTAAAACACAATTAAAATCAGTTAATAATTAAAACAAAAATAATAAAGCATAAAAAGGGCTTTAGGGCTTTATAACTAGCACTTTGTATTTTGTCCGGAAACTTATTGGCAGCCAGTGTAGCTCCATCAATAAAGGAGTAACATGGTCTCTCTGAGGTGACCCAGAGACCAACCTGGCTGTCGCATTCTGAACCAACTGAAGTTTCTGCATTACGAACAAAGGCAGCCCCACGTAGAGCATATTACAAAAGTCAAGTCTGGAGGTTACCAACAGATATACCACTGTTTTGAGGTCACTGATCTCGAGAAATGGGTGCAGCTGGTGTATCAGCTGGAGCTGACAGAAAGCGCTCCTGGCCACTGCCTCAACCTGAGAAACCAGGGAGAGGTGTGAATCCAGAAGTACTCCCAGACTGTGAACCTGTTCCTTTTGGGGAAGTCTGACCCCATCTAGAATAGGTAGATCAAAATCGTCTCTAGAGTTCTGACCTCTGTCTTATCTGGATTCAGCTTCAGTTTATTCTCCTTCATCCAGCCCATTACTGCTTCCAGGCAGGCATTTAGGGAGGATATGCCAACTCCTGAGGAAGTTGACATGGAGAAGTAGATCTGGGTGTCATCGGCATACTAGTAACACCCGGCTTCAAATCCTCTGATGATATCTCCCAGCGGTTTCATGTAGATGTTAAAAGGCATTGGAGAAAGTATGGAGACTTCAGGGACACCATACTTAAGCTCAGATTTTGAAGAGCAACAATCTCCAATTGACACCATCTGGAATCTATTGAAGAGGTAGGAGCGGAACCATTGTAAAACAGTGCCTCCCACCCCCAACACCCTCAGACGTTCCAGAAGAATACTATGATCGATAGTATTGAAAGCTGCCGAGAGATCCAAAAGGACCAACAGAGTCACACTTCCTCTGTCAATTCCCAATTGGAGACAATCCATCAGGCCAACCAAGGCAGTCTCCACCCCATAGCCTGCCCCAAAACCAGTTTGAAATGGGTCTAGATAATCAGTTTCCTCCAAGACTGACTGGAGCTGAGAGACCACCACCCTCTCAATTACCTTGCCCAGCCATGGTAATTGCTCAACTCTGAGGGATCTAATGCAGGCTTCTTTAGAAGAGGTCTAATGATTGCCTCCTTAAGACAAGGAGGCATCCTGCCTTCCCTCAGAGAAGCATTTATTATTTCCACCAGGCTGTCTACAACAGCCTCTCGAATAGATAGAACAAGCCATGTTGGACAAGGGTCAAGCAAATGGGGCTATTCCCAGCCTTGAAGGGCATACTAGAAGAATCTTGCTACCTAAAAGAACTAATAAGAGAAAACAGAGAGAGGGGGTGTGTACACATGCAATCCATGTATGGCCATGGTCCATGCATGAGCCCTGGTCATTTGCTCGCATACACTGTAACATAAAATATATGTGAGAGTCAGAGTTCTATGGAGGGAAGGGAAACAGGCTAAAAAGCACAGCTAGCCTTGCCTGCCCAAGCAAGCTGGCTTGGGAAAAACACATTTAAGTAACTGAAAGGCTGCTTATTTATGGGCAAGGTAAGGTTTTGGGATACAATTCAAATACTGATACTGTTACTGATTCTGGAGAGGCGCTGATGGGTCCCATTTCCAACAATTCCACCTTTTGTCCTTATTTTCCCCAAGCCTAGGTTTTCATCTTTGGACCTAGGAATGATTGCTGATGTTCCTCGTGGTTTAGTCACTGGTTATTTGTGGCGGGGGTCGGGGGGGGGGGAGGCACTCTGCTGTCTGCTCTTAGTTTTCCAGCAGGTCAGAGCCTTTTCTGCACCCCTGGTTCTTGTCTATATCAACTGTCCACCACTCTGGCTTTTTATACTGATTGAATTCCTTCCCTGTCCTCAAAGCCATGTGCTCAGTGATGTCACCTGGGACAGGCAACATCTCCCAGGGTCACATTCTCTCCCACATTATGGTTGCCTTTCTGAGAGACGAGAGGTAGAGGTTTGTCAGATCTGCTTTCACAGTGCTATTCTCTCTCTCTTTGCAGCGAACATCCTGAATCTTATTTGTAACGATCACGCCTGTCTTAGTTTCCCTGTAGTATATCAAATCTAGACTAGGCATGATGGAGAAAAAGGTCACCAATGAAGGGAATGAACATCTGAAAGCAGAGCACTGCCGATTGTCAGGTTGGACAGGACCCGCTCCTGTCTTAAATCTACCCCATTGCCAGTGTGAGAGAGAAATCATTCCAAAAAGCAGTACAGTGACACACAGTAAAGCAATGCATCAGAAGATTTTCCCTGTGTAATGTTTATTCCCTACAAAAATCTTGTGCCCTACAAAAATCCTGCACCAGCTGTAAAACTGAAAATACCTCTGTCTTTTGACTAACATATTTTAATCCCATTTGCGTTCATTAGGTAAGCCTAATTCTCTATGAAGCCAGACCACAATATACACTTTATTATTAGCAAGCTGTTTTGCATTCAAACTGCTTGGAACAGAAGCCTTTTTAAAAATTCATTACAGTACTAACATACCAAAACTACTCATGTAACAATGATTCCATTTGCTGATGCAAGACAAACACCAAATATTTGCATCAAGTCAACCACTAGAATTTTAATTAGTTTTTCGAGACGGGACAAAGACTAGTCACGTTTTAAAGATTGTTTTTAGCATGGTGGGGCTAGAATGACTGCACAGATCATTAAGCCGAACTTTCAGGACTGTGTAGTAATAGCTCCCAAGCTTTAGGAACATAGGAAGCTGCCTTATACTGAGTCAGACCCTCGATCCATCTATCTCAGTATAGACTGGCAGCAATTCTATGGTTTTCGGCAAGATTATTTCCCAGCCCCACCTGGAGATGCCAGAGATTGAACCAGAGGCCTTCTGCATGCAAGGCAGATGCTTCACCACTGAGCTACAGCCCCATTCTGGTCAAAGCAAAGGGCATCCACATCCACTAGGCAGCTTGTTTTCCATTGCTCAGCTAGTCTAACAATGAGAATTTTTGCTCTTTTTGCCCAGTTCTACTCAGCTGAAAACATAATCATTCGACCCACACCAGCAATGGAGAATTCCATATGCAGGAGTAAGCTCTGCACACATGTGGCCGAATTCGGCCCTCATGGCCATGATGCTGTTGGGGGATATGTATCCAAATCTGGAGCCACGCTTTGCTGCATAGAAACAGAGCTTCATGGGGCCATAGCGCAATGGTAGAGAACATGCTTTGCATACAAAAGGTCCCCGGTTCAATTCCTGGCACTTCCCGATAGGAGTGGAAAGGACCCCATCTGAAACCCTGGACAGCCACCACCAGTCAGTGTTAACAATGCTAAGCTAGAGGGACCAGTGGTCTGACTCAATATGAAGCAGCTTTGCATTTTCATATGCTTCTCATTCTGCCCTCAATATATTCTGCCCTCAATATATGGGATGAAAAATGGTTCATCTTCTCTCCCCACTGCAACGCCTTCTGTCAAGCAAGACATCGCGATTCACCGCCCACCCACCAACTTTATTCTTATGCCTTCTCCCAAACAATCTGTGCTCTACTTCACAGCCATTCCTTATGCGTCCTGCCTTATGCTCTTGTTCTCATTACTCACATTCTGCTCGTCAATATCATTGCTGAATTGTGGGGACCAGAACACAATACTACAGATGAGAGCTGAGGAATGCAGCATGCCCACTGTTGTGTGTGCTGCTCTGCCATGCCAAGCCTCTAGGGGGCTTCTGTTGATATTTCATTATTAAGAAGCTCCTGGCTGCCTGCAGCAGCTCTTTATTAAGAACCTGTTATGGAGGATTTTGTCCAGTTTGTGTATGACTCATGGATTTAACACCCCCTAAATCTTGGATGCAGTTATGCTGTTAACAGTGGCTACATTGTTGAGACATGATCAGATTGTTATCTGCTCAGGCCCTAAAGTCCTTGTCAATACTATTGCTTACTTGGTTATCCTCACCTTATAATTTGTATAATTTTATTTTGTAAATAACTTTCTGTTTTATATTGTTCTCAGGTGGACTTTGCAAACCTGAAAACCAGCAGTGTCTGAATACTCATGTATCCCTCAACTTGACAGGTACAAGCTGACCTTAGAATCTAACAATCTTTATTAGCTCTGGTCTCTTAGGTGTTTTGTTCCTGTGATCAATTAAACATTGTATTGAAGGAAGTGAGAGAATATAACTTCAAGTTTTACATACCTAGGGATTTTTTTTTTTACCCCCAGAAAATAAATGCCATGTACTCATGAATGATTTATTTGCTTCTTTTCAGTGAAGCAATGACCACCAAAGTCTAGAAAGTGCATGCATTTAAATACATTAGAGGAAACACAAAATTAACACAGCATATGCCAAATCCCCCCTAGAGAGGGACTGAATAAGGGTATAGGAGATACTGCAACATATTAAAAACACCAAGATTCTTTATCAGGTTTTACCTCTGAAATGTAAATGATTGCATATTTTTAGAACTGGCTCAGCCCTCATTAAAGTTGGGTGAAGAGTGAGCTGTTATTGTAAACATGTCACTTAATTGGATAACCAACATGCAAACTGTTCTAAAATTTTAATTCCTAGATGCAGACTCTTCAGTGATGGGTGAGAAGAATGAAAAGGAAAATATTTTCTGCCTCAGTTGTTGGCTGGATTGTTCCACAAATATAGAACCTATTTTAATGTGGATTTCTCAAGAAAGTCAAAGGGGATATTTTATCTTTCTCCCATATCTGGAATCTGGGGAATTGACTTTTCCTCACAGTTGTGGAATCAGCCACCTCAGACAGACTTTGCTCTAGAATAATGACACTAAAATGCAAATTTAGCTTCCTTTGGCTCTTTGATAAACACTGACACTCTGATGCATGCAGTGCTTACACCGTATATATAGTCGGGATGCATGTGAATGTCACGAAAGACTAAAATCTGGCCACTGGTCTTACCCCCAGAAGCTTTGAAAGGGTACCACCTTATATGGAATGTGCGGCTGCAGGGGAATGTGACCAGTCGGTATGTTGCTGGTACATCAGAGTGTGTGGGTGTGTGATCAGAGAGACTTAAATCACTTGCCCTCTTGCATGTAAGCCCTCAATTTTAAAGGGATTGTGTCACGATTTGGCTTCCAAATCACATTTTGGCACATCCCTATTTCTTGTCTCTTGAATTTGGTGTACAGAGGCATCCTGCCTCTCTGGGGGTTTCGTTTATTTATCATGGCTGATGGAGAACTTTCATGCGCACAGTAGATGGGAGGCGTTTTGGCCAGGTGGAGCTAAGGGACAGTGTAGTTGTAGGATTGGGCAGACAAGATGTGGCACTATCTCACTTGGTGGTGGTGGTGGTGGTGGTGGTGGGAAACCACACATCTCTGACAACTAGTCTCTGGAAGCTGAGATCTTCATTTGAAGCCTTCGCACCCCTGAGAATATACAGGACAAAATGCACTACGGACGCAGCTACTGTCAGTACAAGAACCACCACAGATTTTCAACCTGGAAGTCACGTTTCAACAGCTGGAGAATTGTTCATATTGTTGCTACACTTGGTAACTTGAGGCTCATATCTGGAGAACATTACTGATAGGAAAGCACTGTTGTCTTTTCCTCACTAAGCAGTGTTAAAACATTATCCTGTTCACTAACTCAAAAGCAATATCCAGTTGTTATACTGCAGATACAAGAATGACCCTATGTCAGGCAAAAATTTCATTATTCTACAGGATATTAAAATCTTGATATTAAAGTTGTCAACATTTTGATAACAAATATGACTCTAGAAATGATGGCTCATTGAAAGCATCTTTAAATATCATTTTAATATAGTAATATTTCATCCCACCACAGTCGCTAATATTGATTAGTACAGGGAGGGGAAGAAGAGGAAGCGTGAAAGCAACAGCGTAAGTGGGAAAATGTTTGTGTGAGGGAAACAATGAAAGTGTAAGACTACCTCTTGATAAATGTGGATGGACAGGTCAAGAACTTGACTTTCTTTTAGTTACTAAGCTTTTTCAAGGGTCAGTTAAGATTTAAGTAATGGCATAACTAAATATAGCTTTCTTGGACAGATCATTGGCTATTATGGCTGAAGGCAGCATTCAGTTCCAAAGTAGAATTGTATTTCTGGGCTTGCAGGCAAGCCTTTGTTTCACTATAAGGTTATCTCATCATAATATATCTACAATAGCTCAGTGCAAAATGGCAAATCACAACACAATGGCTGACATACTGCGTGACATAATGTGAACATTGCAACATAATGTTAGTGCAGTTGTGCAAGTGTGGTCTTGTGCAAGTGCAAAAATTGCAGAGAGTTTCATAACAATACGACCATCAGGAATAATGGCCGTGCTGTTGCACAACAGCATTTGCACAATGTTTGTGCTTGCACAACTGTGCAAATAATAATAATACTGTATTATTTAGTACATTTATATACCACCCCATTCAAAAAAGGCCCTGGGTGGTTCAGAAGTGTTGCAATGTGTATTGCATTGCCACACACACACAACACACACAATACGGCACATTCAGGGCCGTCCCTAGTGGGGTGCAGGGCTGGGGGCGAATCAGCATGTGTGGGGCCTCATTAACATTTCATATCATTACAGAATCACACTGATTAATGACATACAGTGTAAATAGTGTGAGTGAGGTTTTTGGACATGTCCAACCAGCTTGGACATTTCTAAATGTCCAAGAACTTTAGAAATGCATTTCTAACGAAATAAAAATAAAAAACACCACACATGCGTCCCAGTTCTCAGACCTTCTGGGTTGCAAACCAACTTGAGCATAGTGCATTCAAAAACAAAGAAACAAACAATATACAGTTTGTTCCAGAAGTTTTTGTAATTTTCTGCCATGAAACAAGCCACTTATAGGACTTTTTGGATGGGTTTTTTTAAACTAAAAAAATTAAAAACCAACAATTTGTCCAATCCACTTCAATTTAAAGATACATATTCCTCCCACCCTGCCCTACATCTCTGCTCAATACCAAAGCCCTATGGTAAGTCAATCCCTAAATATTCAAGGGGGGGGGATAACCACAAAAAGGAAATCACATCATACCTCCATTACTAAGGCTGGGCTGGGCAGAGGGTCTGCAGAGAGCTCTGGTGCTGGACACTCTCTGCCTGCCTGACTCCTTCCTCTGCTTCAGGCTTCAGCAAGGCCTGCATAGAGGCCTCTCTGGAAGCCCCGCCCACCCACGGAACAGCTGAGATTTGGGGAGAGACAGAACTCTAGCAGCTTGTCTGGGAGCCTTGGAAAGATAAGTGGCTGGGACAGGGCGAGAGAGGCTGCACTGCAGTGTGCCAAGCGCAGGGCTCAGGGCAATTGCCCTGATCTCAGATGAGAGAATGAAACCCGAAGCTGTCAATCTAACAAAAGGGGAAATAGAATAGAGACAGCAGAGACAGAGAGGGGATTCCCTTGCTCACTATCTCTACCTCTAGTGGTCAATAGGGTTGTTGGTGCTAAGATGTCGATGCCATTAGGAACGGCATCTCCCACAATTTATTTATTTATTTATTTATCATATTTATAAACCACCTGAAACTTGTATCTCTAGGTGGTGCACAAAATTTAAAACACAACAAATATAAAACAGAATAAAAGCAATTTAAACAATTTCACAGAATAAAAAAATAAAAAGTTTAAAATTAATTTCAGTTACAAGCCTGAGAAGACAGGTGTGTCTTGAGAGGCTTTTAAAAAGCCGTCAGAGATGGAGATGCTCTTATTTTGACAGGGAGTGTATTCCAAAAGCCTTAGGGCAGCCACAGAGAAGGCCCAGTCCCGAATCACCACAAAACTAGCTGGTAGCACTAGCTGGTAACCGGACCTCTGAAGAGATGGCTGCTCCACTGGCTAGCCCATCTACCTTCTTCCTGGCCGTGCCCCTACTAGGGATGTGCACAAATTGTGATTCGTGCACAGATTTGAAAAACAAATCTGGCACCTTTAAAAGTGAGGAGAGCACATCCTTACCTGCCCCTCCACTGCTCCACACAGCTTCCTGCTGAGGGGTAACACTCCTCAGCATCCCTCACACAGCTACCTCTACTGAACATAAGAACAGCCCTGCTGGATCAGGTCCAAGGCCCATCTAGTCCAGCATCCTGTTTCACACAGTGGTCCACCAGATGCCTCTGGGAAACCCACAGACAAGAGCTCAAGGCATGTCCTGTCTCCTGCTGTCACTCCCCTGCAACTGGTATTCAGAGGTATCCTGCCTCTGAGGCTGGAGGTGGCCTATAGCCCTCCAACTAGTAGCCGTTGATAGACCTCTCCTCCATGAAGTTATCCAAAACCCTCTTAAAGCCATCCAGGTTGTTGGCTGTCACCACATCTCATGGCAGAGAATTCCACAAGTTGATTATGCATTGTATGAAAAAGTAGTTCTGTTTGTTGGTCCTAAAGTTCTTGGCAATCAATTTCATGGGATGACCCTTGGTTTTAGTGTTATGTGAGAGGGATAAAAATTTATTTCTATCCACTTCCTCCACATCATGCATGATTTTATAGAACTCTATCATGTCTCCCCTCAGTTGTCTTTTTTCTAAACTAAAAAGCCACAGGTGTTGTAGCCTTGCCTCATAAGGAATGTGCCCTGGGCCTCTAATCATCTTGGTTGACCTCTTCTGCACCTTTTCTAGTTCTACAATGTCCCTCTTTAGATGTGGTGACCAGAACTGTATGCAGTACTCCAAGTGTGGCCACACCATAGTTTTTTACAAGGGCATTATAAAATTAGCAGTTTTATTTTCAGTCCCCTTCCTAATGAACCCTAGCATGGAATTGGCCTTTCCCACAGCTGCTGCATATTGAGTCGACACTTTCAACGAGCTGGTTGCGTTTGGAACTGTACTGTCCTGCTGTGGGGCTGAGGCTGCAGCCAGCCAACTGCCAGAAGCAGAGTGCCAGCTCCCCCATAAACTTTAAAAATGGAGAATAATGGGCACAAACTCTAGTGAAGGGGAAATGATAACTGAAAGGGACCAGGAAGGGGTGCAAGTAGATCTGAAAGAGACCTTGTGGAATTCACAGCCATAATTGATAGTGACTACTGACTAGCTAAGATGGGTTTAAAGCAGGATAGGTTAGTGTATTAATGCATATCTCACTTTTCTGCATAAAAATGCAATTAAGGCAGCTAACTGTGATTAGGCAAATTTGTGGAGGATAGTTCTACCAATGAATGGCTGCACCAGTTGCAGCAAAGTGCATTGTGTGTGTGTATGTGTTGTGGTGGGCGGGTGAACTTTAGATTTGTGCAAGAAAAATCTCAGTATATTGCACCGTAATGTTTCCTTCCAAACATAAAGAAAAGTGATCCCTTGGGAACTGCTCTTTATATAAAGTGATGCTTTTTATCTGTTGTTCAGAATGGCATCCCCGCCCCCCCCCACCTCAGCTGCTACCTATGCTAGTAATGGCTCTCAGTCCTGAACCTCCTTATTCAGCCATAGTACGCCACTGAATAGTATATTTTCTGGGTGGCAACCTGTTCTGTTGTCTCCATTCCCTGTTTGTGGGTTTTTAGAAGCATCAGGAGGGTGACTGAGGGAAGCCCAGTGCTGGACTAGATGCCCTTTACCAGGGCTGCTTTTATATTTGTCTAAGTCAAGGCCACACCCAAAGTACCATTCTCAACCCCTACAAAAATGGCTGGCATAGAGAAGTTATACCCAATGTAACTGGTAGAGTTAGACGTCTTAGAACTCTTTTGTAATAAGATGCTCAGTGGACATGAGGGCACATTCATAATCCTGAATAATACTGGAACCACAAAATGGTCGTGTAAATCAAAGCACTTACTGTCCTTTGGGGCAGAGGTATTATTGAACAAGGTAGGACATATGTCCCTGAGCCCATGTGAGTGGGTGAGGTCTATTGGCTGGGAAACAGCCCACTCTTCACTCTTCCCTCCTGCCTACCTCATAAGAAAATCCCTGTTGGACCAGGCCCAAGGCCTATCTAGTCCAGCATCCTGTTTCACACAGTGGCCCACCAGATGCCTCTGGGAAGCCCACAGACAAGAGCTGAAGGCATACCTACTGCTACTCCCCTACAACTGGTATTTAGAGGCATCTTGCCTCTGAATCTGGAGGTGGCCTATAGCCCTCCAACTAGTAGCCATTGATAGACCTGGCCTCCATGAATTTATCTAAACCTCTCTTCAAGCCATCCAAGCTGGTGGCCATCACCACATCCCAAGGCAGAGAATTCCATAGGTTAATAATGCACTGTGTGAAAGAGTATCTCCTTCCGTGGATCCTAAATTCCCTGACCGTCAGTTTAATGGGATGACCCCTCACTTAATGTCAAATTGCTGTCTCCTGATCAGAATGTGGGGAGTCTGTAAATATTATTTACCTAGAAGTGAGAGAAAGAACATGACAAGAATTTTTCCATCCAGTAGCTCTGCAGCATAGACGGTGGGGGCAGCGGGAGAAGAAGACAAGGGGCCTAGGGGCCCATCTTCTTGTTCCAGGACCCACTTCAGTCTTGCTGTGCCCCTGCTGTCCTTCCCATATACAGAGCATCCACTTATGTAGAAACATTACATTTGTATACTATTTCAAGTTGTCAACACAAAAAGGTCAATCTCTGTAGGTCCATGGGCAACACCTTCCTGGTGATGGTACTGCAGCTATGGAATAGGTCTCCCAAGTCCCCAGTGAGTCTAGCAAACTGACATGCCTGTATAGCTTTCACACCAGCAAAAAACTATTGTTTGATCCTCTAAGGCCATCTCAATGTAAAAAAGGTGATTATATCTTTTTATGATTGGCTGTCTTCCTGTATACATTTTACTACTTCTTTTTCAGTGTCCTGTATACATTTTACTACTTCTTTTTCAACTTGTTTTCTTTTTACTACTGCTTATTTTGGCATTTTTAATGGGAAAGCAGCTTATGAATTTTATAAATAAGTGAGATAGGCAGACTGACTGACTTTCCAAGATTTTGTGGGTGTTTGTTCAGCATACATATACATGACCTTTCCAATCCCTCAAAGTGATTTGCAAATCAATGTACAAAAGACAACAGTCAAAACAGAATCACAACTGAAGCACCTTCTTAAAATCTAAACAAGTGTTTTGATCCCTGTGCTTAACAGTCTCTGAGCGCCTTGTTAGTGGTATTCTCCATGTATAGCAGGCAGCAGATATCCTTCCCTTGTGCCTTATTTAAGATTAAAGGTTGTTCCTGAGTTTCTGGAACCAGAAAATAAATTGCAAGCCACAGTTAAAGGATTCTTTAAGAGCAAAACGGGGATAATCCCACAAGGCTCTGCTCAGGACTTTCCGAGACTTTTCCTCAGGACTTGCAGGCAGAAGGTTCCAAGTTCCCTCCCTGGCATCTCCAAGACAGGTCTGAGAAAGACCCCTGCCTGCAACCTTAGAGAAGCCAGTGCCCGTCTGTGTAGACAATACTGAGCTAGATGGACCAGTGATCTGACTCAGTATAAGGCAGCTTCCTATGTCCCTAGACTCTGAGCCTATTCACATGAACAGCCTAACCCAGGCTAGCTCGTGTGCAGTGCCGGGATCAAGCCCACTGGAGGAGGGAGGGCAGCAGCAGCCTGTGTCTGGCCGCCGTGGCAGCCTCCCTCACCCTGCCCTAATATCAGACATGGGTGGTTAGCCACATCCCGTTTCTGACGTCAGATGCCAGGGGTGTGTTCTGGCTCCTGAACGGGGCCATGAGGCCCCATTCAGGAGTTAGATTAAGGCCAGCACTGCATTCGCAGAGTGGCTAGGAGTAACTCTCCCTGCCTTAAAGGCAGGGAGAGCTGCTACTGGCTGCACTGTGAATACAGTGCTGGCCATCTAACACCCGAACTGGGCCATGTCTGATGTGAGACGTGGGGGCGGACCCTGAGGGGGGGGTGGCCCAGGTTCTTTGAACCCAGTTGCCCAATAGTGGCTATGCCCCTGATCAAGCCCGATCCCAGCACTGCCCTCCTGTTCAACCTGACTTTTAACCCCAGCCTTTTGCAAAGATTAAGAGTGTGAGTGTGCCCTTTACCCTTGCACTGCGGTTGTGTGTATGCTCGGGCTGCACACCACAAGCATACACAGAGTCAGGAGGCAAGAGCACCTGACTCTGGGAGGATCCCTCAATGCACCTCACACCTGGCGTGGTGCATTGAAGGATGCCGGAGTACTTCCTCCTCCGGCTATCTGCTCTCCCGCTTGCTGTGACACTGATTGTGTGTTGGGTGAGCATCAGAGCCTGCGGACTGAATTTGCTTTTGTGCAGGGAGGCAGGCCTGCATCCCCACCAGGCCTCTTCCCCCCGCCCCAGGTATGTTGGGCATGTGCATGACCTTTCTAAGTTGTGAATTAATTGCCTTTTTAATCATGTTATATATAAGACATAGCAATAGGATGCTCTGGTTGCTTTGAGACATTCTGGGCAGTAAAAAATTCCGCTTCCAGTCATATTCAGCAAGGTTTGCAGGAGTTTTGCATCACTGGAGCAGTACAAAGTGGCCAAAGCACATGGGGCAAATCTGTCATGAAGTTGTTAGGTTGTCTCTTCATTTTGCTTGGGTAGTGTAATTGCTAATAAGTTGGATGTCAACATAATTTATGTTATCGTTTGTGTTAGTTTAATACAATCACTGTATTAGGGGGAAGTTTGTTAATAGTTTAACACTGAGGGTGAAACATGTTAGGGGTGTGCACAAACCCAACATTATGGCTTGGACCAAATTCAGAGTTGGCTAAAATTATGGCGGGTGGGGGGAGAATTAAGGATCCCCTTTGTGTTCCATATAATTTGAGCCATGATAAACACACAACTCAAACTCCATTGGAGGAAATGCCAATGGGAAGAGAATTGCAGGGGGAAAGTAGCAGTTAGAGAAATGATTAAGCACCCCCTACCTCCCCTGCTTCTTTTCCTTTCTTGAAGTGGCCACTGGGGTTTGTTGCATGCCTTTGGTTTGAATATGTGCTTCTTTTATGGGCCTTTTGCTATGATGCACCACCACATGGTGATTTGACTCAGCAAGCCCCTTATTTATTTATCATATTTTTATACTGCCTGATATGTACATCTCTAGGTAGTCTACAAAATTTAAGACATTAAAAATCAGATTAAAATACATGAAACACAATAAAAACAATAGTATAAAACAAATTAAAATTGTTAAAATTAATCCAGAACAGGAGAGTCTTGAGGGTCTTCCTGAATACAAACCAAGAAAGAGATGCTCTTTTTTTCAGCAGGGAACATATTCCAAAGCCCTGGGGCAGCCATAGAGAAAGCCTTGTCCTGGGTTGCCACCAGACGAGCTGGTGGCAACTGTAACCTGACCTCTCCAGAAGATAGTAACAGGTGGCAGGGTTCATGACAAAGGAGGTACTCTCTCAAACAGCCTGGACACAAGCCATTAAGAGCTTTTTAAGGGCATTACGTGATGATAACCAGTGCTTTGTATTTCACCTGGAAACATATTGGCAGCCAGTGTAATACTTTCAAAACCAGTGTTATATGGTCCGTGTTGTCCCAGAGACCAATCTGGTTGCTGCATTCTGTATCAATTGTAGTTTGCAGACTACGTACAAACGCAGCCCCACATCGAGCGCATTACAGTAGTCAAGTCTGGAGGTTACCAGCATATGTACCATTGTTTTAAGGTCATTTACCTCTAGAAATGGATGTAGCTTATGTATCAGCTGAAGCTGATAAAACACTCCTGGCCGATGCCTCAACCTGAGAAACCACGGAGAGTTTCTCAGTCCAGGAGCACTCCCAAGCTACGTACCTGATCTTTCAGGGGGAGTGTCACCCCATCCAGAACAGGCAAATCTAAACCATCTCCAGGGTCCCGCCCCTCAACAGTCAGTACCTCTGTCTTATTTGGATTCAAATTCAGTTTGTTATCCCTCATCTAGTCCATTACTGCCTCCAAGCAGGCATTTAGGGAAGATATGCCATTTCCTGATGAGGTCAACATGAAGAAGTAGATCTGGGTGTTATCAGCATATTGATAACACCCTCCACTAAACCTCCCGATGATCTCTCCCAGCAGTTTCATGTAGATGTTAAGGAGCACTGGAGACAGTGTAGAGCCTTGTGAAACTTCACTTCTAGCTTTGCAGAGCAACAGGCTCCATCTGGAATCTACCAGAGAGGTAGGAGCAGAACCACTGTATAACAGTGCCACCCAATCCCACCTCCCTCATGTGGTCCAGAAGGATACTATGGTAGATGGTATCGAAAGCCTCAGAGAGATCCAAATGGATAAGCAGAGTCACTCTCCCTTTGTTGATAGTCAGTTGGAAATGAGTCTAGATAATTTGCATCATCCAAAACTGCCTGGAGCTGAGAGGCCACCACCTGCTCAATCACTTTGAAGATGTTTTTACTTAGTGGCTGCTCCATTAGGTGCAGCAAGTAGCTTTACATCTATTTTAGTTTGTTCTTTCCAGTTGCCAAACCTATCTGGATGAGGTTCGCCCATCTCTAGAATAATGTAAAAAAAATGTTTTTAATACTATTGTGCTTTTCTTACATTGCAGGAGATCATGACAGAATTGCCAACTTTGATTTCCAAACTACCTGGAATAAAAGTTGCATCACTACTTTATCTTGGACATTTTTAAAAAAACTATTCTGCTAGCTTCCTTACTTTTCATTTTAAAAGTTAGGTTAAGAGACTAATAAGTAGTTTGGGAACATCAGCTGCAGTGGTATTAGTGAAGTTAAACAATAGCCTCTGCGTGGCCTGAAATGTCAGAGTGCAACCTGACCCATGACAGTGGTGTAGGATACAGAGAAGCCAGTGGAGTTGAATCAGGAATATTAACAATTTAATGAAACGCATATTATTTACAGAGAGGCCAGTGCAGTCTGCCTTCAGTGCTCTTGCTGCTGGCTGTTTGTTAGCCCTGCCTCTACTCCAGGCCTGAAATAAAAGTAACTTAAGCACCATTCAAAAGCTGTCCTGGATCAAGGAATGGATGAACCAAAACCACCACAAGTGGCACTGTTTGAGAGGGATCTAGATCTCTCCCCGCCAACTATCAAGACATGTTGAGTCAGGTTGGAATTCTAAGTTCTGACCCAATGCCTTCTCCTCCCCTTCTCCTTACCTGTAACTGGGTGGGGACAGGGGGCAGGTTGCCTTGTTTTATCTTCATTCTGGAGGCAGCATGCAACTAGAGGCTTCATTTTAAAGGCTTTAAAGGCTTCATTTTAAGGGCTTTAGCTGCCCTTCTAGGTGCCTGATTAGCCCAGGTAATAACAGAAGCTTTCTTCAAAGACCCCGAGTGGCCCTGAATATACATATTCAAAGTATATTGTGCCCTCACTTGGAGCTCCTAGTGGTCTCCCATCAAGAGTGTTGAGCAGGCTTGCAGTTAATGTAATAAAACAAATGCAGTATTATTATACTGAAACATATAATAATCTATATAGAGAATTCCCCTAAATGTACCCATCGCTAATCCATGTGTGGCAGCTCTCGCGAGAGTTTGCAAGCGAGCTGCCAATCAGCGACGGGGACAAGCAGAAAGAAACTGCTGGCCAGGAGAATGGCCAAGCAGACGGGGAAGAGAAGTGGCAGCCCGGCCGCCTGGCCACCGAGGGAAGAGAACTAGGGGGCACAGATGCTCTGTGCCAGGTCAGCTAGTATGTATAATAAAACAAATGAGTGTGTGTGCTAGTGCCAGAAAATCAGGAACCTGTCCTGCTGTTTCACAGTAAAACCTGAAGGTAGGTAGCCTGTGAGGAATGCATTTGTCAGTGAAGTATTTATACCTTCAGAAAAAGCAGATGCAACTGTCCTTTTCCTGTGCCGCCAGGGCAGGCAGAACCACTCTCAGCCAGAGACATAGAGCACGACTCCCCCACCAGTGGCTGGTGGCAACTCTGAAGGAAACCAGAAAGGAAGAGGCATGGCTTCCAGAATCTGACTTTGTTGCCCGAGTGGAACTGCTGAACAGGGGGTGGGGGAAAGTGTTGTGAGCCAAGCCCGATTCACACTCTGCATATGCTCCAGAGCTAGCAATGAGAATGAGGCTTGTTCACTCTAGCCAAACATTGGCTCAGTTCTTTGTTAAGGCAGCCATGTATGATCTGGATCTGAAGGGAGAAAGAAGACACCATACTCTCAGAAAGTTCAATGGGCTTCATTAAGGCAAACTGGTCACACTGGTCACACAATGCTAGTCAAATAAATCAAACAATTCAATCACGTTTCCATTCGTAGTGTAGTGTACAAAGTCCTAACTATCACATGTGTTGCGTGCGTGTGTTCTCAGTAATTAGTCTAACTAGTACGAGATAGAGAAACTGGAAAGGAGAAAGGGGAGGGAGTTACTTGGAAGGGGGAATGGCAGAGGGCCAGGGTTTAGTAAAGGGAAGGGAGGTTGGAGGCAAAGGATGGTTCTTGGAAGAGCCATATTACCGGATCTTGTCATGGACAAACGGATGTGAGCGAGCCTAGTGTCCATTGCCGGAGAGCGTTGCAGACAAGGCTTCCGGTGCTGGGGTTCACAGACAGAGTTAGCCCTTGATTCTTTGCCGCACGGCAAGAATCACTGAGCAGTCTCTTGTCTGCAGGTCCAGGCCTCTGCTAGGTCCACAGCTGGACAGCGGCACTTGGGATACGCACATGAGCATGTCTTGCTGGTTAGACAAAAGTTGCTGAATCTATGCCCAGAGAGCTGGGTTCTTATAGTCGTGCAGTCCTTTGATCTAAATGTAGCATTTTCTCAAGATCTCAGCTTCCTTCCTGAATCTCAAAGTGTTAATTGCTCATGACAATGTCTATTTGTCTGTCAGAGGAAGGCTGAGGAGATGAGGCCCGTCTCCTGCATAGTGTCAGTCAGTGTTATCAGGAAACATTGTATTCTTGTGTTCTTAAAACAATCTGCATTTCTGAGCTTTGCAGATGGGCATCCTCTCTAGTCCACACAGTCTTTGCCTCAAAGAGTGTTAAAAGTCAAAAGGTGTTAAGAAGGAAGAGTCTAAGCTATGTGTGGGGGACAGCAATTAAATCACTTATTGTGTAAATCTACCTAGTGTGTAATTGTAAAACACTCCAGAGTAACTACAAGAGGATATATGTGTGAGACTAATAATCAAGGCAAATAATAATCGATAATCAAATGCAAAACATTTATTTTATTTAACATATTTTTATACCAGCCAAAACTTACTTCTCTAGGCGGTTCACAACAAAGCAAAAACAGAAAAAAGTTAAAACAAAATAACAGAAAAAGTTAAAACATTACAACAATTGAAAATAATATTTTAAAACTTTGTTAAAACTATTAAAACAATCTCTAGATATAATACACTAAGGTCATATGTGGCAAGCCCTACCCACACAGTGCTTTACCAATAACAGAACAGAAGCACCGTGGTGAATAGGCAGTGGGGATTCCATATGCTGATAGGGAAGAGGAGCAGGTAGGGGGCAAGTGAGTGAGTGGGTGGGGAGGAGTGAGCGGGGAGGGGCAAGCATGCGAACAAGCAGCGTGGAGGGGGCGAGTGAGTGAGTGGCAAGGAAGGGGCAAGTGAGTAGCGTGGAGGGGCAAGTGAGCGAGTGAGCGGCGGGGAGGGGGGCAAGAATGCAAATGAGCGGCATGGAAGGGGCGAGTGAGTGAGTGAGTGAGCAAGCGGTGGGGAGGGGGTGAGTGTGTGAGCGGACAAGTGGTGGGGGGGGTGAGTGAGATTGGGCGGCTGACACTGAGCAATAAAGCAGGGGCTGTGGTGGGGGGCAAGGAGAGCAACAAAGTCCTAGTGCACAGATGCTCTGTGTGGGTTCAGCTAGTATTTAATTAAAAGCCCGGGTGAACAGATGCATCTTTAAAGACTTTTAAAAAGCTGTCAGAGATGGGGAGGCTCTTATTTCAGCAGGGAGTGTGTTCCAGAGCCTTGGGGCAGTAGCGGAGAAGGCCCGTCCCCGAGTACCCGCCAGATGAGCTGGTGGCAACTGCAGATGGACCTCTTCTGATGATCTCAATGGGCGGTGGGGTTCATGATGAACACTCTGCCAGAGGAAATGCAGGATTAGCTTCCAGCTTTCCCAAAGCCATTACCTGAGAGCACAGTCCACACAATTTGGCTTGTTTCTTAGGAGTTAATCATTTCACTCAGAGTTCAGCAATTTCTTGCAACAGGGAATCTCTCAATGGAGTTGCAGGCAGAGAAACAAGCCTCAGCCTGGCCCACTGGGCTGTGGGTTCTGGTCCCATATGAGTGACCTGGGCCACAACAAGAGAGGATGGAGAAAGTAGGGAGTATGAGGGCACCATTGAGACAAAATGTTAGCTCCCGGGGGACCAGAAGTGGGCCAAGATGTGGGGAATGTACAGAGTTATTTAAGGAGGGCAGTGCCAAGGATGAGGTGGCTGGGCTTTCAGTTAACCTGATGACCCATATCTTGGAGGAGAATGTGCACTTGTAACTTGCCTACACACTGAGACAAAGGGGTTTAGATGGAGAGTGGAGGAAGCATGCAGAGTGAGCCAGTGAGTTATTACTGGGCAAGAAGGAATTATATAGTGATGCTCATCACAGAGAGTTATGTAGAGAATGGTTTAAATGAGCATCATATTGTCTGTCACATACTCTTTGAAAGGAAGGCAGAATCTAGTTGATGGCATCAGATGTTGAAAGCTAGAACAATTTGATAGGCTATCTTAGGAATATAGGAACATAGGAAGCTGCCATATACTGAGTCAGACCACTGGTCTATCTAGCTCAGTATTGTCTTCACAGACTGGCAGCGGCTTCTCCAAGATTGCAGGCAGGAACCTCTCTCAGCCCTATCTTGGAGGAGCCAGAGAGGAAACCTTCTGCTCTTCCCAGAGAGGCTCCATCCCCTGAGGGGAATATCTTACAGTGCTCGCACATCAAGTCTCCCATTCATATGCAGCCAGGGCAGACCCTGCTTAGCTAAGGGAACAAATAATGCTTGCTACCACAAGACCAGCTCTTTGCATGAACTCATACTAAGCACATATTAACCAGCTATGATCGCTGTTGGAAACTGTTGATTTTGAAAGCAAAATTGTGACAGCACTCAGTAAATCCTCTTCATTTCTTTAAAGAGATTTCAGTTTTAGTAGGGTTAAAAAAAGAAGAAACAACCCAGTCCCTTTTTTTTATTTATTTGCCATATTTTTATACTGCCCTATGTAAACCATCTCAGGGTGCTTTACAGTTTAACCAAACAAAACCTAAAAACCATGTAAAAACACATTACAATTACCATAAATCAAAACTTTAAAACTCTGTGTGCATGTATGTGGCTTTTGTGTGTGTGGATAACTCTGAACTATGATTTGAGATCAACAAATGAAAAAAAGATGCCATTTGGGACCTAAATGTTTCATCCAGACCACCACAGGTGTGTCAGTTCATAGTATGGCATTTTTTGAAAGCCCCAGAAATGATGCTGAACATGTCTCCTATTCTTTTAAAAATGCTCCTGTCTTTTGTAATACAATTAGTGGAGCTCTAATCAGTGAAACCACCTGAGATGAGGCCATGATGTCACCAGCTGTTCCCAGGAGGTCCTGGACATTGTTCATTAACAGCAGCCGGCACAATCATCTCCTAAGAAAAGAGTGCATATATCAATATCTCAAGATTAGAGAAATATCGCAAGGACTGGGAACCACCATGCTTACCTGTGGCAAGACAGAAAAACATTCGAGACCTTTCAAGATATTTTTCATATTGTTATTGGGTTCTGGCTATAAGAGCTTATGTAAGATCTGTGCCAATCAATGTCTGAAGAATGTCAGTGCTTTATCATTTTTTATCTACCTGATTAAGGAACATGACAGAGAAAGGGCATGTTATACTACTACTAATAATATTACTACTACAGATATTTATATAAACGCGTTACTTATAGTATCAGTTCCTCCACTGTCCTTCTCTAGAGTAATATGTGTTCTTTCTTTCTTTCTTTCTTTCTTTCTTTCTTTCTTTCTTTCTTTCTCTCTTCATCTTAAGCTGTCAGGGTGTTGCAGATTTTGAGGAATAAACCAACACAATCCAATCAACAAAATGCAGAAGCAACAGCATCACCATTAGCAACCCAGCTGAATTAGACAATTCAAACCAGCTGTTCAACATGCTAGAACACCTGGGCAACTTAAATCTCCCCCCTCCACCTAGCTCTGAAAGACACTGAGGCCAAATTCAAACAACATGCCAACTCTCAGTTACACTTACCTGAGGTCAGTATTTCTTATCGCCTGAATGTGGAAAAATCCCACAACTACTGTTCCATTGCCTCCTTCAAGCTGCAGATCGAACCCTCAGTTTGAAGTTTGGTAGGTTGCTGGACCCGGAGCTCTGCTGACCCCATTGTGTCATTTGAATGCAGTAACCTGAGATTTGTGCTGAAGCTCCTTCCACAAGCACAGCCCCTCTAATATCAGAACCAATGGTTGCTGGGCGAGTGACACACTTGGCAGAAGAGGAAGAGGGATGGGGATTGCAGGTGGAGGCAATGAAATTGCAGCTGCCAGCTGGTTTGCAGCATGATTCTTGGCTTCTGAGTATACCCTTAGGTCAGCCTACCTGCTGTTTTACTTGTCATTCAAATGGGCCCTGAGAGTGGGTGCCCAATGAGTTTCTCCAAGGAGGGTATTTCACACACACGGCTCCATAACTAAAAAGGTCCTTTCTCCAGTCACCATACACCTAATGCTTAGAAGCTGGTGGGACTTGAAAAAGGCCCCTGAAGAAGATTGTAATCTTTGAGCAGGTTCATGTGGTAGTTGGTGGGCTCCCCAGAGGCATCTGGTGGGCCACTGTGTGAAACAGGATGCTGGACTAGATGGGCCTTATGCCTGATCCAGCAGGGCTGTTCTTATGTTGGTGTTCCTTCAAGTTACTGTGTTCAAGACATTTAGGGCTTTAGAGGTAGCAGAAGAATCATTTTGAAATTATTGTCATTGGGACTGTAAAATGTCAGATGTAGCCTCTCGCTCTCTCCTCTATCTACCTAAGGGTGCAGACAGTGGGAAAGTTTGAGGAACAACTCCTCATATAATTTTGGGGAGGCTGAGAGCAAAGATGGTTTTGTGGGGGAGAAAAATATTTTTTTGGGAAACAGAAAAGTGTGTTTTAATGTAGGAGAAAGGAAAATGCTGTAATAGTTGGGGAGAGAGAAAATACTCTCGGGTGGAAAGGTTATACTTTGGGGGGAGTTTAGTACAATGAGGGGAGAACTTTTAAAAGTGTAGGCAGTGTGAAGGGATCTGCATCCATGCCTCTACATTGTATACTTGGGAGGGGGAAAATATAGTTTTGCATTTTTAATTCTAACATCTATATGTGTGGGCTTAAAAAAACATAAGACACCTGATTCCACGTGCTTATTATTGTGACAAAAATAGCAAGGTTAGTTGAGGATACATGAGGAATACAGAGCTGAAATGTTCTATATCTTTGTGGGAAGCAAGGGATGCAGTTGCATCATTTGAACAAAACTTGCACAGTGTTTTGGTCTCTGAAAGTGGAACGCAAACCCACTCAATTTTCAGTGAACTTGAAACCTAAGAAGAAAAATGATCTCCTGCTCAGGGCAGTAAGACTGCAGTAAGCTCAGTTGAGTTGTAGCTTCAGTTGCCCAAAGAGGAAGGACTTAACAAGATTACAGGATAGTAGAACCTGATGGTAGAACTCTTAAATCAAAATCCTTTCTAACTCTAGATTAGAACACACAATTTATTCAGCTGGAATCTACTCTGAATAAATAATGTCCATGACTGGCCCTGCACATTTGTAGGACTTCCTAAAGAGTTACCTTCCTAGAAACATGTTCATTTGGGCTTTACCTTCCTTGCTGTGCATGGAAGATATTTTCCCCTCCTAATCTGCAAGCTCTTTCCTCTTCACCAGTCACAGCTGCAGCTTTTAATAGCATCTTGAAAAGGCATGGTTAGTAAACACTGTTTACTCTCTCTAGTCTGTTGTCATTGTATTAAATTTAATTGCCTAGGGCTTATGGTAGGCAGCAAGATAAGAACTGAAATTCTATACAATGCTCCAAATTGTAGTATGTATTGTGAGATACTGAGAAATATTGCAGTTGGCATATTAGATGGAAAATATTGGTAGGTTACCTTGATCATGATTGTTTTGCTAGAAGGAAGACTGGAGAAGGCAATGACACTATCATGTTCTCACACTATACTATACAGAACACTATAGATTTAAAATTAAACAAGTGGAAAGTGATTTGAACCAGGAGAGAGTTATTCTACTTGTCTTAAAATAATGTTTTCCCATAAGTTATATTTTGATATATGAGCTTACACAGTCACAAGAAGCTTGTAATGCTGCTCTTGTTGGATTGGACACTTCAGACTGTTGGGGGAATCACCTGTCTGAATATTCACCTGGTTGAATACATGTAAAAAAATCACGAATACCTAGAATGTCAGGCCAAAGAGTTCTTCTAGAGAATTTTTCTTTTAAGGATGTGCCCGAACTGGTTTGGTGCCTCCTTAGGGAAATGCTGAACTGGATCGGGCAACTGTGTTCGAACCGGTTCAGTGGGGTGGTGATCGGTTCCTTTAAAAAGCAGGTAAGCAGGTCCTTACCTGCTCCTCCGCCACCCCGACACTTTTCTGGGTTCGGTGCCCACTTTCCAAAAGGCTGCAATGCTGCTCCCAGCAGCCTTTGCACACTGCACTGCAGCTGCACATGGCCTTTTGGGGAAAGGGCACCATGCCCGGAAAAGCACAGGGGTGGTGGAGGAGCAGGTAAGGACTGCTAGTGCTGCACATCTGGTGTTGGGTTTTTTTTACTGCATGGGTGCAGTGTTAGGATGTCTGCCAGTATCTTTGATTTAAACTCCTATATCAATGCTGCAGTGCTCAGTTCATTTGTTCATATTACATTTACATCCTGCCTATGGTGGAACTCAAGGTGGTGAACATGGGATTCTCATGTGGTCTCCCATTCAGGCACTGGCCAGACCTAGTTCTGCTTAGCTTCAGCAAGTGACTGCCTCATGTGCCCTAAGACTAGACCTTGTGCACTGAGCGCACAGAACATGCCACAGGAAAAGTTAGATACTTTAACCACAGAATACCTGTGCTCATCATGGGGAAGCATAGTTGTGCAATTGTTTTTGATCTCATACTAGCCGCTTAGGAGAGCATAACTGCAGGCTAAAGCACTACATGCATCTGGACTGCAGGAAGAAGATGGGGAAACTGTACCACATCTCCATGATTAACACTGTTTGGGCTTGCCAGAAGAGGCTATTCTATGATATATATTATCATCAGATTTAAGATTGTTGAAGATTAATGAGGATAGTTTGAGAAATGGGTCTCCTTATTCCCGCATTCAGCAAAATATACACTTTCTGGTTATTTTTAGCCTACCTGAAAGAATCAAGTTCTAGAAATACCACAAGCATGTTTCCTGTAATAGTGTATTTAGAGATGATCTATAGGAAGAATGTTGCTTCGTGACCATGCACAGAGAATTGTGTTTTTATATTTTTGTACCTCCACATAGCATAACCTGAACAAAAAACTGCAGGAACTCATTATTTCAAATGTTCTAAGGTGGAAGGATTCCCGTTTGTAGAGTACAAACAGGAGAGTAGTTGCCTGAAAGCAATGGTGGCTGGCAGTTCCTGGGACAGGGGAGGGGTGTGTGCTAGGCAAGGCAGGTGATGGTTGAAACCACAGGTAGTGAGATGTGGAGCCAAATGTGGGAAGCTGCAGAGGTGGAGCCAGTGGAAAATATCAGTTGCGTTATAGTGCTTAACAGGACTACAGTAGTGTGTAGATTGGTATCTAACACAGCAGGATCAAAACACAAGCACACACACACACTAAGGATCAAGGTTCAAATCCCCATTCAGCCATGAAACTCACTGGGTGACTTTGGGATAGTCATTTATCTCTCAGCATAACCTCCTTCATAGGGTTGTTGGGAGGATAAATGTAACCATGTGTACCACTCTGAGCTTCTTGGAGGAAGCACAAGGTATACATATAAAAGTAAATAAATCTATATAAGGCACAGGTAAAGCAGAGACCAGCTACAAAAGTAGAGAACAAATGCATTCTGAAATTACAAGGGCAGTTTTGCCTACTTATTTAAAACATGCACAGATAAATAATAGAAGAATTACCACAGGTTTTTCAATGATGCTTGCTGCAGCTATGAACCATTTCCTGTAACTTAGAGGATACCATGGGAAGCAAAGATGCATGGAGACACCCTCTCCCTCCTACATGCCTGTTGGACAGCTGGGTGCCACTCTCTTCCCGCCCTGGGTGCCCACCACTTAGCCTGGGTGTCCATCCTAGCAGGCAACAATTTTTTTTAAAGATACTACTTCCTTAATCCTTGCCCAATGAACCATAACCACCAGTTGACATAGTGAGGCTATTCTCACGAGCGTGCAAAACCAGGCGAAGGGAGCCCAGCCTGGTTTTGCACGCTTGTGAGAACCACCGGTGGCTCCATGGCAGCAAGCTCACCAAAAATGGGGTTAAAGGAGTGAGTACTCCCTAACCCTCTTTTTTATCATTCGTCAGCTGTGGCGTTTTGTAGCTGTGTCTGGCACACTCGAGGGGGAGGGAGACTCCCAATAAGGCACTGCGCGCTCACATGGTGCATTATTGGGGCTTGGGCAAGGGTTAGGGTGCTGTGTAAGGGTGCTTCCCTGACCCCGACCCCTGGAGCAGACAAGTGAGGCATGGGAGGCCCAAAGGAGAGCTGCCGCTCATCTGAGTGGGGAATCCATCTGCCCAGGCAACCACTTCTGTTCATCTGCGGGGAAGGTAATTAAAACCCTCCTTCTCCACAGATAGCCTGCTAGCACTTCACACAGATCGTGTGAAGAGCTTCATTAAGTTACATATACCGGCCACAACCAAGAGAAAAACCTGGTTAGCAATCTGCAAAGCAAATGGATTTTTAAAATTATTTTCCGTCCAAAAGAATCAATTCCTTCTCTACACCACACCCACATGGAAAGCCACTTCTACCATTATTTGAAAAGCAGTTTGGATTCAGAAATCCATGCATATGTCCTAAAAGAACTTCCTGGCTTCTTATATTAGTTTCTAATCTAGTTAGTCCACTCTTACAGTCTGCTGTTACTTCCAGTGTTTTATGGCATGTCATTTTGGGAATGGACTATAATGCTTTGCATGCAGATAAGATTAAAGAGCAAGGGAAAGAAAGCAGAGGTTGCATCCATCCCCTCCAAACAAACACAAACAAAGAAGGCAGAAAAGGATCAGACTTACTAACAGCTAACCAGTCTACCTGTTCTCTAACCAAAATGGTGATTGGATTCTTCTGTGTAACTAAAAGAAAAGACTTCCTCACTTTCTGGGCACTCTGATTGGCTGCCTGAGGAGTCAATCTGCCTAGTTGCTCTCTGATTGGTTTATAGGGTGGTCTTAAGACTACCCACTTTGCCAAAACAAAAGTGAGTATGCTTAGTGGCTTCTGCGTTATTAATATTAATATTTTAAAAGATCTGGGGCCTTTCATTTGCTGTTTGAGGTTGGTGCTACTGTCACTCACCTCACATCTCTTAAAGGAGCAGCAGGCTGCAGCCAAGAGCAGCAGGACACAACAGAGGGACGCAGTAGGCACACAAAATGGAGGCAGAAACAACATGGCTGACTAAGAAATTTAAGGTGAGCACTTCCCACTTCGCCCATAGATAAGATCTGCCCCTGCCTAAAAGGAGTTGGTTTCCAGCCCCAATTGGCAGACCAGCTATCCCTTGTCTGCAGGCAGACCAGCCCTCTGCTCTACACTTAGTGTGTCAACCCACCTTGGAGGGCTTGTCTATCCAAGTCCGGAATGGAGGGCTGGTCTACTTGCCAATTGCAGTTGGTAGATTAGCTCTCCCTGGCAGAAGGTGCCACTTTGAAGCCCATTTTCCCAGCAAAACAGGCTTCAAAATGGTGTTCAAATCACCTGAATCAATTTGAGTCATAAGAACAGCCCTACTGCATTAGGCCCAAGGCCCATCTAGTTTAGCATCCTGTTTCACATAGTGGCCCACCAGATGAGGCAACATTGGGGGTGATTCTTCTCAACCCTGAATTGTGCCCTCTATTTTATGGGTGAGTCAATTCAGGGTCTAGACCAGTCCTGCGAAGCGGGCAGAAGTGCTAAGTCTGGAGCAGAGGGTCTACCTGCTGATCCCAATTGGTAGACCAGATCTCCCTGGGGAAAATGGCACCATTTTGAGGCCCATCTTTTTCTGAAAAATGTGCCTCAAAATGGTGGTTGAATCACTCAAATTGATTTGAGTAACTTGAGGTTGATTTGGCTGTTTTCGATGAATCAGTTTGAGTTTTGTGATTCAATTTGAGCTTGAATTGAATAACAAAAATTGGTCTGTGCATACCCCTAATTTACAACATGGAAATAAGTCCCATTGATTGCAATTACATTTACTTTCCAACACATAAGCTTAGAAACATAGTCAGTGCCCAGGATTCTCTCCAGCGTTTTGCATGCTCTCATTCAGGTACTGAAACTTGGAGCTGTTTTTCGGAGAGTTAAAGGTGATTTGAAATAGAGATGGCTCCTTGTGTTCATGTATAGTCATTCCACTTTTGCTGCTGTTCAGGTTGCATTGTTTCAAAAACCTACTCACCTGTTTGACTAGAAACAAAGGTGAGATGGGGGAGGGGAGTGTGCACCTTGGGAAGCAATGCTGCTCTCAAAACATTTCCAGCTCTTATAAAAACTATTGTCTTTTCCCCCCACATTCATTAAAACTGGGAGGAGAATTAGTGCTTTTTTCTGGAATTCACTGGAAATGCTGGCTTGACATCCTGCCAAAATTTACTCAAGGAAGTCCCATTGCAATTAGAAGGACAAGCTAGGAAACCCCATTGAAATTAACAAGAAGAGCTGAGCTAGGGATTCCTAATTTATTCTTTCAATTTCAATGAGACTTCCTTGAATAAATTTAGTCAGGGGGTCAGCCAATTTGTGTTAGGATTCATTTTAATCTCAGTTTGAAAATAATATTTTCTGTGCCAGCTATATTATGTTTCTTTGTTCATTTTTCTTTCCCCCCAACTTCTTTGCAGACTCTTCATTTAATACGGGTAGGAAAAAAGTTCTCAGTTTGAATGATCTAACTCATCAGTATGCTTGGCTTCCTTATTTTCTCTAAAACTAATAAGGAATGGAAGCATCCCACTTCCTGGCCATACCATCTAGTAGAGTTTGTTACATGAATTGGGATCATCATGCTGTGAATTTCCACATCCCTGCCAACAAATGACATTGGCACAGATTAGTGAAGGAAAAACTCCTGACTTGTTTTTATTTTTTAGAATTTTATGTTATGGACTTATATACCACCACAACTCATGTATCTAGGCTGTTTACATCCTAAAACAACATAAAATGTTACAACAAATAATGAAAAATTTAAAACAATAATGATTTTTTAAAAACAATGCAATTTAAAACAATTTATACATTTACAATCTAATTAAAAACTTGGTTGAGCAGATGTGTTTTTAAGGTCTTTTAAAAAGCTGTCAGAGTTGGGAGACATCTTATTTCAACCGGGAGCACATTCCAAAGCCTTGGGGTAGCCATAGGCAAGACCCATACCTGAATGGCCACCAAAGGCCTGCACAAACCTAACCAGACCATTTTAATAGGTGGCAAGGTTCAAGACAAAGCAACAGTAGGAGAGAGGGCATACCTTCATCTCTAATCCCCTGCTAATTGAGCAAAGAGGCACCTTTTAAAAGTGGTGATTCTTTTTATTTAGCAGGGGGAGAGCAACTGGTCCTATCCACCCCAGCACAGCATCCCTCCAGTGGCTGTGTCTATCTTATGTTTAAGATGAGCCCTTTGGGGAAAGGGGGCAGTTTTATTTATCTATTTATATGTATGTAAACCACTCTGGGAACTTTTTGTTGAAAAGCGGTATATAAATATATGTCATATTCATATCTCTTGCCTTTGGGCTTCTCAGAGGTATCTGGTGGGTCACTGTAGAAACAGGATGTTGGACTAGATTGGCCTTGGGCCTGATCCAGCAGGGTTGTTCTTATGAACTTATGTTCTAAGACATTCTCTTAAATACCCTGAGCCAAAACCATTTAGGCTTTATAGGAGATCAGCAGCACATTGTATTTTGGCTGGAAACGTGTGGACAGCCAGCATAGAACTTTAAGACTTGGTCGCTAGCACCCCCTGCAGTAAGTTATTCTAAACACTACAGAGTGGAAAACCCAGGGATGCCCATCTCCATGGCAAGTGTGTAACATCTAGGGAGGTTCCTAGTATACAGGAAAGGAAATGCTGTGTGTATCAGAGGAGAATATGTTCAATGTTCATATCCAATATAGCAATAACCTCCCTTCCCGGAACATTCATTATTCTGGACTTGCAAGATCCTTGAGTGTAATTTCTCTGCACTGCCTAATTGCTTGTAATTTGAGCATCAACATCCTAGCCTGAAATGTTGTATGCAGAACATCAGCCCACTGCGGCAGGCAATTTTTAAGGCTGAAAACGGGGAATTTATAAAAATGAAGGCTGACATGTCCAAAGCTGTAAAGTCCCAGAGGATATTCTTATAATACAATTTGCTGGAGATTAAGGAAACAGGGGGAGGGTCCCTCATGCCTGTCAGGCTGCAGGAACAACAAACCCAGCAAGTTTAAGAATGATTAATGATTCCAGGATATGAAAAATGCTTGGTTTAACTGGGCTGTTAATAAATTGTATTTAACAGGAGAAGCGTGAAGGATGGCAGTTGGTATTTAGATGTATTCAGACTGGTAGGATAGTAAGAGTATAAATTAATAGTGGCATTTTAATTTTCACCAGTAACACTTGTGCTGAATGCAGAGAAGATATATACTATATGGGTTTATTAGGAGAAGTCTATAGGTTCTTTAAAATAAAGTGTTGGCAAAACTCTCTGAGATACGATGCTCTCAGAATAAGTAGGATATAGTAGCAATGTCTTGTAAAGTCCCTTGCAAGATTTCTAATAATCTTTGGAAAGATTAGTGGCAGAAGATATGCTTTGCGTGCAGAAGGTCCCAGATTCAACTCTTAGTGTCTCCAGAAATAAAAGGATCTTGAGTAGCAGTGGCTGAGAAAGACCAGACCCACCAGATGTCTTTAGAGCTGCTGCTACTCAGTATAAAACTACTGGGCTAAATGCACCGACTTTCTGCTTTCATAATTTCCTCTTTTGTTTCCTTCCCCTTTTCATTATTAGCCTGGCAGTGGCATGTGAGGGAGACAGGAGGGTGCACATTGGGCCAGGAGGAGGCAGAGCTGAGTGTTCACATGCACGGTTGTGTGTCCCTAATGAAATAGCCATTGTATGAGGCAGCTTTATATGTTTATATGGACAAAATCATCTGCCACTATTGACCAAACAGGTTCCTGGCCTCATCCTTCATGTTCTCCAATGTTTTCTCTTTATTGTTAATTCCCCTTTGTGGTTCCATTTCAAATGCTCCAGGGTCATGTGCAAATGACAGGTTTTCAGACTCCTGGAAGTGATGCAATAGAGTTATCACTGTTCGTGGTTCACATATATGTCTGCCATGATCTCTGCTCGGGCAGGTTTTGCAGGCATTTGAAGCATTAAGTATCGGTTTGGTTTGATGGGTCTCTTTTTTCATATACAAAATAAGTTTGAACCTATATAGCCCTGTTCAGATATTATGTTGTACAGGTGTCTGTACACAAGTACATGGTTTTTGTGTCAATGACTGTATATACATTCATTAAAAAAATTAATCTGGGTACAGGTGCCCTCAAAGGCAGGATACAGATAGAAAATCAAGACTCACCTGTTCTCACAGGCTTTTAATTAGAATTAATTTTAATAATTTGTCGTAATAATTGTTTTATGCTACTGTTTTAAATTGTTTTGTGTATTTTAATCTGTGCTGATTTTTAAATATTTTAAATTTTGTACACCACTTGAGATGTACATATCAGGCTGTATAAAAATATGATAAATAAATAAAATAAATGTACTGCTGTACATGTGCTGAACATAATATGTGAATAAGCATGTCTATCTATCTATCTATCTATCTGTCTATCTATCTATCTATCTATCTATCTATCTATCTATCTATCTATCTATCTAATGTGCATACCATATATAGTATGTGAATAGGGCTGCAGCAATTCTATACTCTTATATTTTGTTATACTAATTTGATCAAAAAGACTTGGGCTGTGATCCTGCAGTAGTGAACTGTCTGTGGGATCCACCTTCACAGAGACTGCAGTCCCCCCTTTCCAGGAGTAGACAATGGAGGCTCTCCAGTATGAATGGCATAGACCTTTGGCCTTGGTTGAACCATGCAATGCATGCATCCTCCAGTACAGCACCTCTGTATCCTTGTTCCTATATATCAATGCCACCCAGAAAATAAAACATCCTTTGAGACAATCATGCAGGTCTCTCCAGAGCTTCTTGGTGAAAGGGTGAGGTAGATTTTCCCTAGCATGCTTGTATTTCAGGGGTTCTCAAATGTGGGTCCCCAGATGTTGTTGGACTAAAAATCCCATCAGCAGCAGCCATTGTGGCTGAGGGCCAACAACCTCTGGGGACCCATGTTTGAGAATCTCTGTTGTATCTGGTATACTGCCACTGAACATGGATATTTCATGTTTAGCTTCCATGGCTAATACCCATTGAAATATCACCCACCATTTTGCCCAGTCCTTTTAGAAGCCATTCATGCTAATGCCCATTTCAACTGCCTCTGGAATTGAACTCTGTAGATTAATTACACATTACATGAAAAGGTATTTCAGGTAGTTCTGTGAATATGTGAATCCATATAACAACATAACAATACCAAAAGGCACTGTGGAAGAATACTTCAAAATAACAGCCTAGCTTCAGTGTTCTCTTCCTAACGTTGTATAAAAGCCTAGATCTCCTACTCCTGCAGCTCTCATAGGTTATCCACGTGAAGCTTCAATACACAAAGTCACATATGGCTTTTTGGAATTCCATTCAAAATGCAACTGCTATGCTGAACCTTAATTTTATTTTTTGCCTTTATAATTCCCAGATGTCTCAGTCTGTGAAACTGGTTCTTTTATTAGTAACAGCTGTGCCAAATTTTGAGAGAGATTGCTGCTGTTAACTTCTCCCAGAGGCAAATTCTGAAATGGTTGAAATGTCCCTAAAGAGGTTATATCATTTGTATCTTTCTGTTTCCATTTTGCAAAAGAAGGCTACGACAGGACAGAACACAGAGTAAAATGGCCCTACCTTCCCACCTTTAGTTTATCTCTTCACCACTGTATTTGTTCCAAGGTTTATGAACATAATAAATTCCAGGGAACAAGTGAAGTCAATTCAGCCTATTAAGTTTCATTTTCTTTTAATACTCTAATCCCCTCAGGATGCCATTTACTGTAATTGTTTCTTAAATGATCCCCCAGTGTTTCAGCTGCCTCTGTCTTTGCTTGAAGAGCTCTTCTACACACACATTGTGAAGGGAATGGGACACACGACATCTGTTTCTGATCTGTTTTTCTTTACTTTGCAATTATTGCCATTGTCCTCTTATCTGTTTTTAGAGGAGAAAAATTGATAACTGCATTTGGCATTAACTGTACAACTTAAGGTTTTATATACCTAAATTAAATTTCCTCTAAACCTAATAGGCCATAATCCGGACGTTATAGTCTTGTCTCATATGTTTTGTCGGATCAATTGTATTGCCTGTTGGTTGACCTTTTATAGTTGGTATTTTATACCGTACCAACCAAAATGCTTCCTGAAGAGTCCTCCAGAATTTTATCCTCATACAACTGCTTCAGTTCTGTGACTAGAGTAGAAAAAAAGGATATTTGCCAGAAGCAAAACTTAATTAAATATCCAAAACATTATCTAGTTTTGGATTAATTAATAACACTGCTTATCGTTTCTATAGCAGTTTAGGGTATTCAAAGTGCTTCATATACATTTCAGTCATTGTTATAGCCTTGTAAGATAGGCCTGTGTCGTTATCCCTATCTTGTAGATGGGTGGTGGGTGGCTGTGCTGAGGTGGATAGATTGTGGCTTGCAAGGCCATCTGGTACATTCATGGTTAAGGGAATCTTTATACCAAGGACGTCACAGATTACATTCTTAGCCACTACACTGCAATAACTGGTGCTGGAGCCATACTCTATTATCATTGTTGGAAACGGAAAGTTCTGGTCTTCCAAAATGTGATTTTAAAAAATAAATCTGAATGTTACAAAATAGGGTTGTTGTTGTTGTTGTTGTTTAAAGGATGGGGAATTATACAATGTTACCGAGACTGAATTTCAATCATAGAATCCAAGGGGACACATTTTCCAGGAGATGTGGGGAAGAAATTTGGCTTACCCCACCCCCGGTTCCGCAGTCAAGGTATGAACAGCATATTTAGGGCGGGTCACATTAGAAAGGTCACATGTTTCAGGGATGAGTGAGGACAGAGGAAGAAGGGTGTGTGAGAGTGGTGAGAGAAATAATGAAATCATGCCTTGAAAAGCTTACCTCCCGGCAGACGATCCTTGTTGAAAGTCTGGGTGTGGAGATTGCATGTCCACATGGGCAGCTACCTTCTCTGGCAGCGCAGAGGGCCGGGGGGCCGGGATGCGCTGCCCTATCCTGGCTCTCCCATAATGCACTGTGTGAGTGTGCTGTGCATTATGGAGATTCCCCTGATGCCAGCCAGGAGCCCTGCAGTCTCCCAGCCTTGGCTGCAAGCAGCTGGGGCTGGCAGATGATTTTAAAAATGGGGAGAAGGGAGCGCTAGCTCCCATAACTCTGTTTAAGAGGGTGTCTGGCTTGGCGGGTTTGCCCCTGAGGCACTGCTGGGATCGGAGGCGATCCCGGAAGTTCTTACATGCTGGCAAGACTGGGCTTGGCTTCGTTAGCCCAGTTTTGCCTGCACGCGAGAACAGCCTCTTTGAATCTGTTTGCAAAGAATTCCATCTCATCTGAAAAAATGGACAGACCAGTGTGATTTGGCCAGCACCATGTCAGTCTGCTTTGGCTCACATGTGTTTAATTCTGTGTGAACTTGTGGCCAGGCTGTTTAGATTTTGATTCAATTTCTTCTGTGGTTAATAATAAATGTTATAGGGCTGTGACCCAGGATACTGATGGCCAAAGACAATTTCTCAGAAGCTAACCTGGAGGCGCAGCTGGGAAATGACTTGACTAGCAAGCTAGAGGTTGCCGGTTTGAATCCACACTGGTATGTTTCCCAGACTATGGGAAACACCTATATCGGGCAGCAGCGATCTAGGAAGATGCTGAAAGGCATCATCTCATACTGCACAGGAGGAGGCAATGGTAAACCCCTCCTATATTCTACCAAGAACAACCACAGTGCTCTGTGGTCGCTAGGAGTTGACACCGACTCGACAGCACACCTTACCTTACCCTGGAGAGAAGACAGATATCCAGAAAGAGATACAAAATTATTGCCCTCCCAGATTAGTTTTCTATGAGATTTGCCTGGACTTCAGAAGAATGTTGAGATTCCTCATTCAGGAAGGCCTCTGAGAATACTTTAGGCCAGATGTGAGCAGATGCTATGATTTCATGTTCTTCTTTGGTTTTTATGGAAAACCCGAGGTCTACCAACCAGAATCAGGAGCTAAACTGTGGCTGGGAGATGGGGCAGAGGCCAGATGCAAAATGGCAGCTCAGAGATTTTAATGTTCAAGCAAATGACCTTTAAGTAGATACTGATGCGAGTCAAAGCAACTTCAAGATCTCTTCTCCATGACTTACCAACCTGTATAGCCAACATGAATCCCAATACAAATCCTTCTTTTAAAAAACTGTATCGCAGTTCACACTATTCACAACTTTTGTAACAAATATAACTAAAATTTGATAACATTTGAAATTCAGCAAGGAGCATCATTCATACTAAATTTATAATACCTTGAATGGAGCTTGAAACTGATTGCTTAACCATGATATGAATAATCATGGATCTCCAGGCTCAAATTGCATCCAGATGTTTAGCTGCTGGAATTTGGAACACTTTGGAGTTGACTAAGGTCTCTTCTTCCTAAATATTATGAAACCGTTCAGATTTTCTTGGTTTTGAATGCGTCTTTCTGTACTTTGCCAGTCACAACCTTCCTATTATCTGTACCTATAGAAGAGGATTCTGATATTTATTGGGTAAAGTCCCACTACATAACATCATTGTCTTCTCCTGTTGTGGTCTACATGGGATGAGGAGAAATGAGGCTGGGGGTGGACATGTTTGCTGTGGAGGTCAGCCATTCATCAGCACAGGGTGTGTAGGGAGTATTCCACCCATCCACTGCCTTAATCCTTCAATTGAAATGTTCTGCCTTGGTTATCTGGGCCAAACCAAGCACATGAAACTCAATTGATGGGTGAAAATACCCTGGTGTATTCTATCTAGCAACATTTAGATTTTATTAATTAGAAGTTAGTCCCTGGGGGATCTTGTAGAGAGTGTGGGGGGTATAGTCATAAAGGAAAGGAAGGGAAAGGGGAAGGAGAGAAATGGAGCCGTTTTGGAATAAACTTTAGAAAACACACACAAGATTGCTTTGTATTTAAGAGGGAAGCAGCTATAAAACACTGACTAATGCTGTACATGGCTAATGTGGAGTAAGGCACATTAGGATGGGGTTACACTCCCCCTGAAAGATCATGTATGTAGCTTAGGAGTGCTCCTGGACCCAAAACTCTCTCTGGTTTCTCATGCTGAGGCAATGGCCAGGAGTGCTTTTTATCAGTTTCAGCTGATACATCAGCAATGTCCATTTCTGGAGGTAAATGACCTTAAAACAGTGGTACAAATACTGGTAACCTCCAGGCTCAACTACTGTAATGCACTCTATGTGGGGCTGCCTTTGCAAAATGAGGCAGCCAGATTGGTCTCTGGGACAACATGAAGGCACCACAAAACACCAAATTTAAAAGAACTGCACTGGCTGCTGATAGGTTTACAGGTGAAATACAAAATGCTGGTTATTACCAATAGAGCCCTTAACAATAACAGCTTGGATCCAGGCTACTTAAGAGAGTGCCTTCTTTGTCATGAACTCTGCCACCTATTACGGTCTTCTGGAGAGGTCCGGTTATGGTTGCTGCAGGCTTGTTTGGTGGCAACCCGGGCCTGGTCTTTCTCTGTGGCTGCCCTGGAGCTGTGGAATATGCTTCCTGTTGTAAAAAGAGCATCTCCTTTCCGGTATGTTTTCAGGAAGACCCTCAAGATGTACCTGTTTTCTCAGGCTTTTAACAGGAATTAATTTTAACTTTTTCCAATAACTTGTTTTAATGGATTCTTTTTATTGTGTTTTGTGGAATCTTAATCTGTTAAAATATTATCTGTTAATATGTACACCTAGAGATGTACATATCAGGCAGTATAAAAATATAACAAACAAACAAGTATTTAAGCAGATTTAGACTAGACATTAGGAGCAATTTCCTATCCCACCCACTATCAAGCTGTTTGACAGTGGGATAGCCTGCCTCGTACAGTGATACACTCTCCTTCACTAGAGCTCTCCAAACAGAGGCTAGGTTGCCACCAGCATTCCCTCTAACAGGAATTCCCATATGTTGTTGACTACAACTCCCAGAATTCCCAGCCAAAGGCCACTGCAGCTAGGGATGCTGGAAATTGTAGTGAGCAACATCTGGATATCCCTGTTAGAAGGGACAGTGGTTGCCACCAGTTAAGGATGGCTTAGAAGATTCCTGCACTGACCAGGGAGTATTGGACCAGGAAATCTCCAAGGTTCCTTCCAACTCTAAAATTCTACGATTCTAAGGCAGACTCCATGGGTTCTTCATTATTTTCTGCAGATGGTTAAGACATGGCATTTTCATTCTGCTTTAGGTGGTTGATTTTGTTGGGTTGCTGCTATTTGGGGGTTTTGTGCTGGGATTCTTAAATTATCACCTGTTTGCCATAGTTTGATTTTTTTTGTAATGCCCTTTGCAGGAAAGAGAGATAGAAATGTTTGAAACTAAAAATAGATCACCAAGCAAAAGACTTCAGATCTGTGAATGCAGAGGAAAGTGCACACATGTGCAGTCATATATAAACAGACAGGAAGATGGAGTGGCTTTTTCAGCTATGTGCTCCTCTACCTGCCGCAGTAAATGATGCAGTTAAGTAAATGCAGACCATTCTGCACCATGTGACCTTAGCACAGAGGGTCTTTTTATTTATTTTTTTAAGTACAGTGCACCCCCTACCTTTCTTTACTTGATTAGATTAGATTTAGATTGGACCCCTATCAGTTTAAATCTGCTTTTTCATTTCCTTCTCACACAATGAGGCATATGGTGTTACTCCAGCATGATGTCCAATTTATATGGCAGTGTTCTGCCCTCTTCAGCTCCACTTTTGGCACCGCTTTTGACTAGACATCCTGAAATGACATAATGGGGATCTGCAACAGTCAATTACAAACGCCTTCATTTTCACAGCTTTTGCCTAGGAGCCCATTTTAGAATCTTAAAGTGCAGCATGATTGATAACTGCAAGCTCAATAGGAACAAACCATGCTTGCTAAGCAGATGCGGGGCCATATGGAGAGGCTGCGGGAACAGTTAGGTGAGTGATGCGAAGCGATGGCTTACTCAGCTCTGTAAACAGGGTGAGAGCTCAAGCTGAGAACATTGACATGAGTGGGAGGAGGAACAAATGCAGGAGTTTGTTATTACCTCAGCCAGTGGAGGAAGTGGGGAAACCAAGGCGTAACTCCAAAATCAATTATTACGCCGGAATCTGAGGCACGCTTACAAGGAAGGAGATCCCACCGAGCTCTGTAGGTCTCACTTCTGAATCAACATGTTTAGGAAGGATCACGCGGTACGTCGTTTTAATATATCTGGAATGGCTATATCTACTATTCTAAGCTCAATGGTGAAGCTAGGAAATGAGCAATATTAAAATGAGATGAAAATAAATGAATTTTCTGGGTCTGTAGGCGAGACAACCAACTGGGGGTGATAGCAAGAGCACCAAGAAATATTTATATGTCACTTTTCAACAAAAGTTTCCAACAAAAGTTTATCATAACAGAGAAATAAATAAATAAATAAATAAATAAATAAGAAGGCAAATAACATTTTTTTGTTGTAGTTGGGGTGGGGTGAGGAATTTGGAGAGAGAAATATCATGTTCCAGTGACTTGTTGCCTGCTCTTAGAAGGAGGGAAAATAAGCCAGACACATCATGTACACTCAATAAGTAGTTCAAAATGTCACCTTTTGCCAAAATGTCACCTTGCATACTTTCCACCATCACCCAACTCTTCTAAATGGAGCAAAGAGGGTGGTTTAGCTCAGCAAGTTGGTCCTTTATCCTTGTGGCTCCATCCATTTCTTTGCCTGCATAATATTTTACCATAAAGTTGCTCACTCTCATTAGATTACAAAGACACTGGGTGCTCAAACTTGGCATACTTTATGATAACATTTTAATCATATTTATCAAGGAAACAACTTGTACCCTAATTTCTTATAACCATAGTGTGCCTTGCTCTGGTTATGGTAGCCATTATGCTTACAATTTTGGCACCCTTCTAAAAAGATGGTAACACAGTACACAGACCATGCTAGCAGAGGGCTACCCTGTATATTTAATACCTGCAATCCACCCATAATGGGCCTTGCTTCTGCACAGAACCCTTCCAAGTGCACATGTTATTCTATGGATCAAATTAGATACTACTTTAAGCAGATAATTGACCCTGGAATGCTTGCTTCCCTCCACTGTAAATAACATGTCATGATCCAAACTGGGATCTTGGTGAGAGAATGAGGACCTTTGATCTCTGTACCATGTTGTGGTATCTGGATTGGGACTTCCCTGTGTGCTATTTGAGAAAAGCTTCCATTGGCACCAATCAGACTCCCCCCACCCCCAGGGCAAAGAGCACAGATCCAGATTGGCAGAAGGGGAGCGTTAGAGCCTCTGGCCCTCATCATAGTCCCACTCTAGATCAGGCTGTCACATGCACTGTTTACTAAATAAAAACCAGCATGCCTAAGCCAATCAAGTCATGTCAGGTGTGACCCAGATTCAAATGATGAAATAAATTCATGTAGGCAGCATATTGCTTGAAATTAAGCAGGAATCCTGCAGTTCAGATCTCTTTGACTGTCTCAAAACTCAGTGCGCCTACGAGGAATGAAAGTGTAGTTTGCAATATGATCCCACTTTTAAAGGACTCCAACTGGCAGTGAAGGAACTCCCCCTCATGACTTTCAACCATCCTCTGTGCTTAAACTCTTCCTTAATCTCTAGTTTATCATTTGTCCTCCAGCAGTGCTTATTCTTAAAATAAACAAGCTGTGATCCTTTGGAGAGTCCTACAAGAAACGAACAGCTTGCAAAATCCCCACCAGAGTGCAGAGTAAGCAATTAAAATAAAAAGTATTTCCTATTATTGCTCAAGACCTCTAATGTCTTTTCATAACCTGAATCACAGAGTCCTCCGTAACTTGGTATAACATCTGCCACTTCAGCTAAAAAAGTGAGATCTTCAAGATTTATTGGGCAAAACGTCTACTCCTGCAATATGTTGCAAACTAATACTGTACAATGTAGATACACCTGTCTGGAATGCTCTCCTCCCATCCCAGACTGGAATGGGAAAGAAATTTTGAGAGAATTCCTGTGGAATGTAATATCACACAGAGGATTCAGCCAGTAGCTGATGGAGGCATCAAGTTCAGACTCCTCAGACTCCGTCACAGTTTTTAGGAAGCTGGTTAAATCTTGGCTTTTTATCCAGGCCTTTACATTGATGCTTCTGCGTGTTTTTATCCATGTATAGTTTTTGTATTTGTATATTGTATATTTTAATATCAGATTGTTTTTATATTTTTAGCGAAATACTTTTAATTCATTTTTATTATGTGTTTTAACTTTTGTAAACCGCCTTGTGATTATTTTTAATGAAAGGCAGTATATAAATCTAACAATAAATAAAAAATAAATAAATAAAAGTTAATCAGGTGTACATCAGTGGAAGGTGATGTATCAAAGGTCACCTGGGGGACTATAAGGTCAAATTTAGTTTAGGAATACCCTTCATTCACCCATCCATTTAATAAAAGCACTGTGTGGCTTCTTGATTTTTTGGTACTGATCTGGAGGCCAGTCTAGAGCAGGCAGGTATAATAGTGATGATAACCAGACTAACACTGTGCACATTTCAGACTACTACTGTAGTGTCGCTTGAACAGGGAAAAGGGTGATTTTCATTGACATCTTCTTCCCTCTGAAGTCCATTGTGCGTCACAAACACATGTCCCTTAAGGTTATGCAGCCTTCAGGGACATATTTTGATGATACACAGTGGGCTTTAGAGGGAAGGGGAGACTAGCAAAAATTGACCCTTTCCCCACTCAAACAAAAATACAGCAGTACTCTGCAGCTCACACTGTTGCAGGCACACAGTGCTAGTCTGTATACAGTGTTGTCCATAAATATGGAAACAGTGGTATTGCATGTGAATGGACAAGAGACATTGAAATATTTTTTTAAAAGTCAGATGTGGAGAAATAAACAGAAACAAAGCTAAGAAGAGGTCTTTTTAAATCATGTCTGGTTCAAAGAAAGTAAAGTAGGCACACAGAATTTGAAAAAAACCAAGTCCTTATAAACTTAGTGGCTGACATGTCCCACAGCATAATGTAGGTAGTTCAGAAGCATCCATGCGGCACAAGAGGGCTGATCCACTACTAATTATTACTGCATAAACGCAAGCTGCAACATGACTTGCATTGGGAATAATGTGATTGTGCAATGGTAAATACTACTACTTCTATTTAGGGAGTTACTACGACTACCTAGTCTGTAGGCCATAGGTCACCTCTAGCCTCAGAGGTAAGATGCCTCTAAATACCAGTTGCAGGGGAGCAACAGCAAGAGAGAGGGCATGCCCTCACCTCTTGCCTGTGGGCTTCTCGGTGGCATCAGGTGGGCCACTGTATGAAACAGGATGCTATACTGGATGGGCCTTGGGCCTCATCCAGCAGGGCTGTTCTTATGTTCTTATGGATGTGCACAAATCAAGATTTGCATATAGATTTCAAGCACAGATTTGGCACTTTAAAAGTGAGGAGAGCAGGTCTGTATCTGTTCCTCTGCTGCTCCATGCAGCTTCCTGCTACAGTGGTGCACCCCCCAGCAACCCTCACACGCTGGCGGTGCTCCCCCCAGCAACCCTCACACAGCACATGGCATTCTGAGAGGAGGCCATGTGCATGCCACTGCCATGCCTGGGCTGCTTGGGAGAGTGCTGCTGGCACACATGGACTGCTGGGGGATGTACCCATGGAGGAGCAGATATGGACCTGCTCTCCTCACTTTTAAAGGTGCCAAATCTGTGCTTCAAATCTGTGCATGAAACGGAAGGTGAAATCTTAGTAGTTTGCAAAGGAGATTGTGTAAAGACAATATCAGCATGTATTCCCAGAGGCAGTAGAGGCAGTTTCTTTGGCATGTCAAGTTTTGCTTGCGTTTTTATGGCATTAGGAAATCACTTTATTGTCAATTTGGACCTTCTGTTAAATTTTAGTTATGTGTGTTACTTGACAAGGAAGCGTACTTTAAGTGTGGAAAGAATTAGGTTTTTGTTCCAGGTAATTAATGTTTACAATTTACCAAAATCCACTCCCTCCCAACCAGACCATAGGTAGTCCAGTCAGTTAAAGCTGAATACTTGTTATGGCTGTGCCGATCTGCCAGGCATGTCAGATTCAATGTGCCATATGTCAGGCATTATTGGGATGAGTCAGAACTTTGACAAAATCCCCTCCTGTCACTGATAACACCCCCACACCCTCTCTTCCTGCTCCCTTACCCCACCCCCCTGAGCACCGGGGCCAGCCGTGATCTCTGGTTTAAAAGGTACCTCCCCACACCCCCATTAAGTTCTTTGTAGGACCCAGCAGGTGCAGGAGATTGAGGGAACAGTAGCCAATTTATTGTGGCTGGGGATGAAGGGAATTGTAGTTCAGCAACATCTGGAAGGACACAGGTTGGGAACCCCCTGTTTTAAGGGATGCACTGGGGTGAAGCAATAGTACCATCTGACTACTCTAGCCTATCAGTGTAGAGCAGTTTTGTTGCTGATGTGGCTGGTTTTCCTGCAGTTTTTTTGTTCGGCCAGAGTTGAATAGTGATGTACAGGCTGAAGAATCCTTACCAGGAGGCTTCACAGACAGGGCTTCTACCCCAAATCTCCTTCTAGAGAATGTGTGTGTTCACACGCCAGCCAAACTTACCCCAAAGTCCCTTTGAGATCCTTGGACCCACTCCACACACAAATCAGGCTTTGTCTTGCGAATTCTAGCTTATCTTGATGTATGTCTGGGTTTTTTAAATGCTGGTTTTAAACTATTTTTTCTGAAAACTTCAGAGCAAATAGGGAGAGGCACTGCCGTTGATCATTAGCATGATACTAAGGATACTCTCTTTAGAAATGCAGATGTAGCTCTTTACTGCTGTTTCCCCAAACCGCCCCCCCCCAATTGGCGAGAAGGAAAATATGAAGGAAAACATGTGAACTTGCATCAAAACAAAACCCGAGAGCAGGGGGGAGGGGCTGCTTCCCTCAATGCCACGAGTGAGATTCAAAGTGGCTTTGCTCCTGAAGCCATGTGCAAATATCTCCCAGGCAGCCTTCACACTGCCACTTCGACTTTAGGCCTCAATCTGTGGCTGACATCCTGACTGGATTTACTAGAGGAAGTCCTACTGAAATTTAGTAGACTTTTAGAGATAGTAATCTATCTATATATATAATTCTCCTGGGTGTGCCGTGGAATGTGCGTCCCAGCGCCCACCTGATTGGCTGGGCAGCGGACGGGCCTGATTGGCTAAGGCACACACAGGAGGATTGGTTGCCGCAGCAGCAGCAGGCCTGGCCACAGAGGCCAGAGGCAGTGGCGGGCCCAGCCCAGCCGCGGAGGCAAGGCCCAGGAGCAGGGGGGGGAGAAAGTGGGGGGGAAGAAGTGGTGGTGGGGAGGAGAGGCGGCTGGGCCTGGAAGTGGAGATAGGGGCAGAAGGTGGGGGGGGGAGATAACCGCTGGCCCCAAAGAGCGCACAGATGCTCTGTGCAGGGTCAGCTAGTATTGAGTAATTTAGTTAGGATGTCAGAGCAAGGCCGGCTCCAGAGTGGGGGGCAAGTGCCACGCCAGATGAGTGGCTTGCCTCCCGCCCTCATATCTGTTTCAGAAACCTAACACTTTGGACACAGCTTGTTCACCCATAAACCTTACCCCTTCTGTGCCCCCTCCTCCATGTTTTTTCTGGTGCTGCCACTGTGTCAGAGAGCATACATTTGTGCATGTTCCCCAGGAAGTGCAAAAAGCAGAAGATCGAGGTACTCACACAGGTTGCTTGTTGACACTTCTCAGAAAGATCGAAGCTGCTCATTCTCTAGTTCCCACTGAAGCCTTTAAGAGTGACCAACAGCAGCCTTTCAGTATTATCATCCAACAGCACATGGGCATTCTTAGCAGCTGCCTTACAACTGGTGGGATGCAATTTATTTTTAGAAAAACACAACCCATCAGGATAAACATTCAGATAAATAGGTTGGGGAAATATTTCCTTTGAGAAGTTCAATGTGTTTTGCCTTCATGATCAGAGCAACTGCTTGTTTGCAATTCCTGATCCTTTTGCATCTCCCTTGCTTTTATACCCGTGGCCCTCTAATATTTAAATCCTGTCCATTGAACACAATGGAACTTCCAACTAAACTTGCAGAAGGTCCAGCTGTAATTTTGTCTTATTGATTTATTCTTAGTCCTGAAGGTGTTCCAGCCCTGAACATGACTCATAAGACGAGGCTTCCATCTTTTGTTCAGTAGCAGATCGATGTTTGCACAGCTCTACTTGAGAGCAGAATTCTCATTCTGTGAGGGCCTGATGAAGTAATGAGCACTATTAAAAAAAACAAAAAACAAAAAACAAAACTCTGTCTCCATTTCTGAAGCTCTTGCTACCAGTCTTCCTTGCTCCTTTGGGAAATAGGTAGCACTCTTGTTTCACACCAGTTTTATGATCTACCAAGAAAAGCTGCTCTATGTAACGGTTATTGTCCTTGCTAACTCTACCAAGTGTGACAGTGTTGAATTTGTCAAGAGGCAACATAACAATGTCACCCTTTCCCTAAACTATCATTCTATTTTTGCGGCAACATCACCATCCACAGTGCTTCATTTTGTTATATTTAGTTTTATGAACCACTGGGAGATCTGCCTATCTTGGTGGCATCCCAATACATGGGGGCGGGGGGAGAACTGCAGAACTTGAAAGAAATTAATTACAGGTTTCCTTTGCTGTCATCAATGTATTGAAGACTAGCTACAGCAAATAAATTAAACATGGCAATTTGTAATAAAAAGTATTTCAGGAAAAATATTTCCAAGTGACAATTAAGTATAGTTATATTCAGTGTTTTCTCTAATTGTTTTCATCTGTGTGCGGAATGAGTTTTGTTCTGGGTGGCAGTATCAAGACAATGAGGCTATTCTGACGATCAGCCGAAATCGGGCTAGGGGAGCCTAGCCCAATTTCTGCTGACCGTGTGAGCCACTGGGCTTGCAGGCGAGCCTGGTGGCTCCCAGGGGGTTAACCTGCCTAAGTACCCCTCCCCTTAAACCAGGTTTGCGGAGCCCCCAAACTCCCCAGCCCCTGCCGGCTCCGTCACGTCACGAATCTGGCAGTCATGTGGGAGGCCGATCCGGCTGCCCAGGGCTCCCACTCTACTCGTCTGCAGGGAGAGGGGCTTAGCCCGCTCTCCCCGCAAACCCGACCAAAGAGAATCTCATGGGTTGTGAGACCCGCCTCAGTGTGTGTGCATATGCGTTCAGAGTGGGGGCCTTCCTGATTCAACCCGAGCGGGATCTAAATTGAACGGAGTGGACATTTTAAAAATCTGTGAGTGCACACACACGTGCACACCTTAGAGGGAACACTGGTTATATTCCATGTGTTATAATAGTTTGTCTGTAAATGACAGATGTGGAAAGATTTCCCCCTGTCCCCACCAGCACTAATACTGACCTTGCAAAAATCAGGAAAAAATTGATTACTACTGTTCCTGACCTGTTGAAACACACTGTTGACCTTTTCTTGACTAGGTGTTGTCCAAATTACACTGGACTGGGAGATACAGGAAAATATACTGAGCCGTGTGATGTGCATTTTCTGTACTGATTAGAACAAGCTTCCTGACATTGTGTGTGTGCAGAAAACCAATCTGATGGGATGTAAATCTGCCATGCTTGTCCTAAATTGATTGTAAAGGGGCTGGAGATGACAAATATTACTCTTGAATGAAAAATTGCATTCTATATCTTGAAGTACATATATTCTTTCACACCTCATCCGGCAAGGCACAAACCCACCGAAAGATGTACTATTTCTAAACCTATTACAGATGCTTTTATAATAAAGGATTCTTGGAAGTTTTGCTTCCTTTTCAGATGGCCAATGTAGCAGGAAGGCCTTTGAATGGATGCCTCTGAGTGACAGGATGCCTCTGAGTACCGGTTGTAGGGGAGTAGCAGTAGGAGAGAGGGCATGCCTTCAGCTCTTGTCTGTGGGCTTCCCAGAGGCAACTGGTGGGCCACTGTGTGAAACAGGATACTGGACTAGATGGGCCTTGGGCCTGATCCAGCAGAGCTGTTCTTATGTTCTCATTCCAGTGGTGCAGGGAGGCCGCCACCATCCTCAGTTCAGCCCACTACTAGCAGCCCCGCTAGCCACACCTCCTGCATCTGTCACGGTGCTGGCCGGAATTTGCTTGCAAATGGGGTGCGTGGCCCCATTTGCGAGCAAAACCATGCCCCCTGAGTCTGACGGCAGACACGGAGCTTGGCTGGGGTGCGAGGCATGGTCCCTGAGTGCGACGGCCTGGGTTCTTCGGGGTGGGATCTAGCTTGTGGACCAAATTTAGTCCAGTTGTAGAGACAGAGAAATGAAAGTAAGCTGATTAGTTCTTACATGTTTAATAATATTTTGTGCCATGTGTTTTTTCCTCTCGCCATAGCTAGTTGGACCGCATAGGTGGCATTTAGAGAAAGCAATAGAAGAATGTACTTTTTAGCCTTTTATCCAAGGTGATCATAAATTGTAGATGGACCCTCAAGATTTATTAATGCCAAGCTCACCTTTCCACCGGCAGCCTTAATGTACGCACTGGCATCCTTCTAAGAACAATTTTGCTTCCTTTTTACAATAAGTATGGTTTTCATGTTCACGTGGGGAACATCTCTTATCTCACTGACTTCTTCTGCTGTGCATTGTTCCTGCCTTGCTGGCATTGCTGCGCGCTGCCAGGAATTTGCCACTGCTGGAGAAGAAAGGCTTAATGAAATTCAAAAACTTTTAGGGCATTCATCTTATTTATGATCAAAGGCAGCAAATGAAAAGAAAAACATTTTTCAAGTGGTATTGTGACAGGCTTCAAATCAGTCATTTGGTCAAATATGTTTTGCTGCAAAAAGAATTCTATCAATGGCACCTCAGTGGCATGTTCTTAAAAAGGAGATGGATTCATCTTGCATAGGTTTTAAAAATACAGCTCTGTGCTGATGGAGAATACATTTAGGATTGCTACATTTTCAAGAGGCTCCTGTGCCTTTTGCAGTTGCATGGTGGGCACAAATTCAAACAATACAAAATCTGTGTGGCTTTCCTGCTCTAGAAATGAAGTGGTGGGGAAAGTTTCACCTGATGAATTTCTGTCTGTCAGACACATGCTAAAGGCACAGGCACTCTGCTGAAAAAAAGGTGGCAACCTGTTTCCAAAAGAGCTGGAAATTATCTGTATGGACTCATAACCTGAGTACCTGAGGGGTTGAGAGGTAATGGCAGACTTAGGGTAACCCACAGATATGTTTCTTAAACAAAATTGCATGTGAATATATAAAATGTGTACTTACAGTTTTTGGAGAGATCCAAGAAGGTTAGTAACCAAATTAGACTAGAAACAACACAATTTAGTCAAAACAAAAAACAAAATAGCACAGGAGATAAAATTCCAGTTAAAACAAGCCCTTTCAAAAAGTGGGGCAGGGTGGGGGAGCAGCAATTCAACATCCATGTAAGAAAATTACAACATAGAAATGTATTTTTTACTTGGCCAAAGAGAACCAAAGAGCCTTGCAGGGCAGCAATCCACAGTTTGGGTGACACAACCAAGAAGGTCATGTCCTGTATATCTACCAGTCATATATTAGCACTAAGGTTGTGTGCAGAATGGATTTTGCAATCTGTTTTGAGCTCAAAATGAAACACAGATGGCCAAAAGGTCTCACCAAAACAGCGGTCAACCCAGGGCCCCCAAAGTGTAGCTCCTAGGGACACCAAAGTGGGTTGTGTGATAGGGCATGACGGGTGCTACCTACCACCCAAGCCACAACAGAAATGGGCAAGCAGGCAATTTTAAACAAATTTTTAGCCTTTCCCCCAATCCCCATAGGATCCTAGGATATCAGATATAGGGCTGAGTAAGGGAGAGACTCCTGCCTTTAACCTGGGAGAAGTCTGACTCTGTGTACTGTTGACTATACTGAGATGAACCAATAGTCTGACAAGAAATACTTGATTTGTATGATAACAAACCAAGAAGCCAATCGTAAGCCCGTGCCAGAAAACCAATCAGCAAGGGAAAAATACAGATACCTGGCATTAAATTACTGGTTATATTAAGTAAATCAGTAACTTTCAGCCTCAGTTGCTTCATCTATAAAATGGGAATAATGGTTTGTCTCACAAAGGTAGCTGGATTAACTATGTACTATGTTATATTATGGCACATGATATGGTACATACTAATACTAGTTAAGGTGGCATAGTGGGCAAGCAGCTTGCCTAGGGAGCAAGAGGCTGTTAATTTAAATCCCCGCCAGTATGTTTCCTAGACTGTGCCTAGTAAATATATATATGTAGTCATCTATATCAGGCAACAGCGATATAGGAAGGTGCTGGAGGCGGATGCTCACTTCAGTGAAAATGGCGAAGGCATCATCTCACACTGCGTGGGAGGAAGGCAATGGCAAACCCCTCCTGTATTCTACCAAGAAAACCACATGGCTCTGTGGTCGCCAGAAGTCGACACCGACTCGAAGGCACAATTTCCCCCTTTTTTCCTATTAAAAACTAGGGGATGTTTCCTCATACATTTCATTCAGTGCATGGTTAGTCAAACATAGTCTCTAAAAATAAGAAAACTACAATTTTAATTCATACTTAATAAGCTATTTCATTATCCTCCTCACACAAACATTAAACTTTAAACAATTAGATCTATAATAATTGTATTTCTATCAAGAAAATATGACACCAATAAAGTAATAATTTGAACAGTTTATAAGTCAGCCACAGTTCATATGTCAACCACTTGACTCCTTTCATACTGAAATGCATTTTTGCTGTAGTTTCCTTGCAAACATTAATTTAATTTAAAATTATACCACAGATGGTCACCATTAGTTGGGTTCATTATTATGCATTTTACCAATAGGTGGTGCAAGTTTTTTCCTCTATGTTGGCAACCATTTCTGCATTTTCATGTGCCCAGAACTCTCATTGATAAAGCCCCACTGTCACTATTACTATCTCACTCAGTGCATTATTATGCTATTATACTATAATGTGAAGACAGGCCATAAATAAGTAGATGGGACTGAAAGTACTGGAAGCTACTATTCTGTATATTTATTCTGCTACAATAAATATAATGTAGAAAAAGAGCAACAATAGCAAAGCCTTCTGAGTACTACTATTATTAAAGAACAATTTTGAAGACATAAATGGTAAAACAGTAGCAACTTGACTAAATTGTTTTCTCTGTTGTCACAAGTAAAGTGGAATTAATGTTTTAAGTTTTAACCACAGCATTATCAGTGTCTCAGAAATCTCAATGATTTAGTAATGGAGCAATCCCAACAATGTGTTGTATTGCAAACAGTTTTCTAGAATGGTGTCTTTCTGCTCTTAGTATTATTGTAATTTCATTGGATGCACAATCAGAGAAGGCAGATGACCATTTATTATACAGATCAAGTTACCACGGTCTGTATGCAGCCCTTTCCGAGTACAAAGCTGGGAGAAAATCACTCAGTAACGTTCTCCTCATTATTAGGCCTTGTACTACCCATTCTACTCATAGCTTTTTAATTTTATTTAATATCTCATCAGCTTAACTTCAGTAAGAACTCTGCACAATAAAAGAGTCAACTGAATAAAGGTGAGTTGACACTACAGACTCCTCTTCTTTTAGTAGCTGTTGATCCTGAAGTGCATATTCACTGTTGTGATAGAGCAAAAAAGGAGCTCTGTATTGGGAAAGAGATGAGAGCAGAGATATGGAACAGTTCACTCATTCATTGTCTCTTCAGAATCTCTCGAGGATTTCACAAGTCAGATCATATCAATTCTGTCACTTCTCTCTATGAGCTGAGTTGCACAGGCAGAAACGGTACATGGCACAGCCTCTTGAGATGATACCATTTCAGAACGTTAGCCACTCCAAAATAGTGAAGAGCCAGCGTGCTGGAATCTGGAGAGCAGCAAGGCTAATAGATACCTGTTTTATAGCTGCTTCTCTCACAAACACAAAGTAATCTTATATAGATTTAACGAAGAGATTATTCTTAAACAACTCAATTTTCCCCCTTTCCCTTTCCCCCCTCCCCCTCTACAGGATCCCCACTGGGACAAAATCCTAAACAACAAAACATAAAAGATAGTGGATAGGATACCACACATTCCTTCCCTTATAACAACCCAAATTGAATTGATTTAAAATTCAGTGACAAAGTCTTTTATGTCTTTTAGGTGGTCTGTCACACACTTTTCTCCTAATTCTTGGGTTCTCTGTCACAGGAGCTGCTAGTGATGTGTTTTTCTGGTACCGAGGATTGACCATCATTTTCATCAGCCTCCTCTGTGGATGGTACAAGGAAACAGAATTGTGTTTTAACCCATGGCTATGTAAATATTGCTCCATTTCAAAAGAGGTAACCTGTGTCCCATTGTCAGTCACTAGTTTTTTAGGAAGACCTTCTCTCACAAAAACTGCAGCTATGAATTGGATCACCTTATGTATAGTAATGTTGTCAGCAAAGCTACCACCAAACCTACACAATGGCAACTACTGTTAGGGCTATTTGCATCCAGTTATCTCTTGGCCTGGGAGTGGAAGTTGAGATAAACAATCTGCAGTTGTATTCCGAAGATCTGGAAGATATTCCACCTGGAAATCAAAATCCATAAGTCTGGTGATACATTTGGCTATTCTTGGGGTTGCTCAACTTGATCCCTGTGTAGTAAATAAAGCAGATAAGGATTTATGAAGGCTCTTCACACATGCAGTGTGGCGAGCCTTAGAGGGTTCTTCTCCCCTCAGATAAGCAGAGAGCCCACCCTGGGTGGCCGGATCGGCCGCCCACATGATTACTGGCTCCATCATGGAGCAGGTTGGGGCTGCGGGGATTGGGAGCTGCCTGGCCCCCAGAAGTCCCAGAATGCCCCATGTGAGTGCATGGGGCATTCTGAGGAGACCCCTGATGCCAGGAGGCTTGTTTTAGCCTCCCGGCCGAGGGTTTCCTCATGAGTTGCCACAGCGCAGAGCTGTGCCATGGTGACTCACAATCACAGAAACTAGGTTAGTGGAGCACTTGCCCTGCTAACCTCATTTTAGGGGAGGGGTATTTAGACAGGCTAGCCACCGCGGAACCATCTGTCTCTCCTTCGATCCCGGTGGTTCTCACGACCGCTCAAAAGTGGGTTGCAATTGTGTGTCTGTTGATGTCAAAACCTCCCAGAGACGTAAGTTTTGGGCAGTATAAAAATATGTAAATAAATAAAAATTTTAAAAGACGTGAGAGCAGGGCTTGCAGCAGAGGCTGATTGGTCATCTGAAAACTAGCCTTGCAGGATGCATCCCAGTTAAATGCTACATTCTTTTAAAAAAGAAGACACAATGGAGCAACTTTGGAAGAAAATTGTTCAACCAGTTTAGAGTAATACTTAAAATGAGCAAAGTGCATCCTTGTTGTGTGGCTCTGCTGCTTCCCAAATAGCTTTCACCAAGTCTGTTCACCAGTTTCAGGCAATCCTGGTCAAACTGCTCCAGAATACAATCCTAGTTATCTATCCTGGTTAAATGCTGGTTAAGCAGTGTAGTTTGACCAGGATTGCCCTGAAATTCTGGGCTCACATTATCAGCTCTTCTGGACTCACTAATCCTGATTAACTTTTAAAACAGGACTTTTGTGATTGTGTGGAGCTAGCCTAGGTTTGCTCCAAAGTTTGCCATTCAAACTTAAATGGTGTAGATATAGAATAATGCATTCTGTGTGTCATAACTTAAATGTTTAGGTTTTAATCTGTTTTGACTCTTTAAATTGTTTAAATTGTTTTTAAGTTTTACGTATGTTTTATCTTGTAAGTTATTGTTAACCGCCCGGAGATGAAAGTTCGGGGCAGTCTACAAATTTGATCGATAGATAGATAAAATAAGATATCTTTGAATTCATAAGAGCAGGCCCTAAAGTCTGAAATATCTTTCAGGGACCCTTTGGAGGCTAACCTCATAATGGCCCCTCACCGACACTCAATCCTCCCTTAAAATCTTTAGGAAGGCTCAGGTCCTCTGGGGCCTTCCCTGACACAGAGCTAGCTTATGGGATGGGATGGATTGTGTCCTTTCTTTCAAGAGGAATATAATAAAAAAACAAGCTATGTCACACTGCACTCTTTATATTCTGCTTGCATTTGTATTTCAAAACATCCCTTGCTATTAGATGGATATTTTCTAGAGCTGGTGACAAATTTCCCACAGTCAAAAGCACAGTTGCATCTGCTCAAGTTCCATTTGCTTCAATGGGACTTAAAAGCACACCACTGCAGCCAGTATGTAGTTTTGATAAACTACTTGCAAGATAACTTTTGAAATACTTTCTTCAGTGCTTGGAAAGCCTTTTCTTTCGTTGTTGCCAAAGAAATGCTAAAATGTTGCTTTTGACAGGTTTTAATAAGTGATGAGCAAACCCTTTGCCACTCACCTTCTATTGGCACAGGCACAATCTGACTTTAAAAATAATAATTGGTAATTAGTCAAAACATTTTCTGAGCCAATGGAAGGTTTGTCAGATGCAAGGTTCTCTGCCAGTCTCCCCCACTAGGCTTCAGTACTATAACAGTACAGACAGGGCTCATTCCTCTCTCTCCCTCATTGCCCTGGCCTGTCACTCACCAAAAGTAAAGTGTGGTGCACATGCAAGGACTTTTTCTCTCTCTCCCTTCATTTTCATGTTGTTGTGTGCTGACTGGGAAGAAAGGTATGCATGCAGGCTGGGAGTTGTAATCCTTTCCAAGACTACAACTCCCATCAGTCCCCTGCCTTCTTTTCTATTATTTATTATTTATTTATCTTATTTCTATACTGCCTGATATAGAAATCAGCACAATGGAGGGCTGCAAGGTGGGAAAAGGAGGGGAAAAAAAGCTTTGTTCCTGTCCTACATTGAATTGTGATGTGCTGTATGCCGGGGCAATGGCAGGGAAGGGAGGAAGATCTTCTCCTTACTCCAGCTGTGGAAAGCAAGAAGAGCACTTGCGGGAGTTGAAAGGCTGGCTGGGAGGCTGCAAGGTGGAAGCAATGGACCCTCAAGGGTCCTTTGAGGTCAGGCATGGAAGCACAGTTTAAAAGCTTGCCCTTCCTTTATGAAGCTGGGGTTGGGGGTGATTTCCACCTCCCAAAACGGATTTCCAGCCCAGTCTTAGAGAACATTGCTAATGTCCCTAGTTTTAGTACTTCTTTTATCTGTATGGCATCAGTGCCAAGCATCTATAAAACACATCTCAAAGAAATGCCAGTGTTCTAAGCTGGCGCCAGCCAATTTTTCATGGCTCTTCTATTTTTGTTCTTGCTTTCCATCATATTAGAAGGCAGAATGAAGGATAGAAGCCTTGTAGGCACAGTTTGATCAGGCCCTACAGGGAGAGTTAGTTATAAGTTTATTCGGTCATTGACCAGCAAACCCTACAGGGAGAATCTGAAAGCAGAAAGAGAATGTTGTGTCCTTTTAAAATATAGAACTATGAACAATGGAAGAAGAAAGCCATACAATGTGAAATGAAATACACGGACTGGTGTGAAGAAAGGCTTTGGGGTGTATTTAGACTGAAGAAAGTGTTAAATTAATGTCAGTGAAATGGCAAGTTAATTGTAAGGGAATACATGCATGAAACCAATATGCCAAACCTGCTATGGCTGCTGATCAACTTTTCTTGGATTCAACTCTACTTTTCCTAGGCTGAACGCTACCTTCTTTAAGGTAGAGCTGAACCTAGGAAGCTGCCTTGTACTGTGCCAGATGATTGGTCCATCTGGCTCAGTATTGTCTACATCAGGCCTGCTCAACTTTGGAGACGATTAATAATTTTGCATTTTGGTACACCTCAACATTCCTTCACCTCAGCTGCATTGGTTGCCAGCTGCACATTTTGTTCATTCTCATGAACAAAAGGCGCAGCCAGCAATGAGCAGGCTGGAAAATGAGTGCTTGATGGCTTGCCTGGCCCTTCCGGGGCTATAGCCATGCCCTCTTGCATGTGACATCATGTGCAAAGGGGCATGGTTAGAACCCTGGAAGGGCCGTGCGAGCTCTCCAGAGTTCATTCCCTACTTACGCTTCATTTCTGGATGCTTGTTGTTTCCCTTGGGAGAGAAAGGGGAAAAACAAGCACAAAGCATCAGCTGGGAATGAGCTCCAGAGAGCTTGTGTGATCCTTCTGGGACTCTGGCCATGCCCCTTGAGTGTGACATCAAACACAAGGAGTGCACGCACAAAACCCCCAGGAAGGCTGCTGGAAAGGGGAATGACCTCGGGCCCCCGCTCCCCTAGCTACGCTCCTGGGTCTGGTTATTAGTTCAGAGTGGCTGGCTGATTGTTTGGAGATGGTCTGCTGATAGCTGGACATCTAGAATGTCCCCTGCTAACTGAGCAAAGAGGGACCTTTTAAAAGTGGTGATTCACTTTATTTAGCAGGGTGAGAGCAACTGGCCCTATCCATCCCCAGTCATTCTATCTATCTACCTATCTATCTCTCCCGCTTTGGGAAATTTTGTTGAAAAGCGGTATATTTATTAAATATTCATTGTGTTCTTCTTTGTATAATGTTTTGAATGAGATGTCCAGCACATCTTGGAGAAAATGATCTCTCCCAAGTGAAGAGATCTGTATGTGTGTCAAGTGTTTGCAGATCTGTATGAATGTGAAGAAAGAACAGTTTGGAACTTGGAAGAAGCAGAGGCAGAGAAAGAGAGCTGACTGAGAGTTGGTTGAAGGCTGAAAGCACCTTGGAGGTGCAGGACTTTTTCAGGTGATCTGAAGTGCAGTAGTTACCTGGCTGCTTTGTAGGAGTGACTGCTGCTTATCTATGCTTATGCTCTACTTGAATATTCGTAAAGAAAGCAAATATTGCAAAGACACCATCTGTCTCCAGTGTATTGTGTGTGTTTGTCTGTTTCTCTCTCTCATCCAAAGGAAGACAAACGTGGATATGCTGCCCCAGGAATTTCTCCCTGCTTGAGAAAGTGGGAGAGCATGCAACAATATGTAACTCAAAGGAGTGGTTCTTCTGTAGGCACGCTCCATTTAATTATGGCGAAGTTCCTCTCTCTGCCATTTGTAAACAGATGTATACTGTGATGTAGTTGAAGCCATTTACTCCAATCAAGTGATGGTGATCCATGTATGAGGCATGTGCAGATGGATATGAATGGACCTTCACAAGCTGAGGATGCCTGGCACAGCTGTTGATGGGTGTACAGTTACAGCAGTTTGGTGCTATGCTGAGCCCCTCACTGCACTAATCACTGGTTCAATTGTCGAGTTCAGAGGGTGAGGATGAACCTCTGTTTATATCTTGGAGAGGAGAGCTGGTCTTGTGGTAGCAAGCATGACTTGTCCCCATAGCTAAGCATTGTCTGCCCTGGTTGCATCTGAATGGGAGACTTGATGTGTGAGCACTGTAAGCTATTCCCCTCAGGGGATGAAGCCGCTCTGGGAAGAGCAGAAGGTTTCAAATTCCCTCCCTGGCTTCTCCAAGATAGGGCTGAGAGAGATTCCTGCCTGCAACCTTGGAGAAGTCGCTGCCAGTCTGTGAAGACAATACTGAGCTAGATAGACCAATGGTCTGACTCAGTATATGGCAGTTTCCTATGTTCCTATGTTCCTATCTGTTCCTGTCTTCATTTCGGTTTGATACAAGTAGTACATCTATTACTGTTTAGATACTAAATATATGACAGTACACAAGTGAATGTTATTGGTTGGCGTTCTCCCCCCCCCCCCCCCAAATAGGCCAGTTTCCAAACGTATATTCCTATTTGTACTCTGGTGTCCCAAGAATCAGATCCAAGCAGAGTTTCTTGGAATAAATGGATGCTATAGTTCATCACCATCTTCTAAGGCTCCAATGAAAGGGATAGATCCTAGCTAACACTTTTCCATTCCTCTAGAGAAGTGCATTGGTTTGCGCATGGCAGAACCATGCCGCACAGGGGCTGGGGTGGTGGTGGGGAAAGCTTGTTGCTGACCATGGAGGAAACTAGTGGAGATAAGTTAGGGACCTCGTTAAAGATTCTGAAAGTTCCTTTACTCCTATGACATACTGAGAAAGAGGTAAAAGAAATGCAAGATGACTATTAAATTGTGCTTAGTTAAATTGTTTGGACACCAAAACAAGTAAAACGGTGAATTTACATTTTGGAAAAGTATTGTGTTGGAGATATTTGTGACAGTGATAGATGGTGTTGCAACTATTTAAGTATTTAATGGAAATACAAGTGACAGAAAGAATGAAATGTCATAAAGGGTAACAATGGGGGATGCTTAGGAATAATGAAAGAAAATCAGGATTTGGTAAATCTTGCACAAATATATTGAGAAGTAAAACTATATACGTCTCTAAATGGGAGGGAATAGCACCCTAAGTGCTAGTTCACATGTGCATATACATAACTCCCATGTCAACTTGGGTTGTGGAGAAACCATCTGAGAAAATTATTTGATGTTCTTAGGAGGAACCCTGAAATTCACTTTAGAGAAATTTCAGTTTCAGTCACTTGATGACCTGCAAGTGAATGTGTGATCTGGCTGCCTTGGAAAGTATTGTGTCTAAGGAGATTTGTAGGATCTCTTTAGGAGGGAAAGGTGGGATATACATTTTTAAAAATAAATAAAATTTGGAAAGCTCAGTTTAATTTTTTTGAAGGACTCCAGTTTCCAGAAGAAATATTTTCTTACTTTTTAACTTATTCTGACACATCTTCCTTTCCTTCAGATTGAAGATAATCTGGTTTTCTTTAGATCTAGATCTTTTTCTCTAGTCTTGTGTATCTACTTGTTTTGACATCTGATCAAATGGGGCCGGAGGAAATATGGTGTAATGTCCTTTTCAGACATTACTACCCTATACAAACAAAAAGTGGATGATCTCTGCTCAAAATGCTTCTTCAAAATAGTGTAATCAATTCCTAGATTCACTGGATTTTGATTTAATATTCCAGGCTCTTCTTCATCCACCCTATCCTAATTCTCAGGAAGTCTTCTGCCCCCATGGGTCCTGGTCTGACTCTCTGTGTGAGAACTGAGCCCCATCCTAATTCTCAGGCAATCTTCTGTCCTCTCTTTGGACCTTCATTTGTATCCATCTTAAACATGGAAACATGCTTAAGTCCTGTGAAATGAATGGAAAATGTTTAATTTTGGCTGGATCGTCCTAACAATGTTATTTTTGTATTAAAATTAAAAAAGATATTTGTTAAGATATTTTTGTGAATGTTTACTAGGCATACAGATGTTCTTACCAAATAAAAAATAACAGTAGCTGATCTGGAACATTAGTACAATTTAGAACTACAGAGAAACTTCAATTTTCCAGACCTTGTTATTCCAGATTCCAGATTTTTCTGGACAGTGTTCACAAAACTGGAAAATTAGCCATTTTGCTTCATCATTCTGCTCACTGCTGCTGTCCTGGACATATGCTGTGTGACCTTGTGCTGAAAAGTCACTTTCTGTGCCCAAAGAGTGTTTTGTGTGGCAGTGTACACACTTTTTTTGTTGTCCATTGCCTTCCATGTCCTAAAAGTTGCTTGTGTTGTGAAAACTTATTTTAGCAACTTTTGTGAATGTGCTTGTATGCTTTTTGCCTCGATTTTGCAGACAACTGCCTAGTTTGGACTGACCTTCCTCCCAGTTAGTCCAGAGAATTGAAGTTTCTCTGTACTCTGTTAATAGAAAAATAGTCTACCAATGCACTGATGGAGAGTCAAGTTCTGCCATGGAGAGGTGAGATTTTTTATTTTTTTAAATTATGTTTTTGTTGAAAAGGGGGAAAGTACCATTTTTGTAAGGAAAGGAATAATAGAAATAAAACAAATATAATGGGAAAGAGACATAGGCCACATTCACATGTAACACGGACCTGCGGTTCCGTTTCCCACCCAACTCTCCTTTCCATATTCGGACATAATGGAGAGTAGGGAGCCTGCAGTCAGCGAGATTTCAGAGAGGAGGGGGAACTGACTGTGTGGTCTTCCTTCTTGTATGAAGGACAGCCTGCACAGCCAATCATGGCTGGAGAGAGGGAGGAGATTCCTCCCCCAACTCCTGTTGAAGGGAACACAGCCTGCAGTTCCAAATTCGGACTCTAATGCAGGCTGCATTGAACCTCTGGTTGGGGCAATGCAACTCACTGAAACCGGACGGTTCAAATTGGAGTTCCAGAGAGAAAACCTCGGGTTGCTGGCAACCTGGAACCAGAGTTGTACACATTCAGATGTAACGGTTTGACAGTCTCCGGCCCCATAAACTCTGGTTCAGTATTACGTGCATAGTCAGTATATCACTATAATGGGACTTAGTCTGGAAATCAATCAAATAACACTAATGAAAGATAATGCAGGTCTGTTCAGGTATTATAGAAAGTGGGGATTCTGTACTTCTGAAACATAGTCCCTGTTCTCCAAGCTTAGAGTGTCCTGACAAATGTTGTATTTGAGGAGAGATCCGTTCTTGGGGTGCCCCAGAATTCCATTTCATGTTGAGAATCTGTCTTTGCATGCAACATTTGTCTCTTCACACAAATGTGGTAATACTAGAGGAGGGGGGAGTGCTCAGGGTTTCAGAGCAAATTAACATGGGGGCAGGGCTTCCAAGCACACTGTATGCACATACATAATCTTTGCTTTCTAGAATGCCATCTCTGGGCTTACATCTTTAGCATAAAATATTTTCAAATAAGATGAATGTATGACAATAATCCAGGAAATTGTCCAAGTTATCTTGCTTGTTAGAGGCATGAATTTATTTAATTCATTCATCTGTTAACATTAAAGGCCATACTTGCTGATATCATTGCTCTGTCATGCAGCAATTCTGAATTTTCCACTGGCTATTTTTAGTGTTGTTCTTGGCAAGAGAAAGCCAACAAGGTTCTTGTGCACACTGTACAGTGCCCTGAGGATCCAGTCCAGGAAGATTTAATAGTGCCATTCCAGAAGCAGGCACAAAACTACAGTGTGAGAAGTGAAAATTTGTATCAAAGACCAGGTAGGACTGGGAAAGACCTCACCCGAAACCCTGGAGAGCTGTTGCTCTCAGTGTTGATGATACTTCCCTAGATGGACCAATGGTCTGATTCAATATATGTTTACTATTTCATTGTGAAAAACAACATATACACATAAGCACAAAATCTAAACTTACTTAAAAGCTAACCGCTTGGAATATTACCATCCTTGAAAAGCTGCACATTTTCATTCTGTCTTCAACTAATGAATCATTATGTGAACATAGTTACACATCTGTTATTTGGTATCTTAGATTGCACACCACCTGCATACTTAGCAGGTTAAATGATTTCTGCTCCCTAAATAAAATTTTTGTTATATGCAATAGAGCACAAGTGAACACATACGCAAAGTCAACACAACTGGGACACATTGCAAAAAAGCTATAGATCAAATGCTGTCATGTGAATACACACCTTGGCATTGCAAATGCATTTCTTATAGAAGCATTGCCTTTCTTCCTTTTCATTCCCCCATTGTTTGCATTTCTTGTCTTTAATTAGGTTGTACAGTAACTCTGCAGGCAGGGGCTTGTTATTGCTTTTAAGTAATGTTCAACACCTAGTACTTATTAGGCACCTTGGACTTACTAGATTGCTTTTCTGGAAAAGTAAATCCCATTTATGTTGCATTTCCATCTTTCCTTTGTTCTGCTCTTTCTTCCTTTATCATGTTGGGGCTATCTTTTGTGCCTGCAATGTCTGAGGGTGACAGCAAACATTGTCTTGGCAAATGGATGCTCCCAACCATATCTTTCCTGAAATAGCATGAATGTAGGTGTGTCAGGGCACTAAGGGGGCATGGGGGAGTGAGGAGAGATGTATAGTAAGCCCCTGAGAGCCTATTCTTCTCCACAATCTACCCCCTCATCTGGTAATATAGGGAAGTTATGTGGTAGTGAAAAGGTGAAACAAAGTTGCTTCAGGAAAGATTTTGTTGCAGTGCCCCTTGCAGAAAGGAAGGTGTCGGGAGAATTGGGGCCTGAGCTGAACTTCAGATATTTAGTAGACTTTGAGGCTGTTCTCATGAGCAGCCTGTGAGAACTGCCTGGTTCTGCATGGATCCCAGCAGTGCTTTGGCGCTAAACCCAGCGCCGAAGCCTGGCTGTTTGCTGAGGTTAAGGGTGCAAATGCACCCTTAATCAACTCCCAGGATTGTGTGTCAGTGTGAGCTGCTTGCTGCTTGCAGCTTGCGATGACACAGAGACAGATGCCTAGAATTCCCATTTCCTGGGGGAATCTCCCAGTGGAACACTCAATCTCCCAGTGGAGCAATGTGAGATTCTTGGAGGCCGGGACAATGAGTGCTCAGTGCATAGTGCGTTGTGGGATTCTCGGAGGCCAGGACAATGAGTGCTCAGTGCATAGTGCATTGTGGGATTCTCAGAGGCCAGGACAATGAGTCCTGGCCTCTGTTCATTGGAAGCAGTGTGCATAGTCATCTGCACTGCTCTGAATCCTGGCAGCACTGGCTGTGTGGGTATGTGACTTACATGCCACAGGGGCCAGAGTAGTCATCTGGGGGAAGGTAAGTTGAACCCTACCTTCCCCACTGCCTCCCCAACCATGCACAAGGGTGGTCATGTGAATAGCCCCTTTGTGGGGGTTAGGCTTTGATATTTTATAATCATGAATTTGCTTTACCAAATATGCTTTTGCAGTTGGGTGGCCTGAAATGGCTTTTATATTCCCCCCTCCCTCAAGTACGCATATGACAGTTGATATACTGTTTTCACATCATGTAGCTGATCAGGAAAACAGTTACCCAAAGAGGAAAATCAGCATACATGGAGAGAGCAGGGCTGGATTATCCATTAGGCACAATAGGCACAGTTCCGAGGGCCTATGAAGCTCCCAAGGGCCTACAAAAAAGTTTTTGTGTGATTTCTTCCCCTCACTTAGAAGCCACTATTTTTATCTTTCCCGCATGTATGAACCGTGCATGTGAGATCAAAGGAGATCCACCCCCACTTGGAAGCCTTTGTTTATGTGTTTGTGTTCCTTTTGTGTGAGAGAAAGAGAATCTGCCATTTGTGTGTTCTTCCCTTTTTTGTGCATGAGCGAGTGAGATTTTAAAAAACTCTTTAATAATGATTTTCTAAACAGTACAAGATGCCAACAAGCATAAGTTAAAACTGTCAGAGCGCAAACTTGTAAGAAAAACTCTCCCCTCCCCTCCCCACAGTACACCTTCTTGTGAAGAAATAATGGATAATCCAGCCCTGAGGATGCCCATTCTGACACATTAGACATATTATGGGACATATCAAGGGACCTATACATTGTTCACAATTCAAATATTTATCTATAGATCTATCTTGGAGATCTATAGTTATGAGAGTGCCTAGGGCCTACAAAGACTTCAATCTGGCCCTGGGAGGGATGGGCTGTGTGTGCACGTGTGCGTGTGTATGCTAATATTAGGCAAGAGAGGCTGAAGAAAACATGATATTGCCTTTGACCTTGAACAAGGCCTGGCAGGACAATAACCAAGCATGCCAAAGACCAATGAACCGACCAGTGAGCCAGAGATTAGCTGTTGCCAGAAGGATGTCTGAGGGATTTAGAGACAGATATGAGACAGAAGACAATAGTTGGGATGGAGATCAGCCAAGGGCACTCATGGAATAGATCTCCTGGACCACACAAGACCCTGAGTGAAACAATGCAAGAACAAGAACCGATACTCAGCAGCCAAGACTGAGTATCACTGAAAATTTCCATCAAGCATGGAAATGTCATGTCAGTTATAGATGATGTTCTAAAGTGTCTGCAAAAATTAAAAATCAACAAGTCGCGTAGGCCAGATGGCATCCTCCCGAGAGCCCTTAAATAACTCAAATGTTAAATTGCTGACCTCCTGCTTCCAAGTAAAGCCCCCTGCAAAATTTGATTTTAAACACCCTGGGGCTATTCTCACAATGGATGAAAACCGGGTAAAAGGAGCCCAGCCCAGTTTCCATCCATCATGAGAACCACCGGGTTAGCTTGCTGAAAAAGCCCTCCCCTTAACCCAGGTTAAGTGCTCCGCTAACCTGGGTTTTCTAGTCGTGTGCTACCATGGCACAGCTCCACAGAGGAGACTCCCGCTGGGAGGCTGAAACAAGCTGCCCGGTCCTGGGGGTCTCTCCAGGATGCCCCATGCACTTTCATGGGGCATCCTGGAACTTCCGGGGGCTGTGTGGCCCCCCGATCCCTGTAGCCTCCACTGGCTCCATGACAGAGCTGGCTGTTGTGTGGGTGGCTGATCTGACCACCCAGGGCTTGGAGGCTGCTCATCTGCGGGGAGAGCAGGCTAAGCCTGCTTTCCCAGCAGACCCGCCGGAAGCTCTTCTCACCGATCATGAGAAGCGCTTCCCTGAAGCCTGGCCTCTTTGAATAAATAGGCTTCAGAGGTTTGCCCAAATTTCTGACCTGGATAAACAGCCTTGTTATGATCAGTCAGGAACAGCTTTGCCTTTCCCTCTAAAGAGTGAACTGGAAGTGAACACTGTCCTGTATGTCAGGCAGTCACCTCTAGGGATCAGTGACTGGGACCTAAGAGGCCTTGAGGCAGGAAGTGAAGGGGTTCTTTGTTGTCTCAGTTGGAGCCAGGCAGGAGATGAGAGAGGATGGGTGGAAGGCTTAGTGGGAAGCAATGGAGTTTGCTTCTCATGGCAAAAGCTAGCCTGAAGAACTCTCTCATGGAAGGACATCTGCAGATCCTTAGGAGACAGGATTGCAGGCAGCTTGTATTTTCTCCTGGAGTTTGGGGTGAGTTTCAAGGGGGAAGGAAGGCTTCTGAAGGGTTTAGCAAGGGAACAGTTTGTTAGCGTACTCACGTTAGATTTCATTGTTTTTGTGCTACTACAAATCCTTACAACTGGTTTATTGTGTTTTTATCTGTAATGTAACAAGCTAAGAGCAACGCTAGCCTGAGCCCTTTCTTCCAACTAGGGCTCTGTAGAAGTCTCTGTACCTTGAAAAGGTGCTTGTAAAGGTTCCTTGCGACTGGGGGTGCTCCTTGAATTATCTTTGCAGCTGGGAAACCATGATTTACCCAGTTTACCACTCCCACTATCAACTGGAGTGCTTTTTGAAGTATTCTTGCAAGTACTGAGTGTCTCTGTTACCTGTAACTGAAGCTTCTAGAGCCTCAGACTGAAGCAGTCTGTAGTCTCTTGTATAAAGTTTTCTCTTTTTATACTTTATAAGTTCACCTGCCTCTGGGTGGATTTTTAACTCAGGAAAAAGGGGTTTTACTCTGGTGCAGACACGCCTTAAAGTTAATTGTTCAGCAACCTACCAAGTTTTCTCACCATGTGTAGGCTGCATGTGTACCCAGAATGTTGGGGGCAATATGCTACATCATTGTAAACCGCTTAGAGAGCTCTGGCTATAAAGCAGTATATAAATGTAAGTGCTATTGCTAAATGAGCCCCTGGTGGCGCAGTGGTAAAACTGCCGCCCTGTAACCAGAAGGTTACAAGTTCGATCCTGACCAGGGGCTCAAGGTTGACTCAGCCTTCCATCCTTCCGAGGTCGGTAAAATGAGTACCCAGAATGTTGGGGGCAATATGCTAAAATCATTGTAAACCGCTTAGAGAGCTCCGGCTATAGAGCGGTATATAAATGTAAGTGCTATTGCTATTGCTATTGCTATTGCTAAGTGCTATTGCTATGTGGGAGGTTTTTGTATTTTTCCATTCCATTTCATTCCATTCCATTCCATTCAAGAAAGATAGTCTCCCTGGACACTCACCCAAATCCAGGGAGGAGTTAAACTCTGTAATTAGGGTGTGGTGGCAATGATTACCAAGAAACTTCTTTTAAGTTTTAAAAGAACAGTCTTTGCTGAGCAAACATGGAAGAGATGAATCAGCATTTTTCTTTCCCCCACATGGACTTGCTCTGAGACAAAGGCTGGGCTTAAATCCACCATTCGCTAAGTTGCTATTCGCTACAAGTCTGAAGAGTAACAAGTGAATACTCTTTTGTATACTATGGGCCCAGCTGCAGAGAACATAATTATTTATAGGGGACTCACAGATGACCAGATGAGACAATTTAACATAGTAAAAGGGACACTGGACACTTCTTACTTTGGTGTAATATTATTTTAAATAATATTACAGTCTCAATACATCAGTGACATCTGCAGGTTTTGGGGCATGGCTACTCACCTGGAGAAATTCCTGTCTCACTTGGCAGAAAAATCCAAACCACTGTGAGACTTAAGCCGCATCAATCACTGTATTGAAGCAAGGTACAAAGAATGGCTTTTGAACAGATTAAACATGCCCTCATCACACAATCACTTTTGGTCCTCTACAATCCGAATAAATCCGAATTTGGTCCTCTACAATCCAAATAAAGCCATCAAGATCTCAGCTGATGCCTCCACTTATGGCTTAGGGGGAGTCATTCTCCAGGAACAGTCTCCAGCTTGCTGGCAACCTATAGCTATAACCTATATATAGATCACCTACCGAACAACAATATGCTCAAATAGAAAAAGAGGCCCTGGCTATTACATGGGCTTGTGAGTGATTTCATGACTACCTGTTAAGACTAATAGGAACATAGGAAACTGCCATATACTGAGTCAGACCATTGGTCTATCTAGCTCAGTATTGTCTTCACAGACTGGCAGCAGCTTCTCCAAGGTTGCAGGCAGGAATCTCTCTCAGTCCTATCTTGGAGAAGCCAGGGAGGGAACTTGAAACCTTCTGCTCTTCCCAGAGTGGCTTCTTCCCCTGAGGGGAATATCTTGCAGTGCTCACACATCAAGTCTCCCATTCATATGCAACCAGGGCAGACCCTGCTTAGCTATGGGGACAAGTCATGCCTGCTACCACAAGACCAGCTCTAATGTTTCATATAGAAACCAACCACAAATCCCTTCTTACATTGGTGGTGTCCAAAATCTCGGATGAGTTACCACTGAGCATCCAACACTTTTGCATGCAACTCACGAGATTTCATTTTACAATCTCCCATGTACTTGGAAAAACTCTCACTGCAGCTTATAGCTTCTCAAGAAGTGGAGCCCTGGAGAAGGTAACAGAGGAGCATGCCCAAGAACAACTTTTGATGAGTTTGTTGCCTCTGTTCTAAAATCTCTTGCCTATAATGGATAGATGTCTGCATGAGCTTAAGCTCAAGCAACAGGCAGATGAGACTTTATGCCATGTCATCATCCACTGCCAAGAAGGCTGGCCAGAAAAAGCCAGATCAGATGCCTCCTTACACCCATACTCCAAAAGTGGGTTGAACACTTTTATGTCTGTGCCAGCATGCGAACCAATCCACCAGAACCACTTAGGTTTTTTGTCCACCCAAGTCGACCTTGGCAAAAGGTTGGAACTGACCTCCTCCACCCCCACCCCCACCGATAACAGCTCTTATCTTGTACTGATAGATTACTTTCCTAAAATTATTGCAGTTGCGCAGTACTACTCCCCAAGTGGTTATCAGTAAAATGAAGCCCATTTCCCCCCACTTGGGAATATCTGAGCAGGTCATTTCTGATAATGCTCCTCAATTTTCATCACACCTTTCCCAACAATCTGCAACAGATTTTGGATTCCAGTGTATTAACTCCAGCCCTCTGTTTCGTCAGAGCAATGGTGAAGCTGAAATTGCAGTCCAGTCAGTAAAACACCTATTGTCCAAGGGTCCTGACCCCTACCTTGCCTTGCTGGCCCTTGGCTAATGAATTCAACCCTGCAGAGCTGCTCATGGGTCAGAAACTTTGTTCCACAGTCCCCATGTCTCAGCTAACTCCCAGGTGGCCTGATTTTCATAGCCAAGAACAAGATGAACATTACAAAGCTTCCCAAAAGAGAGTCTATGACAAATGCCAAAAAGTTAAATTCCTCCTAGCACTGAACCCAGGAGATTTAGTATGGGTGAAGGACTCCTATGAAAAAGGGACAGTACAGGTTAATGCAAAGACTCCTTGATCCTATATGGTTGCAATCCAAACTGGTATTATTTGTTGCAACCGAGCACACCTTGTCTTGGCAGGAAATGCAACAGTGTCTTTAGAAGACATCACTGAAGTACAGTCTGCAGAAAATACTACCCAGGACATAGCCCTAGCTGATGCTTCAGCCCCTTCCCCTTTGAGGAGGTATCCAGAGAGGAGGTATCCAGACAGGAAGAGACAACCTGCAGGTTCTAAAAGACTATGTAACATCGAGAAGCCCACACATCATATTCAGGCTTAGTGGCTAACTGCCTATTGGGCAAAATAATCCCTGACAGGAAGCCAAGGTTTCAGGTCATCTACTCTGGCCTCACAGGACTTCACACAATATTTTGTATTTTCATTTAAATGGTGGGGAGGATGTAGTTTTGGGATGTTATTCCCACCTTAGAAGGGGGTGTGATAATAGTTGTATATAGTTCAGGGCCCCTAGGTGGCACTGTGTGGGGAGATAGGAAGGTTTGGAAAGGGAAGATTAAAGTTATGTTTCAGTTGTTATGGTGTCCAGGCTCTTTATCTCCACAGAGACAATGCCCAGACTTCAGCAGGCAACAATACGTAGGTTGCCCTCCTGTGATTCACTCAGGTATCTGAGACCTTGAACTCCAGCACTAGCACCTCCTTTGGAGTGTAAGAAAGGGAAGCAGGGAAGAGCTGGTTTTGTGGTAGGGAGCATGAATTGTTTCCTTTGCTAAGCAGGGTCTTGCATTTGAAAGGGTGACTGCATGAGAATACTATCTGTTGTAAAACATTCCCCTTAGGGGTGGGGCCATAACTCAGTGGTAGAGTATCCGTTTTGTATGCAAAAGGTCCGAGGTTCATTTCCTGCCATCTCAAGGTAGGGGTGGAGGAGACACTGCCTGAAACCTTGGAGAACCACTGCCAATCAGTGTAGGCAATACTGAACTAAACAGAACAAGGGTCTGACTCAGTATAAAGCAGCTTCCTATATTCCTAGGTAAACAGATGTTACAGTTCTCAAAGAACTGCCCTTACACTTCAGAGTACAAGTGAGAGATTTCTTGTCTGAATGGGTTCCTTTTCAGGAATTCCTTGTACATGGAAAGTAAGCTTGACTAGAATCCTGTGTGTGTGAAGCTTCCACTGAATTTTCTCCACTGGAAATAAACACGTATATTGGGAAAGTAGCCACTACTTTGGCAGATTAATGCAACAGGCCTGGATTAAAGCCACACTAACATCAGGCAAAAACCAACAGAGTCTTGTAGCACCTTCAAGATGAAGGAATTTATTTCAGCATAAGCTTTCATGGCATCAGTGGACTGCATATAATGATGCTATGCACGCACTCATGCAAAACCATTCACACCAAGAGTCTTGTTGCACCTTACTGAGGTATTACTGTGGTAAAACAAACCACAGGTAAAATGCCAGGTTAAAAAGCCAGGCTACCATCTTCTGAGGCAGCTGGGGGACCCCACTGCTCCCAGTGCTCCAGACCAGGGATTCTCAATGTTGGGTCTCCAGATGTTATTGGACTTCAACTCTCATAATTCCCAGCCCCAGTGGTCTTTGGTTGGGGATTATGGGAGTTGAAGTCCAACAACATCTGGGGACCCAACGTTGAGAATCCCTGCTCCAGACAACAAGAGCTCATGTCATGAGAACAGCCTCAAAGATGCTGATAGACTGCTTGGATAGCAATGAGATGGACCATTCCTAGTTGTCAAGAGAAGCAGTTCAAGAGCTTCCATCATTGCTGTTTAAAGTATCAGTGGCATTTTCTAGCAAGATAAGACCACCGATACAGATGTCCTTGCCCGGGGCAAACTAATATCCTGGCTACTCATACAGAAAACAACTGGCTTGTTGCTTTGCTCAGGAGGCACAATGGAGGCCTTATTATGAGAAAGCCAACTCTATGAGGCAGCTTTTGCCTAAACTCTGATATAAACAGGAATGTAAATGGGAATTAAAAGCCTTTGGCATCAATAAGAGGGGAGCACTAATAAATGATATGAACATCTGGCACTACAGACTGGGCTGCTGTACAAAGCTCTGATGAAAAATGGCTTCCACAGCTTCAGAGCAAACTCACATATGAAGCAAAGTGTCAGTAATAAACCTGCCATTGCGGACTGCAGTTGTGACATGTGTGAAGCAGCTCATGCTGATCTAGGATTAGCTGCTTTGACCACAAGAGGAACTAGGAGTTAAAATTATCTAGACATCCAGAGGGATGTCCAAGTCCATCATGTCATGGAATAGGGTGTTAATGTTTACGGAAGACCTTTGTTTTTAGCGGGTTCTCCTATCATGGTTTCTGTTATTCACAGGTGGGTCATAGCGACTAGGGATGTGCAAGATGGGCTGTTTTGGGTGTTTTGTAGCCAAAACAAAACACCCAATGGCCAAGTCCGAAAGTTTTGTATACAAAACAAATCATCCCTGTTTTGGCTACAAAAGTGTTGTTGTTTTGGACCTACATTTTGTCGCAATCTCACTGTAGTCTCCATTTTGTGTTTGATGTCTATTGGAATTTCACACCTTCAGAGCAGTGAATGAAAGCATGGGCAGATCTGCCAACAATTGTCTCCTTGCTCCTGATTAGCTCCTTTGGCTCTTGCCACTCCTGACTGACCCCACATTGGCCAGGGGAAGGGTCGAAGAAGGGGCAAGGGTGGGAGGGAGGGGCTTCAAGGAGGGCATTCTCATTCATCCATACTGTCATTCAGATTTAAAGAGGCAACGGCACCGTTCTACCCAGGCGCGTAACAACGATCGGGCAAGGGGAGACAGTTGTCTGGGGGCCCCACTGCCTGGAGGGGCCCCCCAGAGGCACCTCACGTGACTCCCCATTGCCCCCTGCCCAGCCCCAAGGCTCCTCAGCCACTTGCCCTGTTCGCCGTCTCTCCAGCTTGTTCTCCTGGCCGGCAATTGAGGCAGCAGACAAGCTGCAAAGAGCTCCTTTTCTCCCGCCTCTCAGCTGATCGGCGGGTGGGCGGGGCTTCCAAGGAGGTCTGGTGTAGGCCTCTGTGAAGCCTGAACTCCAGTAGGGCCCAAGCCAGCCAGGAAGGAGGAGGCAGCCAGAGTGGCCACCAGTGGTCTCTGCAGCAGAAGACCCCATGCTGCCAGGTAGTTTGAACTCCTTTTTGTGGTTACCTTCCCCGCCCACCCCACCCAGATATATAGGGATCTGCTTGCCATAGGGCTTTGATATGGGGGGGGGGAGGGACTGAGAAGTCTCTGAATATTTATTTTTAAACAGCTTGGAAAATTTGCTGGCTTAAAAAAAACTATCTAAAAAGTCCTATAAGTGGCTTGTTTCATGGCAGAAAATTACAAAAACTTCTGGAAGAAACAGTATTATATTTATTTTATTCATTCATTTATAAATGCACTTATGTTCAAGTTGTTTTGCAACCCAGAAGGTCTGAGTGAGAACTGTGAAGCATGTCTTCTGCTTTTATTTTATTTTATTTTTCTTGTGTGTGAACTGCTCCCCAATAACTTGCAGGGACTTCAGGGTAAATCTGGCCAACATGTGAATGCAGCACCTCTATTCCAGAGGAGATGTGTGTTAAAGGGCTTTAAAAGCCTCCTGTGAAAAACCTCCTGGAATCAAACTTGACTGAATTTGTTCAGAATTCTGAGAAAACAAACATAGGCTCACCCTGCATGGTTGAAAGTCGCCTTGGCTAATCTGCAGCGAGGGGCCCATTTTAATCATTCATCTTTCTAGTGTGTTCTAGGCATTAAAAGTAAAACAAATGTATAGTACTCAATGTATATCACTATATATTGTGACGTGTGCGTGTGTGTATTCAGTGAAATGTATTTCCAGGCAGCATACTTATTTTGGAATATCAGACTTAAATCCTTGGGGGCCTGGGGTGTGCGGAGGCCCTGGACTTTGAGTGGGGGGGGCCCCATTTTAAAATCTTGTCTCTGGGCCCACTCCAACCTTGCTACGCCCCTGGTTCTACCTGCCTCATACACATGGGGGTGGGGGGGGGGAGAGAGAGAAGAACTTTGCTTCCCTTGCAGTTGCTACCATGCCATGCCATGCCATATCCCCCCCCCATGCCTATTGCCTTCTGCCTTGCCAGCCTGAGCCCAGCCTGCCTGCCTGCCCCTGCTGGCTAGTTGCTAGTGTGGCTACTAGCCTGGGAATGGATTAAAAAAATTTAACTCTGCTGCATTGCTTTTTTTTTTTTTTTTGAATCCTGAGAAGAAATCTTTTTTCACCCCCTTGAGACTGAGAATCACTGCCTGTCTGTGCCACCAGCCACCAGCAGCCCCAGCCCCTGTGGCCACTGGCCACCTGGCCAGCACCCCCCCCCCCCAATTTTCCAGGCTTTTGCCCCAGCCCTCTAAACACTCTCTCTCTCTCTCTCTCTCTCTGGACTTATTCTTTACAATGAAGATTGGGTCATATTGTGACTTCTAGCATCATCATCATTTTTATTCCAACTAGATTGCTTGCATCAAACAGCTTGTGTGGTGCCACAGGCTACAATCTGTTGCAGAAATGTCAAAAGATGCGCCAAAAATTGTGTGCTATTGTTGTCATCATCAGTGATCATCACTCTTCTGTTTGTGTAGTTGTTTGTGGGGAGGCAAACCTACCTCGCTGTTTCACTGGCAGAATGTTGTTGTTGTTTGCACCCTTCCTTACTTACTTCTGGTAGTGAATGAGATTTTCAGTGACAAACCCATAGAGACTTTACACTCAGAAACAACAAAACCCGGTACCACACGGGCTTGTGGGTATGGGGGTGGTTGGCACCCTATGTGCACTATAACACCACTCACTTTGGGCCACCCCCAGTGCACCCCAAGTGCAGTAATGGGGCTGCTGAAACCCCCATTATTTCCTATGAGGAAAAACCTTAAAGATGTGAAAATTCCTAAAAAATAAATAAATAAAAATCAGCCCTTTGCCCAACTCCTTTGGGATCTCGGTGGTGGAAGGCACTACCACCCAACCTACTCTTCTGCCTCCAAAGCCCTCTTTCTGTCTCAAATCTGCCTCAAAGAACATAACAGCACACATCAACAACAACAGCAGAGCTTTGCAAAGAACCAGGTTTCCAAAGCAAGCAATACACAGATGCAGCAGACTAGGCCCTAGGGCAAACAACACTGCCCTGCTCTCCCTCCCGCAAGCATTTTTCGTCATCAAGCAACAGAGACACAGCTATGTCTATGGCACCTGGTCATAAAAGTGAACCCACTAAAACTAGGGCTATTTTCAGCTATTTGTGACTAAGTTCACAATGACTTCCGGTGTCATTTCCAGTGGCCATTTTGTGACTTTTCCACAAACAAACAAACAAAAATATGTGAAAATCAGGATTTGGCTGTTGGGGGGCGGGCATTGCTGGAGAGCTGAGTAATTGATTTACTACTCTTATTTCTGCCCTGCCTGTCTTTTAAAATGATTTTTGAGCACACTTAAGTGTGCTGAGGAACCTAAACTCCCAGTCGCCACAGGCTCAAGGTTTTGTATGTGTGTGGTTTTCCTCTTTGCGGATATAGGCCAGAATGGAACCTCTGCAAAAAAGAGGGCCTCCTGTGCTTTTTGGTGTACAAACTGGCCACACATGTTCAGTTAATAAAGATCTTGTGCAAAAGTCTTTATTGGGTGGTTCTTTTCTTTATTTGTGACCACCAATTAAAATACCGCTTTCTGTTAGGGGTGTGTGTCGGGGCTGGACTGCCCTCGGCTGGTCCAAGTTTGAACTGAACCAGGACCAGTTTGAACTGAACTGGTTTGGAGCTTTACGGGTAAAGGGGAATCTGGCAAGGATTCCCCATACAGGTGCAGGGGGGCTGTCCTAGGTATAGAGGGGGTGAGTGGGGAGCAAATCTGTACTCACAAGTACAAGCCACAGCTTTGGTGGTGGTGGATCCCCCCACCCCCGGCGGCCTCCCCCTAAGTAGGCTGGCCTGGCAGTGGCCCAGTTAGGGCCTCTGCACACATGTAGGGGTCATTTTAGTGACCTCCGTGCATGTGCAGAGGCCATTTGTGTGACCACACAAACTGCATGGTCACTCAAATGGCCTCTGTGCATGTGCGGAGGTCACTAAAATGGTCCTGGCATGTGTGCAGAGACCTGAACAGGGCTGCTGCCAGCCCAGGCTACTCAGGAGGAGACCGGTGGGGGTGGGGGGGCCACCGCTGCCCCCCCCATGGTGGCTACTGCAGCTGCAACTTCTATTTGTGAGTACAGATTTACTCCCTCCTGCTCCCTCTATACTTAGGAGAGCCCCCCCCACCCATGTACTAGTAAAGGGGAATCCTCACCAGATTCCCCTTTACGAGTATAGTTCTGAGCCTGTCAAACCAGCTCAGTTCAAACTCGAACCGGGTCCAGCTCGACCGGGCCAAATCTGACTGGCAAAACTGTTTTTATGCACATCCCTACTTTCTATGAATGACTTTCAACCTCCTTATGGTCAGTTCACAAGTTTTCAACATTTTAAAACACATATAAAACATTTTTAATAGCACCTTCCACCTCAAGATGAAGAAACAGCAATGAGATGATGCATATCTGAAGATAAAAGGGCCCGTCATTGCTCAGAAGAGACAATATATTTCATCTTCAGCTGTCTTCTCCAAGATAAAGAGCAATTCAATCAAATTAAAAACATGGAGACATTTTCCTTCAAGCCACATTGAGTAATCAGGGCTAATAGAAAACATACTGTGCTCCTGAAGCAGATAATAACACCAATGATGAGGTATTACAGTTTGGAGGAAATGGTTTTTTGGAAAATAATAAGCTCATTTAATGAACTAAATGGGGATGGTGCTTTTTATCAATATGCCAAGAAGGATATGGAAAGGGGCTGTAATGTTGTGAGGGATTAATGTGAAATACTACACTGTCAAATTCTTGATCCTGATTCCACTGGAATCTATGAAATCTATGAAAAGTTATACTACAAAATTGAGTGTGTGGTATAGCAAAACCCTTAACAGTCTGTTTGAAGCAGGTTTTTACTGTTCTGTTTTTCAGCTTTCATTCTATAGAAGGATCCAACAAACACTGTTCTTCATTCGATCACTCTGAACTTACATCACTGATATTGCCAATGCTGATTGTTACACTTGGAAGATTTATTTTTCTTGTATATACTGCTTTTTCCTCCAAGGAGCTTAGAGTGTTGTTTCCTTATAACAGCCCTGTGAGGTAAGTTAGGCTGAGAGGCTCAGAGTCACACTGTTTCATAGAAGAATGGGGATTTGAACTCAAGTCTCCTCGGTCCTAGTCCAGCACTCTAATCATAGGAAGCTGCCTTATACCAAGTCAGACTATTGATCGATCTAGCTCAGTATTGTCTACACAGACTAGCAGTGGCATAGCCAAGGTTATAGGCAGGAATCTCTTTCAGCCCCATTTTGGAGATGCCAGAGAGGGAACTTGGAACCTTCTGCATGCAAGCATGTAAGTGCTCTTCCCAGAGCAGATCCATCCCCTAAGGAGAATATCTTACAGTGTTCACATGTAGTCTCCCATTCAAATGCAAACCAGGGTAGACCCTGCTTAGCAAAAGGGGCAATTCATGCTTGTTTCCTCAAGATCAGCTCACTACATCACACTGGTTTTCAGCATGTTTATCATGTTATGATATTGTTCTTTATATTTCTTGGTCTTTGAGGTTTTATTTGTATGGTATTTTGAGGTTTTATTATATATATATATATATATATATATATATATATATATATATATATATATATTTGTTTGTTTATTTATTTGGAGGGGGAGGAAAAAAATCCCTGTTGAGAATCACTGACTGACATATTGTGCTATGTTGGAATGGTGTAATGCTGCATTTGTACAATTGCACAAGAGCGCTGAACTAAACATTTCATAGATTAGTAGTATTTCACAGAAACTTCTGAAGACAAAGACTTTTCAGTGATTCACTACATTCAGCAGCAGTTCTGAGGATGCCCCCTAGCTTAGAGCAACTAGCAGCCCTTTCTGGATCTATTCTCTTTTGGATCACCATTTCCAAATTTCAGGATCATAGATACTAGCATATTTGCCAAGTTGGGGGAGGGCTTGATGTTGCCTTACTATCACTTATCTAAGTTATACATATCAAAGATCAAATGGGTTCTTGATTAGTGTCCCAAATTATCATTGCTTGCAGGTCTATATTGTTTCTCTTTGCACTACTACAAGATGAAAAATGTGTTTTGTAGTTGTGTAGGAAATACACTGAGTCCCTGGTGTAAAGCTAACATCTTTCAATTTTTGCTTAAGGAGTTCAAATATCTGGCCTATCAATCCGCAAAGAAAGACACCACACATTTTGATGTATTTTTACTTTGCCTCACAGCTGAAAGGGCATCGGCAAATTGCTTTTGACTCCAATGCTGCTTATCTGTACAGATGATAATATTTTGAAAGAAAATGAATTTTATACTACCACAGTGAAAAATAAGAGAAGGCACTTCAAAATATGGTATATTCATAAACAGATTTATGCTTTCACATTGTATTTGCAGAGACATAAACAGAAGAGTTGGGCAAAAATGAAGCCTATTTTGGCAATGAAAATTTCACCTTGTTTATAGGCTTTCCCCATAAAGGTCACTAGTAATCCAAATAAAATGCAGCAGCTTACTGTCCTGGGAAAGTTATCTTGGAAGCCTAGCCATCTTCTGTTCTTGTTTGATGTTCTCTCATATGTCTTTAAAAAAACATAAAATGTGAATTCACTCAGTGGAGAAAGAACACCAAACAGGTGAAAAACTTCTGCTGGAGGAAGCTGAAAAATGGAGCCATGATTTGACTGAGAGGCTTGCCTTCCATCAACTGATAAGACAGGAATACAGAACAGCAGATTGCTCTCTGTATTTCAAAGGTAAGAAACGACAACAAGAGAATTCCAGAAGGAATGTTCAAAATAAATGTGACACAATCTTTTAATCTTGAAGTTGTTTTCTAAGGATGTCATTTGGTGACCAAATAAATTACCTGTATAGAGTAATAAATAAAACTCTGATAAATCCCTTTCAAGGAGTTACTCCAGCCATTTTTAAGGAGGCAAAGTAATTTTGTCACTGTTACAACATAATTTTGTAAGAGTCTTCCCTTGCTTTTCATAGCTATATTTCTTTCCTCAAGTAACAGTATACTTTGGCATTTCTTGCTGGTTTTTTTGTTTGTGGTAATACTTTTGCTCAGAGGGGGAGCCTACAAAAGTTTTATGAAGCAAGAAATTAGAACAGGGCTGAGGAAAAAATACATTCCAAAGGATGTCATCTCATCTAGAAATGATGGACTCCTTTGAAATAAATGATATTTTGCATTGGTTGCATCTTTCAAGTTGTCTGTGTTGTTTCTTTAACACCAGAATTCTTTCCAACAAAGCAGGCCTCATCGTCCTGCATAACCATTGACAGCATAAGAAAATAATTTGATATTCAATATGTAAAAGATGTGATTTAAGATGCTTCACTGGCTAAATCCCTAAAAAGCTTATGCCCAGGTTATTTAAGAGGTTGCCTCCTTTGTTATAAGCCCTGCCACCTATTGAGCTCATCTGATGGCTACTCAGAGATCGGCCATCTCTGTTGCTGCCCTGAGGCTTTGGAATGTGCTCTCGGCGGAAATAAGAGCCTCCCCATCTCTGATAGATTAAAAAAAAAAATTTAAAAACACTTATTCATCCATTAACTAGATTTGTAAATTGCGAATTTATTTTTAAACTGTTTTAGTGCTTTAATTGTTGCTGAACCCTGCCAACTGAGCAAAGAGGCACCTTTTAAAAGTGGTGATTCTCTTTATTTATCATGGTCCTATCCATCCCCAACACAGCATTCCTCTTGTACCTGTAGCTGTTGCTTTTCTTTTTTAGATCTTGAGCCCTTTGGGGACTGGGAGCCATTTTATTTATTTATTTATTTATTTATTTATTTATTTATTTATTTATTTATTTATATCTATCTATGTAAACCGCTTTGGAAACTTTTGTTGAAAAGCAGTATATAAATAGTCATCTTATTGGTATTCATTCTAATTTTTATGTTATATTTGTGGTAAACCACCTGCGGACCTGAGTATACAAATACAACAAAATATTCTATAATCTGTATAAGCCTTTTATCTTCTAGGGATGTTTAGGAGTTCAAACCAAGTTGTGACTTCAGCTCCACAACCACCTTTTGACTTTTATTACCTCCTTAGGGTCATCAGCTCACCACGTTACAGTCACAGTAGAAAACACAATTGAGCAGAGCTCCCCTTTCAAGTAGTAGAACAGAGTTACACAACTTCAACTCTTCTGCAGATGTTGGACTACAAGTCCCATCATCCCTGACTAATCAATCAATCAATCAATCATAGCTGTATACCACCCCAAATGTACGTCTCTGAGCTACAATGGCTGAAGATTATGGGAGTTGTAGTCCAAAAGCAGCTGAAAGGCTGAAGATGTGCAGCCCTGCTCTAGACTTACCCACAGGGACAGATTAAGACATGCTGAGCCCTAAGCTATGTGAAGCTTGAGGCCCCGTAGCATTAAAAAACATATCCCAACAAAAAAAGATAAAAATTGAAATTATTAATGTTTATATTTTTTTCATTTATACTTGGCAAAGATGCAATGAAAAACTAATTCTAAGAAAAAACAACTATCTTGCAATAAACCTATATGCGTCAGAAATATCTTTAATTAAAAATATTTTTAAAACATTATTTTTAATCTGTTTTATGTTGTAAACTGCCCAGAGATGGAAGTTTGGGGTGGTATACAAATTTGAAAAACAAAAACAAACAAACAAACAAACCATATGCTTTCTTACTTTAAAAATTTCACAGATGCTAAAACACAAAATTTCACAGATATACAATAACACTGGAACAATTACACAGTTCAGCACTCCTAAATTGAAAAAGCAGTGGGGGAGACATATATCCCTGGGCCCATGAGGTACCCCTTCCCCCATTTGCTGAGAAATAGCCCACTCTCTTCACTCTCCCCTCACACTTCTCTGACAGGAGTATAGCCAGGAGAGAGGGGACCCATGATCACCCCTCTCTCTGGGAGCCCTTCAGAGTGAGGGAGATAATGAAGAAAGTAGGGATGGATGGAGCTGGGGGCCCCTTAGGAGCTCGGGACCAGTGTTCTTTGAAACCTTTCGCTCAGTTATAGCTACACCCCTGTTCTCTGACTCAGTGGCAAGCTGTTGGCTGATGATCAGAGTGTGAAGAGTTTATGATATTATTCGCTTAAGAAAGGGCATGCCAAGAATACTTTCTGCTCCCAAGTCTGTGTTCTTTTGCAGCAAAAACAACAGGGGGAAGTGCAGAGAAGAAGGAGGCAGGGGGCCAAGAAATCCCATCTCCACTTCTTCACTGTGGCTCACTTCAACCTTGCTATGTCCCTGATACACAGAATGTCAGCATTGTCCTTACCACAGTTTATGTATGGTAATTGTGTAGTTTTATACCACCTAATGGCGCGGCGGGGAAGTGACTTGACTAGCAAGCCAGAGGTTATCGGTTTCAATCCCCGCTAGGGATGTGGAAACAGGTTTAATGTCGAGCATGTTGGACGTCGAACCTGTTCGGTTCAACCTTTTGCAGTTGAACCAAACCACCCCCTGTTTGGTCTGACCACGGACTGAACACCACCCAACTGTTTGGTGGGTTCGTGGACTTAAAAAATAAAAATAATTTAAAAATTTACTTAACCTCTCCAGCCTCCCTTATTGCCACCACCAGCTGTTCAGCTGGCTCTTCAGCCCATTCAGGCCTTCCCCTCTGGCGTGATGGCTATTTTGGAGGCTGCAACGCCTGCGCAATTGGCCTCTACATGACCCAGGCCATGCAGAGGCCAATGGCACAGGCGCAGCAGCCTCCAAAATGGCCACGGTGCCGGAGGGGGGAGGCCCGAATGGGTCAAAGAATGGCCAGTGGCAGCAATAAGGAAGGCCGGGGGGGGGGAACCTCCACAGACCCACCACCACCTCCAACAACTCCCCCAAAGGGGGTAAGTTGAAACATAATATTTTTTTATTTTTGATTTTTAAAAAATTGTTCATGAACCCCTCCGGGCCAAACTGAACCAGGAGAGGGTTTGAAGGTGGACCGGACTTGAACCAAACTGGACCAGCCGGTTCCGTGCACACCCCTACTCCCCGCTGATATGTTTTCCAGACTATTGGAAACATCTATATTGGGCAGCAGTGCTATAGGAAGATGCTGAAAGGCATTGTCTCATACTGTGAGGGAGATGGCAATGGTAAACCCCTCCTGTATTCTATCAAAAATAACCACAGGGCTCTGTGGTTGCCAGGAGTTGATAGCAACTCAACGGTATACTTTACCTTTATACACTCTTCATTTACAGTTTCAGTCACCAAACTGTTCAGGCCTCTCTGTTGTTTTAACCAATGGACTGAACACTCTTCTGTATCCTGGCCTTTGTCCCGTCTCCTGCATACCAGGATGTTTCCCTCCTAATGTAACTTTGAGGAAATTATCATGATTACCCAAAAGCGGGCTAAGGGAGCTAGCCCACTTTTGGGCAATCGTGTGCTGCAACGGGAGCCACGCAGCTCCTGGCAGCTAACCACCCTAAATAGCCCTCCCCTAAGATGAAGTTAACAGAGCGAGTACACCGTTAACCTCCTCTTTTTGCTAGTGTGTTGCCGCGGTGCGCGGTGCCGCGGTGCGTGGCAACACATGAGTAGACCCCTGACCGGGAGGCTGTAAGCAGCCTCCTGGGCTCGGAGGTCTCTCCAGAATGCCCCACGCGCTCGCACGGGTCATCCTGAAACTTCCAGGGGCCATGCAGCCCCCAATCCCCACAGCCCCCAGCGGCTCGGTGGTGCAGCTGGCCATCGTGTGGGTAGCCGGCTTGATCATCTGCGGGGAGAGCAGGCTAAGCCAGCTCTCCCCGCAAACCCCCTTCCGCCAAGTCTCACGGATCTTGAGACTCACCTCATTATGTCTTAAAACAGCACTACCTCAAAGTCTCGATGATATTTCCCTCCCTTTCTCATTTAACCAGTTATTGGTTATTTAACCAGCAACCAATCTCAGTGAAACTTGAGATTTAGTCATTTTGGGTACTGAGGCCCCTCATAATGTGAGGCTCTAAGCTATAGCTTACTTAGCTTGTGCCTAAATTCGACACTACTTGCCCACTTGAAGCCCTGGTTCCTGGTCTACTCTCTTCAGCCTTCCAAACTTACTTTGCCTGCTCACTTCTTTCTTGCCAATTATGCTTGCAATGTCTACAATGACCAGAATTGTACACAGTAGTGTGACCGCACCATAGTTTTGTATAAGGTCATTATAATATTAGCAGTTTTATTTTCAATCCCCTTCCTAATGATCCCTCGCATGGAATTGGCCTTTATCACAGCTGCCGCACATTGAGGCGATTCTCACGATCGGGCGAAACCTGGCTAAGGGAGCCTAGCCCGAATTCACCCATGTGTGAGAACCATCGGGCTTACAGCTGAGCCTGGTCTCACCAAAGCTGGTAACTCACTAAGGTTACCCTAACCCCTAAGCCCAGGTTAGAGTGAGCACTCTGCTAACCCTGGCTTTCGGATCGTGTGCTGCCACGGCGCAGTTTCATGCCGCAGCAACTCACGAGTTGAACCCCCCTACTGGGAGGCTAAAAACCAGCCTCCCAGCTCGGGAGTCTCTCCAGCATGCCCTGCGCACTTGCGCAGGGCATGCTGGAACTTCCAGGGGCTGTGCAGCCTCAGATCCCCACAGCCTCCTCCGACTCCGTGACAGAGCTGGCAGTCCTCTGGGCGGCAAATCCAGCCGCCCAGAGTTCTGCGGGCACTTGCCTGAGGGGAGAGCGAACTAAGCCCGCTCTCCCCATTTAACCCCGTCTCATGGTTCCCACTGATCGTAGGAACCACCTCATTGAGTCGAGATTTTCAACAAGCTTCCCAACACAACCCCAAGATCCCTCTCTTGGTCTGTCACCGACAGCTCAGATCCTATCAGCATATATGTGAAGTTGGGGTTTTTCGTCCCCAAGTGCATCACTTTACACTTGTCAACACTGAACCGCATTTGCCATTTTGTCGCCCACTCACCCAGTTTGGAGAGATCTTTTTGGAGCTCCTCACAATCTATTTTGGATTTCACTATCCTAAATAGTTTGGTGTCATCAGCAAATCTGCCCACCTCACTTCTTAACCCTACTTCTAGATCATTTATGAATAAATTAAAAAGCACCAGTCCCAGTACAGATCCCTGGGGGATGCCACTTCTTACTTCCCTCCATTGTGAAAACTCTGCATTTATGCCTACCCCCTGTTTCTGTCCTTCAACCAGTTAGCAATCGACACATGTACTTGTCCCCTTATCCCATGACTTTTTTCAAGTCTTTGATGAGGAACATTGTTGAAAGCTTTTTGGAAGTCCAGGTATACTTTGTCAGCTGGATCACCTTGATCCACATGCCTGTTGACATGCTCAAAGAACTCCAAAAGGTTCACAAGGCAAGACTTACCTTTGCAGAAGCCATGCTGGTTCTCCCTCAGCAGGGCCTGTTCTTTTATGTGCTTAACAATTTTATCCTTGAGAACACTTTCAATCAATTTGCCTGGAAGAGGCATTGAGCTAACCAGCCTGTAATTTCCAGGACTGCCCCTGAATCTCTTTTAGAAAATTGGTGTTACATTTGCTACTTTCCAGTCCTTCGGTGAAGTGCCTGATTGCAGGGATAAGTTATATATTCTTGCAAGGAGGTCAGTAATTTCACATTTGAGTTCTTCAAGGGCTCTTGGATGGATGCTGTCTGGCCTTGGTGATATGCTACTCTTTAATTTTTTCAGACAGTTTAGAACATAATCTCTTGTCACTTCTATCTGACTCAGTTCTTTTTCTCTGTCTCTGAAAAGCCTGGTTCAGGAACTGGTATATGCTCAGTATCCTCTGCCATGAAGTCAGATGCAAAGAACTCATTTAGCTTCTCTGCAACCTCCATAGCCTCCTTAATAATCACTTTCACAATTTCTTTAATGGTCCAACTGCCTCCCTGGCAGGTTTCCTGTTTCTGATGTATTTCTGTAATTTTTTTGTTATTCTCCAAGATGCTTTTAGCTAAATGTTCCTCAAACTGTCTTTTCAAACCTTTCTGTCACCTTTCAATTCTTTTGCCAGAGTTTGTGTTCCTTTCTGTTCTTTTCATTCAGGCAGGCCTTCCAAATTCTGAAGGATGTCTTCTTCCCCTTTATTGCTTCCTTGACTTTACCTGTTAGCCACGCTGGCATCCTCCTGGCCTTGGTGGTACCTTTTCTCCTTTTTGGTATACAGTCTAACTGGGCTCCTAGTATTGTGGTTTTGAGTAAACTTCATGCATTCTGGAGTGAAGTAACTCCCCTGATTTTCCCTTTCAGTTTTCTTTTCACCAAACTCCTCATTTTGGAGAAGATTCCTCTTCTGAAATTCAAAGAGGCTCTACACATGATCGGTGTGTAGAGCCTTAGTGAGCTCTCCAGGGAGAACAGACTTCTCCCTGCATACAAGCAGAGAGCTGTCCCTGGGCAGCTGGATTGGCTACCCACACAACTACTGTCTCGGTCACGGAGCTGATAGGGGTGGTGAGGATTGGGGGCTGCCCAGACCCTGGAAGTCCCAGGATGCCTCATGTGACTGCACAGGGCATCCTGGGGAGACCCCTGAGGCAGGGAGCTTCCCAGCTGGGGGTCTCCTGGTGAGCCACTGCGGTGCGGAGACAGGCCATGGTGTTTCACGACCAAAAAAACCAGGTTAATGCTCGCTCTATTAACTTGGTTTAAGGGGAGGGAAACTAGGCGGGCTAGCTGCCATGGAACCACCAAGCTCGCCCGCAAGCCTGGCGGTTCTCACGGTCCACGGAAACCGGGCTGGGCTCCCTTAGCCGATTTATGTGGGATCGTGGGAATAGCTTCAAAGTGTCTGTGTTAGACATCCTTGGTGTGTCTCTTAGTGATGTGCACGGTCCGGAGAAGTCCGGACCGGCACCGAAGGGGGGCCTTGTTTTTAGGGCGGGGAGGGTTTGCTTAGCCCTCCCGCCTCCTTGCCCCCACCAGCGCCCGTATTTTCTAGTATATTTTCTAGCGATCGGAGGCCCGGTCTACCCAGCGATCGGAGGCCCGGTCTACCCAGCCCTTTCCTGGCGGGTAGACCGGGCCTCTGGCGAATGGTGTGTTTTGCGGCGCGCGCGCACGCAAAACACCATTATGCCGGAGGCCTTCCAAACGAGAGGAGCTCTGTGCCGGAGCTCCTCTCGTTTCCTATCGGGTGAGCGGGTGAGCGGGCGGGCGGGCGGGCAGCTAGCTGGGAGGGAGGAAGGGCTGGCATTGGGAGTTCTTTCGCCGCCGCCGCGGCGGTGGGGCGGCTGGTTTCCAGCGCCCCTATACTAGAAAATACGGGCGCTGGCGGGGGCAAGGAGGCGGGAGGGCTAAGCAAGCCCTCCCGCCCTTAAAGGCATACCCCCCACCCGGACCCGAACCAGGCAGGGCAGGGCCGGACCGGTCCGGCAGTTCGGCCATTCTTTGGAATGGCCACCGGACCGGTTCGGGCACACTGCTAGAGTCTCTCGCAGCATTTATGCTGAATTTGATTGCACTATGGTCACTGTTCCCTGAAGGGTCCATGACACCACGCACAAGGTCCTGGGTGCCACTCAGGATTAAGTCCAATGTTGCCTTCTCTCTGGTTGGTTCCATGAGCAACTTTTCTAGGGCATAGACATTCAGCATATCTAGAAATCTGACCTCTTTGTCATTACCTGACTGTGAATTTACCCAGTCGATGTGTGGGTAATTGAAGTAGCCCGTTATTACTGCCTTGCCTCTCCTTCATGTCTCACTGATTTCCTTCTGCAACTCCCAGTCGCTGTCAGCGTTTTTATCTGGAGGGTGATAGCACGTCCCCAGTAGCACATTTCCTTTCAGGCCTTTATTGTCACCCACAGGGTTTCTGTGGAGGATTCCGGTCCTCCTAGGTTTCCTAGCTTGTCAGATTTTATCTCTTCTTCAACATACAGTGCTACTCCACCTCCAAGGCACTCCTCCCTGTCCTTTCTGTAGTGTTTAAAACCAAGGATAACAGTGTCCCACAGGTTCTCACTGTTCCACCATGTTTCTGTTATGTCCACTATATCTATTTCTGCATTAGCAACCATGCACTCCTGCTCGCCCATCTTGGCTTGGAGGCTTCTGGCATTGGCATAAGTACCTGTTCGCTGAATCTCTTACCTGGTGTATGCTATCTTTCTTTTGGCTCTTTGATCTCTTTGACCAGCTAGCCCAGCCTTCTGCCTGCAATTTATGTGGTTGTACTCTATCCCCTTCTGTTTTATCTGAATCCTTTACACCCTCACACCTTAAGGGATGGCATTTGCCGAACTGGATACTGTCCAGCTCCTGTCAGCTATTCCCCAGGCTTCATTTTAAAAGCTGCTCTGTGACCTTTTTGGTTTTAAGTGCCAGCAGTCTAGTTCCATCTTGGTTCAAGTGCAGCCTGTCCCCTTTGTACAGGCCTTGCTTGCCCCAAAATGTATCCCAGTGCCTAACAAATCTAAACCCCTCCTCCCAGCACCAACGTCTCATCCACGCATTGAGACTTCTCAGCTCTGCCTGTCTCACTGTACCTGCGTGTGGATCAGGTAGCATTTCTGAAAATGCTACCTTGGGGGTCCTGGACTTCAATACGCTACCTATTAGCCTAAATTTGGCTTCCAGGACCTCCCAACTACATTTCCCTACATCGTTGGTGCCGACATGCACCATGACAGCTGTCTCCTCTCCAGCACTGCCTAACCAGGCAGGCAAGTCCCCATGCGGTCAACACGTGGGTCATGGGCCCTAGCTGACTCCTCCCTCTGTCCCCCTCCTGGCCGGGAGAAACAACAACTAAATGCCACAGAGCCCCCAATACTAGCCCTGGCAAATGCTAGCCCTGTCAAGAAACACACACACACACACACACACACACACACACACACACACACACCATTCTCCCTTAAAGAGAAACCAGCCCCTCAAACTCTCCCCTCCTCCTGTTAGTTCATTTGAAGGGAAAAGGCTCTTCCTTGTTTTGTTTAGAAAAGCTTGCTTACCTCCTGAATCTGCTTCTGCTCTTCTCAGAGTAGGCTTCAAACTGTCTACTTTATGTTTCTTTTTAGATGGTGAGCTTTTTTGGGGGGGGGGGCAGGGCAGCATCTTGATTGATTGATTGATTGATTGATTGATTGATTGATTAATTAAATTCCTACGTAAACTACTTTGAGAACTTTTGTTGAAAAGCTGTGTGTGTGTGTGTGTGTGTGTGTACAGTGGGAGGTGAGAAGCGTGGGGGGGACTTTTTGATTTAGTTTGAATGTTAGCAGTCTTAGCACTCATTTTACGCAGATAGGCTATTCAAGCTACAGGAGATGTGTCTGTAAATCACGTGTGCTGTGCTGGCCAGGAGTTGTTTTCATTTACATTTAATCCACTACAATTTGACATGTCTCCCTAGGTGAGAAGAGGAATATATTTGTGCTCAGATCTCATTGCTGATTTTTTTTTTTTTAAAAAACAATAGTTTATTTTCCTGACATAACATGCTCTCTCTGTGTGTGATAATTTTGATCCTATTGACTACTTCACTTAAATAAATGTGGTGATTTGAAGGGGACTCTTCTTTAACCTCTTTTTCGGGGACAGCAACCTCTTTTTGAATAAGAGATTGATGCAATGCATTCCTTCTACTATAGCTGATGGCGCACTTATTCTTCAAAATGGAGAGTGTACAAAATGTTGGATTTTTAGTTTAGTTCCTAGGAAGGATTTTTCCTCACTGTTTTCATTGATGAATTGCAATATTCACATTTCACCCCACTTGGGCTCTGAAGAGGGTTCAAGGTAAAAGTAAATTATATAAAAATACAACTACATTGCAATAAAACAGCCAGCATATAACAGCCAAATAAAAACAAAGCATATAAAAGCAGAAGCAGATACTTATAAAGGATTCATCAAAGTATTTTATTCCACAACTGGAAAAGCCTTGATCTTTGCGGCCACTATCCCAGCCTCAGATAAATGAGGGACGTGGATCAGAACATCGGAGAGGTATATAAGGGGGGAAAAGATGACCCCTTTGATTCTTGAGACAGTATATTTTCTTACTAATGTCACTCAGTTTTTCTGGTGCAAATTGTTGGAATTTTCCCATAGATATAGAGATCATTCATACAATCTGTTCTACCTGGGTTTGGGTAGCACTGTACTCCCAATTTTCGGTTGTGTGGAAGCAAGGTTAGAAGAAAACCTGGGTAGAAGTGATTGTGTGGAAGCAAGGTAGGAGGGAAAGCTACCCAGGTTTTTGTTCTACCCAGGTAGAACACAGTTTTTGATTGTGTGAATGACCTTAATGGCTCATTTATTTGTATGGGGTATGCTTTAAAAAAAAAATTCGAATGTATCTATATACTTTATGCTGGTCTTGGTTCCAAGATGAATAATAAAGATGATTGATTGATTGATGAATCTACATACTGTCTTGGAGGTGGAGTCACAGTGCTTGTTTGTCTGCTCTTCACTTGCTGCCTTGAATTCAAACGGAGAGATTCTTCCTCTCTCTGCATAAGAGACTGTGAGGCTATTCTCACGATGGGGAGAAACTGGGCTAAAATAGCCCAGGCCAGTTTCCACCCATCATGAGTGAGAACAACTGGGCGAGCCCGGTGGTTCTCTTTCAGCTAGCCTGCCAAAGTAGTCCTCCCCTTAAATGAGGTTAGCAAAGGGAGTGCTCCGCTAACCCCATTTTGGTGATTGTGAGTCACTACGGCATGGCTCCGCGCCACAGCAACTTGCAAGGAGACTCCTTCTGGAAGGCTAAAACAAGCCTCCTGGTCTTGGGGGTCTCCCCAGGATGCCCCACACACTCACGCGGGGCATCCTGGGACTTCTGGGGCCAGGCGGCCCCCGATCCCTGCAGCCCCTACCAAATCCATCATGGAGCCGGTAATCATGTGGGTGGCCAATCTGGCTGCCCAGGGCTCCTTGGGTGATCGTCTGCAGGGAGAGCGGGATATCCTGCCCTCTCTGCCAAACCCTCCCAGGCTCTACACAGTGCTCATTTGTAGAGCCTCTGTTAGTCTGTTTATTGTTTTCTTAGCCTATGTTTAGTTAGTAATAAATATCAAACTCTTGTTTCTTTTAAAGTTGGCTTCTTGTTCAATTATTTCAAGTAATTTCTCTGCAACACAAATGAGGGATAGCTGTTCTATTCTAAAAGTCAAATTTTGCATCTGGTTAGAATAGGATTGCTGGGCTTGTATTTTCAGAGGTCCCAAAGCACTGAATGAGACAACAACCATTGTACCTCATGCCCATTTGCTTCACAGGCCTGCTACTCCATCCTACTTCCCTGGGTGACATGGCCAGCAGACTCACAACAAGCCGGTGAGGTAAGTTAGACTGAGAGATAAGTGACTGTCTCAGAATCTCCCAGTGAGTGTAATGCCTGAACAGGGACCTGAACTTGTCCTAGTCCAACCCTCTAACCACGACACCACTATTGTCTCTCCCAAGGAAAAACATCAGAGAGTGTTCTCATATGCGTTCTCATTCCTTTTCTACCCTGGATTGCTTAGAGAAGGGTAAAAAACCCCACAGTAGATTTGCTTAGACTTCTATAAAACAAGAAGCTAACATTTTGACTAGCTCACAACCACACATAAACACAGATCCAGGGGTCTAAAAGTTGCATCACCTTTGACACACATAGGGACAGTTCACATACCTGCAGCAAGTCAGTAAGCTGGCAACATGTCGTTAATGTGTTGAGATGTGAGCATGTGTGTTGTCTGAATCTGCCCAAGTCTGCCCAAGTCCTTCCCATTCTACATTACTGACATTCTCCCAACATTCTCTTCCCAAATTCAAATGTTCATTTGGAGTTGGGTGAAGAATGTTGGGTGAATGTCAGGCGAATGTCAGGAATCCAGCACGGGAAGTGGACTTGGGCGGGTTCCAACCCACTGAGAGCACACGATCTCATGTCCCGACATTTCACAGGATCTCATGCCCTGACTTCCAGAAGTTCATGTCAACCCACCCATTCAGTGCTTCCCTCTTCACTGCCCCATTAATTTCAGGAATGGGAACAAATCCATGTTTTTGTTTGTGCAAATGAATCTGCTTCCCATTGTTGTCATAGGTTTACATGATGCTTTGTGCACATATGGGGTTCTGGCTTGGGTGGCAGGACTCTAGTTCATTTGATAGCAACACACCTTTAAGATAATGATGCTTTCTTTTGTATGAATAGTTTAAAGAGGCTATTCAAGAATATGGGGGGAAGTACTGTTGGAATAATTGGACCTGATCCACTACAGTCCACAAATGGATGACATTGATATTCAGCAGGTTTTATTAAAATGATATTAAGAGAATGTGTTGCTTTCATGATGATGGATGCTGAGACAAGCTGAAAAGATGAGGCATGTACAGTGTAATTTGTTTTCACTTGCAGAAATATGAATCTGCATTGAAAATCTATCAGGATAAAATTAAAGAAAGGCTGGAATAAGCTGCTATTTTGTCCTCCTTTTTGCAGCAAAATGGAGTCTGAAATGGCGAAAGCTTTGAATATTTGAAAGGCAAATCAGGAATCGGGAAGAAGAGCTAGTTTCATTTTAGCGTCGTATGCAAAATAGACAGGTAGTCTTTGTAGTCTGAGCTATTTGATATATACTTCTTCCTAATGAATGCTATTTTTTGTTGTTTTGGTTTTGTATTGTTACAGAATCCTGTCCTTTTGCCAGGGTGCAGCTGCATCATTGAGGCAGCACAAATGTCAATCTCAATTACACTTCAAATACATTTCGGGAAAATATTTCTCAGCCCTTAATTACACTGTTAAGAAAGAGACTGTGGGAAGAAAAGAAAGGGATACCTTGCTTTAACAATTATACAAGAACAGCTTCTTATAGTAAAGGAGCCAATTTATGATTTTAGTTTGTCTTGAACCAATGATAAACACACATTGAAAACAAACCTTTCTTGACTGGACAGCTGAAGACAAACAAACAGAACCCCGATTCCTCATAGAAAGTCAGTCATTAAGAACACTGATGCCAGAATGTTGCTTTTCTATCCAGTGTTTTAATTGTTCACATTTACTATTCATTGAATATTAAACAGCTGAAAAAATACAATTTAGTTCATCACTGATTTATCTTAGAGAGCTGAGAGCAAAGTCAATGAATATCTTATCACATCATATGCTTTAGCTGCAATTTACCACCCAAAACTCTGATTTAGAGTTTATCCATCTCTCAGTTAACAAATAATAAGACATAAAATACTCATATTGGATTAAACATTTAAGTACAATTTTCATGCTACCATGGGGCATGCTGGTAATTTATAAAGAACAGTTTTAACGCTGCCGACTCAAGAGTTATTTGTTTCATGCAGCAAGGAAGACGGCTTGGGTAATAAAATGAAATTCAATCCCCATAAGATCAACATTTTTAAAGAAGTAATATTGTTTCAACTACCCCCAACTGCTGAAGCAGCATGTTCTGTTGCTGTTCCAGTGTCACAGATGCAGACATAAACTATTGAACTTAGATATCTCTTGACAGATGAGACAATTGTTTGGTGATTAGTTCCATCTTCATTTAGTTCAAGAAGGAAACATTTTTGTCATCTTTAAAATCTCTGCATAATTTTCCATATGCATTTAAGTAGAATGACCAATACTTTTCTCTCTAATGGCCTAATCTTATGAGTCATCTCACCGATATACCAATTCATAGGACTTAGCTGTATGCAATTCGATTTGCTAGTGAATCGATTCGCCATGAATCAGGGGTGATTAGCTGATTTGTTTGCAAATCGAATCACCCCTTAAATAAAGAGGCTGATTCATTGTGAATCAAATCACCCACTATTTCGTACCAAATTGATTTGCACCATTCTCATTGTGGGTGCCATTTTGTCTCCGTGTTTTTCAGTAGCTGATTGGTCTCCTGTCATTGGCTTCCAGATGGCTTGATATCTCCTTGCTTCTTGGTTAGCATGGGTAACTGTGCCTCCGTTGGCTGGGGGGAGGGAGCAGGGAGAGGGGAGGCCAAAGCAGGGAGTTTCAAAATGTATATAAGGAGCTGTTGGAGGCAGAGAGAGCTATTGCTTTTGTGTCCCAGGAGAGGAGAGAACTTGGATCAGAGACAGAGAGAGACTGCAGCAGCACTGAGAACAGAGTGGTGGTGGTCTGGGCCTGCCTGCCTAGATCCCACACTGTGAGTGAAGAGAGAGACAGCAACTTATTTGACTTTCTCTCTCTCTCTCTCTCTTAAAAAAAAAAATCCTTTTAATTTGCAGTGCCAACTGCTTTAATATTATTTTTTCCTATCTGGTTTTTTGTTTTATTTCTACCAGCAGAACCAGTGGATTTAACTGGGTGCTACTTGGAATTTTTTAAAATTATTCTTGCTAGCCAGCACCATCCCCAGTGACTTTAATAACTGGGATTTTGTGTGTGCACGCACTGCAATCCCCCCTCCCAATTATTTTAGAGTAACAGCAGCCTAGTGGCATAACTGGGTGCTGTTTGGTATTCATTTCCTTAGTGTGTTTTGCCTCTCATTTTTTGTAGCCAGCCCCCTTTAATTACTGGGGTGGTGTGATCCCCCCACATTTTATTTAAATTATACAGGCAGACCCCAGGCTTTAACTGGGTGCTGCTTGGAATTTTATTCCTTCCTTATTTGTTCTTTCTCAATAACTGGGGTGTGTTGTGGTGGTTTTTATTTTCATTTTGCAGCCTTACTGCCACCTTTGCTACTGCTGTCTGTGTGGTGCCTGTGCCTGGTGGATTAATTTTTGGTTTTTGTAGGCTAGGGTGTGGTGCCCAGCCTGTCAGGTTCCCTCTGTTTACCATTTTTGGGGTTTTGTTTTGGTTTGATTGGGTGGGTGAATGCCAACCTGCCCTCCCTCAGCTGCCAAGTGCTAGTGTCTACTTGCGATGTATGACTCTGACTACAAGCATGTCACAAATGGAAAGCAGATAATCAAGTGTATGCATAGTACATTATTCTAGATTACCACAGTAGATGAGCCAAGCCCTTACCCTCCAATATTTTGCAGGTGAAAACCATTTGTGAGACCCAAGTATCATATCAAGGATTACTGCCTAAGCCCCTCACTCACTATTACACATGGCTGAAGACTGGATTCCACCCACTAGATGTTGTCCAGTGCATAGTTCCTTTGTGTTGTGCATCCATTGACCTGCAGGTTTACTAGAGACATGATGCTTCCACCTACCCACCTGGAGGCTTAATTTCTAGAAACTCGGAGGAGGAAGCTGAATCCGGAAGAATGTCAACTCTAGAAACTTGCCTACCCTCCCCCCCCAACCTGAACAAGAAATTGCCAAGAGCCAAACACAGGGACAGTGATTTACCAGGACAGATTCTAGAGCAGTGACAGTTTTCCAAGCAGGAGACACTTTGGCAAAAGCTACAACCCTTCAATGTGAGAGCCATTTTCCACTCTGCTGAACTCTGCACAATACTGCCCTTTTCTCAGGGCTGGGAGGGCCCTTCAAGGGAGACTGAATCATAGCTCTATGGGGAAAGTGCTGGGAAGGGCTCTACTTTGCAGCACTCTGTGGTGCAGGGTCTCAAGATGGCTCTATTCCTCTTAATGGGAGCCCCCACTGGTGCTGGGTAAAGCTTAGCACTGCCTGGTGGGAAATGGTAATCTCTGGCATGGCTCCAGGGGACTGTGCAGAGTATTCAGCTTTGGCTGAAGCTTCATACAGGCCCAATAAGCAATTAGGGAGTCACACTTAGGGTATGGGGACCGCCACTGGTCCCAGTGGCTTCACAATGAAGAGCACCATTCTAGAAAATAGGAACTGTCTCTGATGAACGGAGGTAGTTGGAACCTATGCATCTATGATTTTATGACACATTATTCCCAGTTTTAAACAATTTCCCACTGAATCCCATGTGGAATCTAAGGTTCTTGTTCTGCAGCAATGCCATATTTTGTTCTTCCCTGTCCTGCAAAGAGACTAGGGACTACTGATGGGAACAACTCTTGATTTGTGATCTCTGAATGAGATTGCGGTAGTGAATATAAATGCATGTCACGTTGTTATCAACAATGTCAGAAGATGGAGGCTAGAACAAACTTACATCTCCTATGTATTGCTGATGCTTTAAAATTTGTACAAGTGGTTTGAAATTACATTGTGAGTGTTTTATAATCTTCAGGTTATTGGGTTTGCTGTCATTTAACATTATTGGACTTTTGCAGCTAGGTTTCTGTTGTTGTTTGTTCTACAGAGAAACCCACAGCTTTCTTATGATGTTCTTCCAAAGTTCATTATGAACTTATAGAGTTCCCAGGAGGATAAGTGATTTTGGGAAGGCACTTTCACAAGAGATATTGCTTTTTGAATTGAATTTTTAAAATGACAATGAATTTTTTGAATGACAATCATTGGACTTTTGCAGCTGGCTTTCTGATTTTGTTTGTTCTAAAGAGAAACCCACAGCTTTCTTATAATGTTCTTCCCAAGTTCATTATGAACTTATAGAGTTCCCAGGAGGATTTGTAGAAGGCACTTCCACAAGAGATTTTGCTTTTTGAATTGAAATGTTTTTGAATGACAATGATGTCACACTAACTGCATTGTGCATGCTCAAATGTTGTGTTTTTGTGCCCTTCAAAGTTTGCGCTATTTTCCCAATTTGTTTCATATCTAGACACTTTATTTCTATATGGCAAAAAGTGGTGATCAACAATGCTTAATGCACTAGCTGAATTTTTGCATGTCTCCAGTGATGGAAGGAGGACTGTGAGTCTGCAAGGAGCTTTCAGCTTCTCTGCACTCAAGGCTTCTTGCACAGTGGACCAGGCGTGGGGGTGGGGGTCGGGGGATGGGAGCAATTTTTGCATCTCTCCCCTCCCTCCAAAAGTCCTTTCCACTTATATAAGTCTGTTCCTGAAGGCCACACAATTAATTTGTTCTTAATTGATATAAGTAGAAAAGACTTTTGTAGGCAGGGGAGAGGTGTGAAAATTGCTCCCCCACCCCTCTACACCAGGTACGCTGCACAAGAACCCTTCAGCTCAGGGGCACTGAAGGCTTCTTGCAGGCCCACAGCCCTTTCTCCATCACCTGAGGGCTGCAGAGAATGTCAGCCATCATATTTAAGACAATGGCTTGATAATAATCTTCATAAGTCAATGGATTTGCAGTGTTCCTCTGAATCACTTTGACTGAATCCATGCCAGAGAGAGCAAGGACCAAGTGTCCTCTTTGTGGTCTGCTGAAAAAGCCTGAGCAGTGAGATGGCAATAATCCCCAAAATGAAAGCTAGAACCATTGTTTTCGAAACAGATATGATTTAGGACAGATTATGTGCAGGGGTGGATCCACCATTGGGCAAAAGGGTTCAAAGAACCTGGGCCGCCCACCAATCAGGAACCGCGAGCGCAGCCCCAGACATGCCCCCCGCGTCTGACATCAGTGGGGCGTGACTCTCCCTGAAAGGCCACTTGCTGTAGTAGCAGCTTCCTGCACAATTGATTAGCTGCCTGCATCAGACGGAGGAGCTTCGTCGTCGCTTTGCTGCTCTTGTTCCTTGCTCAGCAGAAACAATGGCTGCATTGCCTGTGAGTATTTGACCGGGCTGAGCAGGGCCTAGGGAGAGAGGCCTTTGTGTTTGCAGGAATTAGCGATTGTTTGCCCGAGTGACACATGAGAGACAAGTGAGCGTCCTCTGTCCTCCTCCCCCACCCCTCCACGGCTGCTGCTTCTCCTTCTATTCACCTCCCAAGCTGCCCTCCCCCGCCCTTCCTTGTCTCCTTCCCCCCCACGCACTTTGTTCTGCAATATTAGCATAAACCTGCCATGGATCTCCCGTTTAAATAATTACACACACAAGAATGGGGAGACATTAAAGAGTGCAAACAAGAAAAAACAAAAACCATGAGGCAGAAAGCAAAGGAGAGAGCGCAAATATGCTCTATCGTTTCATTTTCAACACCAGCCCCCGCTCGCACATACAGATTATAGGGGCAGGCTTGGGTCTCATTCCACAATTTAGAAATGTGAGGAGGGGAAAACACAGCCTGTCCTTATGCTTTTTTGTCGTGCGCATTGGGTCAGGTGCTCTGTTTCCCACGCCAGTTGTGTTCAAACCCAGATTGAGAAGTTTGGGGTGACCCGCTTTGCCTGATGAAAGACACGAGGTTTGAGCAACAAAACCTCAGCCGAGCAGAAGGAAAAAGGGCTTTGTGGTGGAAGTGTAGTAAGCGGCCGGCAGGCAGACCAAGCCCTAATATGCTGAACCCCCAACCCAATGCAAAGTTCATTTCAATGGAGCTGGCGGAAGAGAAGGTAGTAGATCTGACCCTCCACTAGTGTGTCCATCACCCTGCCCACAAATACAATCTGACCTCGCAAGAAGCCTTAGGAAATAACCACAGCCTTTCAAAAGCTACTTGAAACTGAGTCTCACTGAAAGTTGATGCTGGGACTTCCCCAGTAAACACGCTTAGTTTCAGTTCTCCATACACGGATACAGGCAGGCGCACGCACCAGGCACTCTCTCTGAGGGAGGGTTACTGCACTCAAGCAGTGGTGGCGACTTTGCTCTTTAAATTGGTCTCAAAGCCGATTACAGCTGATCTCCCATGTGTTATTTCCCCTTCTGGCTCCTGACGGAGTTGGGGAGGTGGGGGCAGAGAGACCAGAAGAAGAAATGTGGAACCTTGTTGTGAGCTTGGCGCGATTGTGAAGAAGCGCCAGCGAAAAAGTGAGCCTCTGAGAACTTTTCTGGACCAGTCTTCAACAAGTGTGGCTTTTTGTTCCCAGGGCGAGCGGCTGGTGTGCTTGAATGCCCTAAGGGAACACAGCATCGGTGTGGCGCTTTTGACTGGGCAGCGGTGTAGCTATAATTGAGCAGATGAATGTAACTGGCAAGCACAGCTTCCCAAACAGCCCCTCTCCCTCTGAAGGGATTTTAAAAATTGAAATCTTTCTTCTCTTCTCTTTCCCTGCAAGACCACGCCCCCTGCATCTGACATCAGATGCGGGGGCGTGTCTGATGTCAGACGCGGGGGGCGGGGCCAGGGGACCACTGCCGCGGTCACACACAGACCGCTGGCAGCCTGGCTCTGCTCCTGATTATGTGTTTGTTGCAAAAAAAACCCAGTGACCAACTTGCCTCAACTGAAATAAATACGATAAGCCCAATTCCCTATGATCTCTTTAGGGGTAGGGTGTGGTGCAGCCAACCATAGCCCTGCAAAAGATGATTAGAATATTAGGCAGAGACATAATAAAGAGAACTAGTATTGGTAGAGAGCCAGTGTACTATAATCACTTGAGCATTGGACTATGACTCGAATCCCTGTGCACTCATGAACTCACAGGCTAACCTACCTCACAGAATTGGTTTCTGCTGCCCTAAGTTAATTGGAAGGATGGCAGGATAAAAATATAATGGATACATAATGCTGTCAAATAGGGAAGGAATGGACAATGTTGTTAGCACTGTGGACTCCCAGGAGCATTTCTGCTTATGCTTGAGACCGTAGGCTTGTGGATTCTCACTCTTGACATGCTCAGGAGCCTCACAAGATCGTGAACTCTCCATTTGTTGCCTCATGGGTATCAGTCACTTAGAAGGCAGTGGGACAGTTACCTCTGGATTCGCCAGCTGCCAAAGCCAAATTAAAAGCGAACTAGCCTCACGCCTTCCCTATGCTGGAATACCTAAGTAGACTAGAGTTAACTCAAAAAAGTTAACTCTCCATTCAAGGCCTCTCTCTGCATGGAGATTGACCCCCCACCTTTTGACTACCTCCCCTCGATAGATGCCTCAAATGAGCTAGAAACCAATTACCTCAGCAGGGAAAGTCAAATCAGGCTCTGTGATTCAACTCCCTTCTTATCGAAAGAAAGCTAAAGTGGATGATAAAAACTCAGAGGTATACTCACAGGGGCGTATCTAGGTTGGGGCAGGCAGGACACATGCCCCGGGCACCACTTGAAGGGGGGGTGCCATTTTTAAAAATTAATTTTTTTAAAAATGGCCACTGAAAACAAAATGGCCACTGTGCATGCTCAAATGGCCTCTGTGAGGCCCTAGAGGCCAGTGAGGGGAGAGGGGACCTTTGCAGACTCACCCACAGCCTTTAGGAAGCCCCCAAAGGGGTGACAGGTATTTTTAAAAATATAATATAATATAAGTCACTGTACACATATTCAGTTTGGCACTATGTACAGAGAATCAGGGCTTGTGAATAATGAGCTGAAGCTTATGAGCTAGGGTTGTATTCATTTGCGCTTACTTTGCTTCTTGTGATAAGTGAGTTAAATGTGATGTCTTAATAATATGGCTATTAATGCCGCATTTGTCTCTGAATCAGTGTGAAATCCTTAGTATTAAGGCCCACTGGGAGTTTCTTGCTCTCTTTCACTCATGTTAACTGTCTTTCTGAAATACTAGAATATATTCCAAGCAGTGACACAGTTTACTCTTCATATCCTTTAATGATTTTCAGAGTATCTGGGAAAAGTCAAATTCTCCATTTATTTTTAAAACTTAAGTAATAGTGGTGCTACAATGCATAGTAGAGAATTAGACATTAGTTTTCCAAGTACACCTCCACATAGTATTTGGGTATTTCATGAGCCCCAGCATACTGAAATTTGTAGTTTTCCAGCACTTTTTGGTCTGGCTACGTACACAGCTAAATAGTTTTTGAAGTAATAAAAGATTTACAAGCTTGACTTGTATTTTTCAGCTGATATTACGGTAAAGTTATCTGAAAGATGGGTGTCGAATGTTTGGATAGGGGACGCAATTTCAGTGCTTGCCCTAGGCGCTATTTTCCCTAGATACGCCTCTGTATACTCATTAAAATACTGATTAGTTTACTAGGTTCTTTCGACCAAAGAAGATACCATGTTTGCACTTTCATTAACTCTATTTACATAACAGGATACGCTTGACCCATTCAAACATTGTGTTGTAGTGCAGCACAGCAAACAAAACAAAGGAACCCTATTCAAGAAAGAAGAGCAACTGGAATGTTGCCCAGGACACGATTTGGGCTTTAATGGCCCCTGACTCCTTGAGCCAGTGTGTTCCCTGGTGTGCTTCATTTGGTGCTTCACTTGGCCTCCATTCCTTGGAGTCACCCATTACTTGGATGCTACAGTTGGCACCTGCTATATCACCTGGGCATGTTTTGCTCTGAGGGCCACCCTTGCTTCCAGTCTATATATCAGCTTTCTTGCCTGGTGAGATCAGTACAGCCCTCCTTGCTACTACCTGGAGCTGGCTTCATGAGAACAGATGCCCTTTGGATCTTTCCCCACCATTTAACCCCCTTGATTTCTCGCTGCTGCCTCTTGGTCCATCCCCAAGGAAAGAGGTCCTTCGGTTGTGCTTTAGCTACGAGGATCCACCCACCAATAAAGAAAGGAACAAGGTTGTATAATAATTGCTGTGCCGCAGTCTGGGCTTCCTCTATCCTTGCTTCTTCTCTCTTAAATCCAAGAACCTGTTTCTCTGGGCCTTCTTGATCTAGTCAGCCTGGAGTTGGACCTAAGTGAAAATGCCTCTTTGCAAGTTATCCACTAACGCATTTCAGTAGTAGTATTGCTTTAACCGACCTTTTCCCCACTGTACTCCTACCCTACAATAAAAACTTGTTTGTTTTTGAACTTTAACTTCTCCCTCTGTCCATTTTCCTGACACCAAAGCTTTGCACAAAAATAATTCTGACGTGGACCTGCTCCACCCAAGCGAGCTAATTTCCCCACACAAAGTCCAAACACAATTTTGGGGTGTTCACCAATCACTTCGGGGCTATTCCTTTAAGAACAATGATGACGATGATGATGGATCTTTATATACAGTGTTTTTTAAAAAAACAAAAAAGGACTGGGAAGACCCGAGTCCGAATCCCCATTCAACCATGAAACTCACTGGGTGACTCTGGGCCAGTCATGTATCTCTCAGCCTAACCTACCTCACAGGGTTGTTGTGAGGATTAAAATAACCATGTACACCGCTCTGAGCTCTTCAGAAGAAGAGAAGGATATAAGTGTAAAAACAAATAAACACAAATAAAACATAAATAAAAAAAGAAAAGAGATGGGTTCCCTGTCCCGACAGGGCTCACAATCTAAAAAGAAAGAAGGTAGACACCAACAACAGCCACTGGAGGGATTTGTACTGGGGCTGGGTAAGGGCAATTGCTCTCCACTGCTCCTGAGGCTGAGGCAAGTCCCCTAGATTACTGGCCTGCCTATTCCTCCAAGAGGGGAGGCAAAGGGACCAGTCAGCAAACCCACCCTTGTGAAGCTTCAATTCTTTTCAAGGAGGGCTTGACTGCATGTCCTTTGTTTGATATGTGTGCAAAACTACTCCAGCACTGTTATTACATCCCCCTACAGCTTCCCTTGCTGGACATGCTGTGTTAATATCAACCCAACCGTATGTGGTGATGGAATTTACTGAGGAATTATTTATTCCCTGACCTAAATGTTCTAGAGACAAAACAAAAGCCAGCGATGTCATTAACCCAGACATGGGCTGGGTTGTTCTTCTTTCTCCTCAGCCGATTAATTTTAATATGCATTAAAACTGATATTTAAATAAATGAATAGACAGCTGCAAAGGATCAGATGGACACCACTCTGTAAGATGCTTGATATTTGCAAATGTGAAATAAAAGTTAAAACTTTGAAGCCAAACTGAATTACGAAATGCAAATATTTTGAGTACACAATTTTGGATTTATCAATTCAGTTTGCCTGTAAAACAGTGAATGAATGTGTCGCCTCTGAAGGAAAGTGGAACCAGAGCTGAGGTGCGTCAACATCTCTCTTCAGACAGTGCTGTTGTTTGCCAGCAGCTCTCTTAACAACCATGTCATTTCCATTGAAAGGAGCAGAGAAGCCAGAAATTAATCTCCTTTCTGTGGAGTATTAGAGCTGACCCTTCAGATGCAAGCTCTGGGAATAGACACTGCTGGACACTGCTCAGGGATAGGAAGCTGCCATATACTGAGTAAGACCATTGGGCCATGTAGCTCAGTGTTGTCTACACAGACTGGCAGCGGCTTCTCCAAGGTTACAGGCAGGAGCCTCTCTCAGTCCTATCATGAAGATGCCAGGGAGGCAACTTGGAACCTCCTGCTCTTCCCAGAGTGGCCACATCCCCCTCAGGGAAATATCTTACAGTGCTCACACATGTAGTCTCCCATTCAAATACAAATCAGGATGGGCCTTGCTTAGCAAAGGAGACAATTCATGCTTGCACCTAATGGCACAGCAGGGAAATGCTTGACTAACAAGCAGAAAGTTGCTGGTTCAAATCCCCACTGGTACTATATTGGGCAGCAGCAATATAGGAAGATGCTGAAAGACATCATCTCATACTGATGGAGGAGGCAAATTAATGGTAAACCCCTCCTGTATTCTACCAAAAGAAAATGACAGGTCTCTGTGGGCGCCAGGAGTAGAAATCGACTTGACAGCACACTTTACCTTTACCTTTACCACAAGATCAGCTCTCTGCACTATAAATGATGCAAAGGCCTCTAGATGAGACCAGAGGAAAGGGGCCAGGCCTTTATCTTCAACTGAACTGGGACTCCCTACCATTCTTTATGTTGTCTGATTAGCAAAGCATGGACATAAAGTGGTCCTACAAGAACATACTGGGAGCCCTCACACAAGCTCTCCCAGTATTCCTGCTGAGAGCACACTGATGTGCAAGGAGGCTTATACTTCCAAGCACTGTTCGTGCTCCAGGAGCATTCTGTAAGATTGGAAACGCATTGTTGACCCTCATGTCATGTGACCCTCAGCGACATGTTACAGAGTGCTTCCAGAGTATAAGCAGCACGGAAATATTAGGTCCCTCGTGAATCAGTATATGGTCAGGAGGGCTGAGGGATGCACAAAGGCTCCTGGCTCATCTCCCAACACCCATTAGTTCATTTGATTGTATGATTAAATCACTTTGATGAGAAATTAGTGGGCTTTGTAAACTAATATGTTGTACACTTTCATTTAACGAATTCCCGCAGTTTAAAGATCAGTGTAATATAAATAGGCTAAATGTAATAAGCGGTACAAATAAGGCTGTGTGTAATTTAAAAGGCAGTATAATTTGAAAGTTGCTGTGCAATTTGATAAGTTCTGAGTAATTTGATAGCATCAACAAGCACTGTAGTCTGATACATTGTGTAATTTGATCATCTCTGCAATCTGATAAATTTAGAATGTGGGCTGTGCTGTTCAAAATTAATGGATGGAGCTAATTAATTAATGGCTTAAGTGTAATCTTGGTGGGCAATGGAATCACTAAAGTAAAGGTAAAGTGTGCCGTCGAGTTGGTGTTGACTCCTGGCGACCACAGAGCCCTGCGGTTGTCTTTGGTAGAATACAGGAGGGGTTTACCATTGCCATCTCCTGCGCAGTATGAGATGATGCTTTTCAACATCTTTTCTATATTGCTGCTGCCTGATATAGATATTTCCCATAGTCTGGGAAACATACCAGTGGGGATTCAAACCGGCAACCTCTGGCTTGCTAATCAAGTCATTTCCCCACTGCGCCATCTCTAGGTTGTTCAAAAAGGCTGTGTGCATTTAATAGAATTTGTAATTTTACATGCTAGTTGTTTAAATTTACCAATAAAATGCAATAAGATAATTAAGAAAGTGAAAATGGGGGGATTGAGTGAATACTAGTAAAATACAAAGATATGCAACTATGAAATACAGGATGGCTTCATATGTAATGGCAGCAAGTAAGTAGGAGAAAACTGCTTGTTCCTGGCAAGCACATACTCCCAGTGTTTCTGCCTCTTCTGAGCTGTCTGAACCTGCCAGTGTTGGGTGGAGAGAGAATGTTAGGTTCTCTCTGCTGCATGATATTCTCTGCCCAGTTTCAAATGTTGGTGGCAAATGATGGGTGAATGTGAGACAGCAGAGGAAACCTGACATTCTCCATCTGACACTGGCAGGAAGAGATGGGGCCATAGCTCAGTGTTAGAGCATCTGCTTTGCATAGAAAAATGCCCAGGTTCAATCCCTGGTATCTCCAGGTAGGGCTGGGATAGCCTCCTGTCTGAAAACTTGGAGAAGCTGCTATCAGTCAGTGTGAATGATTTTTTTTTTTAATGGCCAGAAGCCAGCAGAAAAGAAAATTAACACAATTAACAGTAACTAATAAATCAGACAGAAATCGAACGATTTACCTGTGCAGTTTAGATGCTAAGAAACAGAACTCAGAACCATTATAAGTAACCTGAAACTTATGATCTGCCAAGAGAAAAGATGCATAAAAATGGTCAGGGTGACCCGGAAATTCCATTAAATGAGGAGAAATCAGACTATAATGTAAGTTGTGATAAAATAGACAATATAAAAGCATATGTGTTATTGATTCAATTTCTTCTGCACCACAAGGACACAAATGATGTACAGTGGGGATTCTACGGTATCTGCCCTCCAAAAGTGCTGAAGGGAGGGCGTTAAATTGTGCTCTCCTAAAAGCCCAGTGATAATTAGAATGTGCAATTGAAAAAAGGTAAGCAGCCATAGCTCTCCCATTGGTCTCACATGGTGTCCTGCAAAAAGTAGGTATCCACATGGGCAGAATTACGATTAGGCAAGGGAGACCATTGTAGGGATGTGCACAAAACCAGTTTGCCTGGTTCGGTTTGAATTTGAACCAGGTTCGAACCAGGAGGGGGTGGTTCGGTTTTGGTTTTGCTCGAACTCCCCCTGGTTCGGTTCAAATTTGAACCATTTTGAACCATTTTGAACTGGTTCAAACCTCCAAAAGTGGGTAGGGTGGTAGCTGGCACCCATGGGGACCTGCCACCCAAACCCCAAAGCAATCGGACACTCGTATTATTTTTTATGAATTTTTGAACTGTATTTTTTTCCTCATAGGGTATAATGGGACTTGAACCAGACCATTATTTCCTATTGTGGAGCACCCATGGGTGCCAACAACCACCCAAACTCCAAAGCAATTGGACACCCCTATGATTTTTTATGAATGAAATATTTTTAATTATTTTTTTCATAGGGTATAATGGGACCCGAACCAGCCCATATCACCTATTATGGAGCACCTAGGGGCACAAAATAACCCCAAGGCAGTCGGACACTCCTCTGATTATTGGTGAATTTTAAAAGCATTTTTGAATTCCTCATAGGGAATAATGAGGATTGCAGCAAATGTATAGCTTCACGTCGGGGGGAAAGGGGTGTCCTAGAGTGGAGTGTGCTGGGTGGTAGTTCCCAAGTGAGGCAAGGAAGCTATCAGAATTATTTGAAAGGAATTGGCAAGTATGCATGATAACTCATGGGGTAGTGGGTTTTGTTGTTTCTGAAGTGTTCTGAGTGTAGATTCTTTGGTAGCATATAAGGTTTTCAGTGACAAAACATGATTCCACTCTCATTGCTAACCTTAAAAGACACTTAAACTGAATTAATTCAGAAGCTCTGCAGAGATGTTAAAGTAAAAATTATGCATCAGACTTTGAAGGATTTGTTGATGACAGCTATATGAGAATTTCCAAGTATTAAAGTTGATTTTATCAAACCACAATTTGTTCTAGATCTATATCCCCACACACATTGTTCAATTGGAAACACCTAACAGATAATTTCAGAGATGGGTGGGGTGCCATATAAGCAAGATTCCCTTTTAAGCTAATAGCCAGCATGGCATAAAAGGAAAATCTATAGGATGTGATGAACTGAGAAAGTAGCAGAATTTGTTATGCTTTTGAAGAAACCAGAGGACCCCATACTACTGCAAATGAACATTCAGTTGCAGAGGCAATTAACAGGAGAACATCCTCAACAGAAAATTTATGACTGAGCACAAAGGTATTGCATGTATAAGCTTGAAATAGGGAATGAGCTAAAATGAAATAAGTACATGTATTTAAAGAATGATTAATTGTGTGACCAAGGCTGGACTTACACTCACCAGCCTGGTTCATTTCCTGATGAAACGTCTGTCCCAATCCAGATTGGGGACCCCATCAGTGGTGGAGCAAGGTTGATGCCCATCTCTTCCCTCGGTAGCCCTCTGTGCCACCCCAAATTATGTTCCTTAGGGCTATGCAGCCTCTGGGGACATAACTGGTGGCACAGGGGGCTTGTGGAGAAAGGGGTATATGAAAACATTGCTGCTTCTCTGCTGTAGCATGCAGTTATTTGGGAAATATTGTCAGGCTGCTCTCCCTGCGCACCAGTGCATTCTTGCTCTGTATGTCAGCAGTATGAATGCAGGTGCACAAGAGTGCTCTTGTGCAAATGCAGGAAATGGTGCAAACACAAATTGCTTGATGGATGACCATTGGACCATCCATTGCGGGATTTCCTTCACACAATTTCCTGCATTTGTGCAAGAGCACTCCTGCACAACTTTGTCTACACTGTCTTTATGAGCACGCAGCTGTTCCCGTGGAGCCCCCAACATTCACAGGACACTGTGCAGTATGTAAGCCACTGTCTGGTTTGGCCCTAGGAGACAAGCCTCTGGACTGGTGCTCAGTGGTGTGAATCCTTTCCCCAAAGTCCATATGCTTTTCATTTTTAGCCCGAGCAGCTGCAGGAAGCTTCATGCTGGATTGAAAACGTATGCAATGAAGAGAAAGTGCTTATCTTCCTTTATTGTTTTCCTTATCAGAATTATGCTCTCCAGGCTGCTTTTTGTCCCATGGGAGAAGAAGATAGGAGTCCTACTATCTGCCTTTTCCCCACACCAGAGTGGGGTGGGGGACCACTTAGAGGGGGTGATTTTTTCTTATGGAAATGGCCTGGAAAGAAAAAGGTGAACTCCTTCTACCCTCTGCGTGAACTTCCAATGGAAAATGCAGCTTCCTTGCAGCGGCTATGGGTAAAAACTAGAATAGCTTAGGGAGAACATTTTTGCAGCTAAGTGGCACATGCACTTTGCTCTTTATTAGTTAACATAATGTGGTCAAGCAAAAAAGAGATTCTCAAGATCATACAAGGAAAATACTGATATAATCATGTTTCAGTGGGCCAATATAAAAGGCAACACAATCTTTTTGAAAATAAAACATTGGGATTACATATAGCTCCTAGCAATTTTAAATCTAAAGGGTTTGCTATATATCTATATCTATATATGGAAACTCAAATTATATGCATGCATGGACAAAATGTGGGAGATATAGAAGTTGAATAGCGAGATATTTTACTGGAGACTGGGCTTATGCATCCAACCCATATAAACAAACAAACAAACACATAAACAGCAAGCTTCAGTAAGCTGGCTGATGTGCTTACTAACTTTGCAGAAGGGGACTTTATTTTAGGAGGTAGGCATTGCAATGAATAATGTTATGGGCACCTCTGGCATAATTATAAAAGGCATGAGCTCATTAGTTAGATGGTTCTAAAAGAGGATTAAACATTTTCAATTAAAAAGATATTTGAAGGATTCAATATCCAGATGAAAGGGATTATACCTTTTTCTCAGTGGCAGACAGGTTTTTGCTTTCTGCTTAGTTAATTAGTAAAAACCATTGAAAAGAGATGGGTAGTTCCTTATACTGGATTATCATTTATGATCTGCATAGATCTTGAGATCTTGAGCTCTCTCCCTTCACATTGAAAGTTAAACCAAATGTTAGGAAGTAAGGAATTTGTTTAAAAATGCCACTGGATATGGAGTTTAATTGTTTTAAATCAAAGTTATTCTCTGGGGCTATTCTCACGATCAGCCAAAATCGGGCTAGGCTCTCCTAGCCTGATTTTGGCTGATTGTGTAAACCAGTGTTTCTCAACATTTTTGGAGTCATGGACCGATACATTATTCGTGTGCAATTTCCAAGACCAGCAATTAGTAAGGAGGTTGCCCCCCTCATCACCACCCCCAGGCACTCCCCAAAAACCAATTTCGGGCAGCTCTCCGGAGCTCATTTCCAGGCACCCCTCACTACTGGATAATGTTCATTTTGAGGAAGCAAAATGATCATTATCCAGCAGAGAGGGCTGCCTGGAAATGAACTCTGAGGAGTTCCTGCTGGCCCCCACTGGCCCAAAATTGTTTTTTGGGGGGTGATTTTTATAAGTGATGCCTCACAAACTGGTAGCCAACACCTTGCGGACCAGCACCGGTCCGCGGACCGGTGGTTGAGAAACACTGGTTAAACCACCGGGCTCGCAGGTGAGCCCAGTGGTTTACACCAGTGTTTCTCAACCACCGGTCCGCGGACCGGTGCAGGCAAGCCCAGTGGCTTACAAGCAGCTAGCACGCTTTTTTAGCCCTCCCCAAAGCCCTGGGTTGTGGACCTGGGCTTTCAGATCATGAATAGCCACGCTGTGGCTACTCATGAGGAGACCCCCCAGAGGGGAGGCGAAAAGCTGCCTCCCGGCTCCGGGGGTCTCCCCAGTATGCCCTGCGCGCTCGCGCAGGGCATACTGGAGCTTCTGGGGGCCAAGTGGTCCCTGAGCTCCCCAGCCCCTGTCAGCTCCATCATGGAGCTGGCTCCATCCCTGCTCGTGTGCAGGGAGAGTGGGCTTAGCCCGCTCTCCCCGCGCAGTTCCTGAAACCAGGTCTCACTGATCGTGAGACCTGGCTCTTTGATTTAATGATACTTGTTGTCCAGGAGGACTTGAGCTCCTGTCTTGGGATGCCTTTAGATCAGGAATCTGATATACGCTGGAACCCACACTGAAGAATACATGAGGCAAAAAACACTCAGAAGCTCTTCTCACGATTGATGAGAAGAGCTCCTTCCGGGTCTGCGGGGAGAGTGGGCTTAGCCTGCTCTCCCTGCAGATGAGCAGCCTCTTGTAGCTGGGCGGATGAGCAGCCTCTTGTAGCTGGGTGGCCGGTTCAGTTGCCCACCTGGCTGCCGGCTCCATCACGGAGCCGGTGAGGGCTGTGGGGATCGGGGGCTGCCCGGCCCCTGGAAGTTCCAGGATGCCCTGCTCGAGTGCTCGGGGCATCCTCAAGAGACCCCTGAGCCCAGGAGGCTGCTTGCAGCCTCCCGGTCTGGGGTCTACTCGTGTGCTGCAGCAACACACAAGCAAAAGGGGAAAAAATGAGGTTAACGGAGCACTCACTCCATTAACCTCATTTAAGGGGAGGGGGAATTAGCCAGGCTAGCCACCTTGGGAACCCCCACCTTGGAACAAATCTGTAGTTCCAAATCACATGTAGGGGTGTTGCTGGGAGCCGCCAAAGAGGCTGTTCTCTTAACAGAAGCCACACTTCCACACTGTGCTAGGGCCCTACCCACTGCCTCATACCCACTTCAAAGGCTGGATGGGGCAAAACATGAGGCTGAGGCATGGCATTATTTCCCCTCTATCTGAGAATGATGTTCCTTCTGCTCTTATAGAAGTTTGCCTAAGTGTGAACACTTCTATCCCCCATAATGATATTTTTATGTATGATTTAAATATTTTCATTAAATACATTAAAGGAAACAATGCATGCATTTAAAAAAAAGGAAATGTAACATTTAAGCTGGCTGGAAAATTTAAGCTACTTAATGAGAACTTTCTGTGATTTAAGAGGGCTGCTTTTCAAAAAACAGTTGTACAATGTGTCCTAAATAGTGCTGACAAGCAAGGAAGAAAGCAGAAATACATTCCATTCTCCTTGTCCTTTCAGATGGATTCAAATAATAATTTCAATGCTTGGCATATTTATTGTGGACTGTGCTGAAAATGGCTTAATTAATATTTTGTACTTCGAGAAGGAATCTGCATTCATATTTTACAGGATAAATCATGGTTCCGTCCTTCTCCGGTGGATGCATTTAGTGGCAGATAATTATCCAAGCCAGGTTGCTAAATAATTAAGCTGTGGAGCAAAGGAAGGAAATGTAAAGTAACTAAAGGGCATGACTTCAATTGTATTATCACATACAATTCTCCCATTATTTACTCATATGAACAGGGAATGGAAAAGAAAAGTCTATGACCTTCGTATTGTCATATATTTAACATGCAGAAAAGTGGTGACGGCAGGAGTTGACGGGGTTGGGGCAAATAGATACTCTTTGGGTTTTTGCTGGAGGATGGGAGGGTTTGAGAGAAAACGCAGCAGTTTGAGTTGGCAGTTGAGGGGCCCTTTTACCCCTGGTAGAAAATACAGTATGCCAAAACATTTTGTCTTTGGCACGGTTTTCTTATCCAGTGGGCAAAACCAGCATTGACATTGTAGAGGGCACAGCCCTGTCAAAGGCCCATATGGTATGGAGATGGCTAAAGGCTATTGCGTATGACTGCCTATAAGCACAGTGGCAACACCTTCAGCTAAGCCTGTGTATTAGTCTCTTTCCGTGTTGGAAAGTTAAAGAACTTTGCGCTGTCTCTTGCCTCAGACAGTGGAGGATAGACTAGTAAGTCAGAGGGCTAGAGGGTCAAGACATTTGTCATCACTTCTCCACTGCTCTGATGCTATCCCTTTGAAATGTAGATTGCTAATCTCAGGGGATTCAACTTCCTTCCTCCTTCTCTCTCTCTTGCTACCTGGCTGCCTACCTTGCAATATGGCAAGGTTCTCTCCCTGCACCATTTGTGCAGAGAGGATGCAGAATCCATCTGCATCCACCTAGATAGATAGATTAGAGATCCTAAATCCTCACTTTCCTATCTAGAATGGAGTTCCTTAATAAATGCCTTTTATATTTATTTGAAACTATGAATTGGCTCCAAGTTACTTTACTCTCAGCAAACACGCATGCTTAACTAAATCCGCTGTGTCGTGCCTCTGTGCACTCTGCTATATTGAGAAAGGAATTCTCTCACCACAGAGAATTTCCAACATTCCGTGCATCCAGTAGGCTGTGAACTGAACAGCCAGGTCCTAGTACACAGGTGTTGCTCACCGGCAAAATGGCTGCTTCCTTAGGTGCTTCAGTCCGTTTTTCCTAATTGGTCTCTTTTGTTTGGGAGGGAGTGTTTTGTGTTGGGAACTTTTTCTGCCTCATTTGTAAGTCACTTACCTCCGCCCATGTCACGCCTCCACCCTACACATGTGAATGGAGGAGATGGAGGAGCCACATAGTGATTGCATCCATCCTGCCCCCTGCCTTGCCTCATGTGCCGATGCATCCCAGACATCCAGGCACCCCTTCCCACAGGAAAAAATCTGGGGCAGCCTAAAATAGTGCTCTGTCTGGGAAGAATCCGGACTGATGCCGTCCTTACCGCGGCAGCACATGATTAAAAAACAACAACCAAGGTCAACAGAGCGCTTGCTCCATTAACCTCGTTTAAGGGGAAGGGGAACTAGGTGGGCTAGCCACCTTGGTTCCGACGATCACTAGGCTCCCTTAGCCTGCTTTCTAGTGATTGTGGGAATAGGCTCAATGAAGCTATTCACATGCACGGGCAAAACTGGGCTAAGGAAGCCCAGCCTAGTTTTGCCTGTGCATGTGTACTGCCAGGATTGGGCCTGATCCCGGTGGTGCCTCGGCAGCAAACCCACCTCCTAACCCACACCCCATTTTTGTGATCGTCTGCTAGCCATACAGCCAGGCCTTGCAGACTGCAGGGCTCCCGGCCAGGTTCAGGGAAGGGAGGGGGGATCCCCAATATTTTATTTATTTTATTTATTTTATTTAATTTCTATACTGCCCTTCCGAAAATGGCTCAGGGTGGTTTACACAGAGAAATAATAAATAAATAAATAAGAACCCTGTCCCCAAAGGGCTCACAATCTAAAAAGAAACTTAAGATAGACACCAGCAACAGTCACTGGAGGTACTGTCCTGGCGGCGGATAGGGCCAGTTACTCTCCCCCTGCCAAGTAAAGAGAATCAACATGTTAAAAGGTGCCTCTTTTGTCAAGTTATCAGGGGTTATGCACTTCATACTTGTGGGGCAGGGTGATGTGAGGTGATGTGTCCCAGCACCCCGACCTTCTCAGCTACTGGCAATAGCCAGTAATTGTCTGGGCAGGTGATCCGCTCGCCAAAGAGGGAGCCCTAGGTCATCTGTGGGGAGGCAAGCTTTTTAGGGCTTCCTCCCTACTAGCTCTCTTGCCTTTTCTCACTGTTGCTGAGAAAGGGCTCAATAATAGCTGCCTTTATTTATAGAGTTGTTGTACACTTTGCTAAATTAATGTCTGCATGCCATGGAGGGAAGAAAGAAGAAGAGAGCCAGTCTCAGGAAGCCCATAGCATCAGTATTTGAAAAGTTCATCAGCCACCTGAGAGAATTGTTGGGGAACCCTTCTTTCACTTACTCATGGGCTATTTAAGATGTACCCTGAGAGGGAGGAAGAAGATGAGAGCTCAGACCAGAGTAGCTCATAACATCAACTCCTATAGGGTCCTCTGAAAACATTGAGGTGATTCACACAATCAAAAACTGTGTTCTACCAAGGTGGGAGCTGTGTGTGCTCCCAATTTTCAATTATATGAAAGCAAGGTAAGAGGAAGATGCAGAGGCGTAACTAGGGGAAATGGCGCCTAGGGCAAGCACTGTAATTGCGCCCCCCTGCGCCCCTACCCATCCAAACATCTGACAAACATCTTTCAGAAAAGAACTTGTCTTTTACCATAATATTAGCTCACACTGCCAAAACATTTAAAACTAGCTTTCATTTCTGAACAATAATGCATTTCCCCATAGAAACCTCAAATATACAATTGCATAGGTGAAAAATCAAGAGAAAATCAAGTTGAAAGCCTTGCCAGTACAAATGAACTAAAAAGAATGGAGGGAGTTTTCTACTGCTTTTGAAGCTCTGCAGAAGCGGTTTCCCACCCCTGAATCTGCTATTGCACTACAACTCCCATTATCCGCTGTCTTTTGCCATTGTGTCTGGGGATAATGGGAGTTGTGGTCACTTCCCATTGACTTCTGACTCCCCCGCCTCACCCCCTTGACTGATTGACTCACCGTCAGTTCTGAATCCACCACAGGCGCAGCCATTTACACTGCAATGCATGGGCGGGGACTTGCTATCCCACCCCACGCGATCTCTCTGCATTCAAAAGCAAACTTTGCTTTTGTTTGCTCCGCATGGCCCCTTTAAAAAAACTCCACTTCCAAACAAACAAACAAACAACTTCAGGGAGGTGTAACTCGAAAGCCAATGAACATTAATACAGTCAGATTAGGAAAGAAGTTTACAGCACTGGAGAAAAGGGAGTTAAAAATACTGTTGGAACTTGCCCCACCAAACCAGTTGCTGGTTCCTTTTTCCTGCCGCCGCCTCCTGCGCAATCACTTACCAAATACTATCTATCTCTGGGAAATATTCACATTACAGCCTCTCAGTAAACTGTTCCCAAGGTCCCAAACTGTTCCCAAGGGAAATGGAACCACACCAGTATGAAACGCAGATATCAGCCCTGCTCCACCCTGCAGCTCTTTCTGCTGCTCTTCCCCACGTTCCCCTGAACAAGAGACTTTGCTGGAATCCTGGGTCATTGGTGCGCCTGCACCTTCGGGATTGTGCCTGATATCTCTCTGCACATCCACTTCAAAGAATGCAGTCAGCTCCAGGCTAGGGGCATGAATAAATACATACATAATAAAACAAAAAGCTCCCACGGTGCATCGGACGGTTGCAGAGAAGTGCTGAGGAAAGCCGGCACGCTCTGCAGAGAAGTTGGGCTCCTAGGAAGCAACAAAGCCAGCTGGACACCCACCAGCCCTCACACCCCTACCTGGCTGTGCCTGCCGCCGCCGGCTCAGCATCTTGAAGAATGCATGGCTTGTCCCAGCAGCCCAGCCCGGCACAGAAGCCTCCTCTTCTCCTCCAGGCATGCTGATGCACAGACTCCCCGGCAGCAGGAGGGCGATTTTTCAAAGGTGGGTGGGGGCGATTGACCCACTTAGAGGGGGCTGAGCCCCATCAGCGGAGCATCCAGCAAAGCGGGAGGGGGCCCCACAGCCAAAAGTGGAAGGGGAGAGGAGAACTGCTAGGAAGCCGAGAAGGAGCGAGGGGAGGGGTCTGAGGCACTTGCACCCAGTCCTCCGCTTGTTGCTCATGTTGTGGAGTGATTAAGACATGGCTCCGCTCCTCTGCTGCCAGGAGCCAATGGTGGGAGAGCACCCGCCCCGCCTGGAAAGTTCTCATGACTGGCAAGTCGCCCCTGCGCTGAGGTGGGGGAGGGGAGCTGCCGCTGACCCAGACTCAAATTTTTTTTACAAAAAAGTTTTGGGTTTTTTTGCAAAAAAAAAAAAAAAGTTTCAGGAAAGGAAGGGGATCGGCGGGGGCACTTTTTGGCGCCCCCTACCAAGTGGCGCCCAGGGCACGTGCCCTGCCTGCCCCCCCATCGTTACGCCCCTGGGAAGATGTGGGTAGAAGTGAGTGTGTGGAAGCAAGGTAGGAGGAACAGCTACCCAGGTTTTCCTCCTACCTTGTTTCTACACAATCACTTCAACCCATGTTTTTCTCTTACCTTGCTTCCACACAACCGAAAACTGGGGGGAAACACAGCTCCCAAACACAGGTAGAACAGAGTTTTTGATTGTGTGAATGACCTCTCTGATTATCATGTAATTTTTGTTGCTGATTTAACATTTTGAATTGTAGACTGCCTTGAATGCCAAAGCAGAGAGAGAATTAGCTTCATCTCACAATCCATGAGAAGGGCTCCAGAGCAGGCTGTGGGGAAGGCGGGCAACCTACCTTCCCTGCAGATGATCCAGCTTGTGTTGCTGGGAGTGCTTCCTACACACCCAGACAATTCCCCGTGCACCAAGGCAGCAGGAAGGGGCGGGGGCAGGGATGTGTCAACCCAACCCATGGAAATACCAAGATGCACTATGCAAGTGCACAGTGCATCGTGGGGATTCCCCCTTCCTGGTCTGGCTGCCACATGAGCAAAAAAATAAGGTTGATGGAGCTCTTGCTCCCTTAACCTCATTTTGTAGGGGGCTGTTTAGGTGGGTTTGCCACTGTAGAGCCACCGGGATTGGCCCAATCCCAGCAGTTGACACAACCGTGCAAAACTGGACTGGGGTCCCTTAGTTCGGTTTTGCATGCACGTGTGAATAGCTCAGTATGTTAATGCAGCAAGCAAATAAATACATGTGCAGGCCTTAGAACATTCCGAAAAACACTATGTACTGCTATGTGCTAGTATATATTTCAAAACTGTTTTGATATTGCACTCATCAAAGATGAGAAAGAAATGGCTTGAGGTGATTACTTGGCAGAGACAAAAAAAATCTTATTCTATACCAGATATAAATATAAACAGAAGTAGAAACCAGTGAACATCAATATTTCTTCCTATCTAGAGAGCATAAAGACAATTCTCAACCACTCAGGTGAATTCACAGTCTAACGGGGCGGGGGAGGGGGATGAAATAAAGACCCAACTCCTGAGAGATGAAAAAGCATAACTTAAGAAATTATGAAAAACTTAAATTAGCATAATTAATTTGTGAGGCGGTTAAATGAAACCCAAGTGATGTGAAACGCTAACAATTAACGTTCAGGAAAAAGCTGGGTATCTTTAATATGTGAGTAATAAGCATAAAAACTCTCAGAAGAAAATGCTAGCAATGTTTTATTTAAAATATATATACGTCAATCATAGGAGCCTGATTTACAGTCACGTTACTTTGATATAAACCCGTCTATCACTTTACTATAAGGCAGATTACTCAATTTATTTCAGTGAGACTTAATAAGCTGAAATTCAAACACTTCTACTTAAATTGACTAGTAAAAGTAATTTTTTAAAGGTTAGTATTATATCAGGACTATTTTGATTCTTCTTAGGAAAATCCATGTTAAAATCCCAAACCTATTAATTCAGGGTTTTTTAAGTAAGTAAGTAAGTAAGTAAATAAATAAATAAATAAATAAATACACACACACACACACACACACACACACACACACACACACACATACACACACACCTGAATTAATATATACACACACCTGAATTCATTGGTTTGATATGCTTATATCATATGTTACCTTGGCGTATAGACAAGGTTAAGCAAACTGATGGTTTGCTTAATCTCGGCTGGCAATTGTCTGGGAGACCGCCGCTGGGTTAAACAGCTTCCCCTTGGCCTGCCACCATTTCTGGCAGAGAGCTGGGGGGAAGGAAAGGCTGCTCCAAGTACAGCAGCTGCTCTAACGAGAGCAGCCATTATGCTCATGCCCTGGGGCACCCTGGGATGCGGGAGTGGGGAAGTCCTCCCACTCTCATCATCTCCCTCACCGCCACTCATGTGGGTGCGCGATACGGCGGAGGGATGGACGGCGGCTGCTCATCTGTTGGGGAAGGCAGGTGAGCTCATTCTTTTCCAGTGAGATCATGTGAAAGACCTCATAGTATCAGAATTACATGCTTATATTCCCTATAGAGCCAATTTTTACACCATCCAAATATCCACTTGTGATCCCATTGAAGTTGTGGAGAAAGAGCAAGAGTGCATGATGGAAGTTTCCATCATAATGTGGAAGTGAGCATGTCTCATCTCCACCAGATTCATCTCCTGCAGGATCTCACACATCTCCAGTCATCTTTACCTGTCTAGTACAGAGGAAATGGACACTTCTCCAGAATTATTAATACCCTAACTCCTACAAGGTGTGTTATGGTAAATCCCCTTGAACTCAGCATGTATGTCAGGCCTAAAGTCTCCCCGGTCCAGCAGGAGATCTCACCTGTTCATTGAGAACGGCTGTCATCCTGCCCATGTAGCATCCCACTGATTGGAGGGTGAGGCAGCCTCCCTTCAGGTGCTTCTTCCTGGAAGGATGCTTTAAAAGTTGTATGCTGTTCTATGTTCTTTGTCAGCTACTTTTCCAACTGCAAGCTGGAAAACTTTAACCCTGATCCACTTTGACTGATGTTTGCCTCATCTATTGATGCTTACCTGTAAATAATGCAACTAGATTCTTAGATTAAGTGTTGGGAGTTAGAAATTACCTTTCATGTTCATATCTACCCAGTTTCCTTCACTCTCAGTTCCTGTTCCTTTTGCTCAATAAAATAGTCTCTTATAAAGAATGATATAGTGCTGTGTGTGCAGTTTTGGGAGCTCTGGAGCTTTTCACCTCTGGTGTGCCCAGGTGCTAGACAAGCCACTTGCTGGTGAGTAATCCTATTGTGGGGTGGACATAACCTGGCTCCTGCTCTGCAGAGACAGAGGGGATTAGCCAACAAGAGTTTAAGGGACCCTAGAACTAAGGCTCCCGCTAGACAAGAGCCTGGAGGTGGTGCTCCTAAGGGTCCTAATGGGTACACTGAGGCCTGATTGTATAAGTTAAGCACATAAAAGCTCCAGCCCATTCACGACCGAGGTTACCAAGAAAATTAGTATTCCACGCCCTGAAAGATTTTAAGATCAGAAGAGACAAAAGGCAGTATCAGATGTTATAAAAATCTTCAGAGACTATAAAAAATGCCCAGCTGTAGCCGTGTAAAAGAGGGAGAGAAAGAGAGAAAGTCCCACCCCTGCCGCATGTGCCGCTCATGCTTACAGTGGACTCATCTGAAGCGGGCAGAGCCCTACCCGTGGTGGCAGGTGCTCCCATGACTGCAAGGGTGGATCAACCCTGTCTTGCAATCACAGGAGTGCCCACCATCATGGGTAGGGCTTTGTCCAAACAAGCCCTGCTGTAAGCAAGAGTGGCAGGGCACATGTGATGTGGCGGGGAGCAGGACCTCTTCTCTCTTTGCCCCACTGTACATGGCCACAGCAGGGCATTTTTATAACATCTGGATAGGGCTAAAGAAGTGATATGATGCAGACCTGTAAGACACAGCCAGAAAATGGTCTATATATTAAGAAAGATTTCAGGAGTGAGCTGGGGATTTTTGTAAGAGAGTTGTAATACTCTGTAATAAAAGCTCAGATATCAACTCCATGAAAAAGAATGGGCTTGAGTAAGACCAATGCCCACAGAGTACAAAGCAGTGGATAAATGATAGGCTCAGAATGAGCCAAGATCTGTGAGTGAGAAATCGCTGTTACTTCATTAGGATTTTGTGTAAGAAAACCAGAATAAGGAGCATTAATGATTCAGGCCTTGTGAGAGATGAAAGGCAAAGTCGTTGGGAGCCTGTGGCGTTCCTGAAGGGGAAAAGGAGATTTTTAAAAGTCATAGGAGAAATTACTTTTTATTTTGCTCTTGTTTTTCACCTCCAAGCTAGCTGGACTTTGCCTTTCTTTTATTCTTTGTTCCACTGTGCGTTACTTATAGGATGTAAGTTGAACTCAAGAAATAATGTTATTTTTGAGGGTTTTAAAAAAAATATTTTCTAAGTAGATTATAAGTTTATTATCTAGAAGGAATGCATGCATATGATCATGCAGGCTGCTATCCTGCAGTCAGTGTCATTTAAATCACCAGATACTTGACTGGGAGTATACAATACATTCACTTTGCAAATGAATTGCTGACTTTTCAGCTGGGCTTTCAGGCAGAGGCGCTCTTTACCCCTAGACTTTGGAGTTGAAGTCCAGGGCCTCCAAAGCCCCTGGGGCCCCCCCCAAATCCTCTTCAGTCCATTCTGGGTGCTGTGGTCGCCTGGCAGAGCATGATGATCCTTAATTTGCAGGGCCTCAGAAGGCCTTTAGGTCCAGGCTCCAAAATTACCTATGTGTACCTCTGCTTTCAGGTGATATCTTTTTGCATATAATTGCTCCTGTAAAACACCCTTTGTGTCCAAAAATACTGTCCCAAATATCTATATACTATAAAGACTGGGGCATTTGAAACAGTAGTGGTGGAGGAGGGTTCAAATGATGGATTAGAGAACCTTATATATGTAATGTTAGGATAAAGCAGGGAGGCCCATACCTGGCAGTCTCCAGTGCTTTATCTTGCTCATTCCAACTACCATTTTCAACATGTCTTTTGCCTCTGGCTCTTTTGTCTCTGTGCCATCTCCCTGTGCCATAATGCAGGGCTGTCCTTAGGGCAGGGCAAGCAGGGTGACCACCCCATTAACCCCAATTAAAAATTAACCAGAAGGAGGTCCTGCACTGACTGATTTGCCCCATGACCTGTACCCTGCCTGGTCTCTCTAAGGACAGCCCTACCAGAACCTGATCCCCGGCAGGGCTCTTTCTTGAAGCTTGGCCAATATTTGACAATCGTGAAGAGGGCTTTCTCTGTGGTGGCCCCTAGGTTGTGGAATGCCCTCCCCTCTGAGGTGTGCCAAGCTCCGAAATTGTGTACATTCAGGAGAATTTTGAAGATGCACCTCTTTACCTTTGACTAGAGATGTAGTGGTTCTTCCCCTCTCAGGCACTGTATTTTTTTTTAACTGTATTTTTGATTTTATGATGCTGAATTTTAATTGTTTTATATTGGTTTTATTGTAACCCACTTTGAGACCTTTAGGTATAGAGTGTGCTAGAAATGTAAGTAAGTAAGTAAATAAGTAAGTACGTAAGTAAGTAAGTAAGTAAGTAAATAAATAAATCCCATAAGTCATTTACACAATCAAAAACTGTGTTCTACCTGGGTTTGCGAGCTGTGTGTGCTCTCAATTTTCGGTTATGTGGAAGCAAGGTAAGAGGAAAACCTAGGTAGATGTGACTGTATGGAAGCAAGGTAGGAGGAAAATTAACCCAGGTTTTCCTCCTCCTTGCTTCCACATAATTACTTCTACCCAGGTTTTCCTCCTACTTTGCTTCCACACAACTGAAAACTGGGAGCACATATTGCTCCAAAACCGAGGTAGAACACTCTTTTTGATTGTGTGAATGACCTCCCAGAGTTATACAGGGATAATCAAGAAATTGATCTATTTCAGCATGAATTACCATGGAAAATAAACTGGGAAATCTACATTATATAGAAGCATAATATTCTTAGCCATTGCTGGCAATCTGTGGCAACCCATGAGTATGAATAAAAGATGATTGTTTAATGGATTGTTACAGATTGCTAGCAGGTGGAGCTAAGAATATTATGTGACACCCTTCATAGTGCAGATGTCACATTTTATTTTCTGTGGTCATTTGCACTGATGTTGGGATATATCAGTGTGTGGAAGAACCATTAGTTCCACATTTGTGTCGTAACAACATTTTCCAAAAGAGAAAAAGAAGATGTTTCAAGAAAACATCATCAAAGTAAATGATTTACTTTGAATTAACATAGCTGCTTTGGATACTGGCATAAAGACTGTTCATGTGCTTATAACAGAACAATGGATGGAAGCCAGGAAATGCAATTGCTTACATAGCAGCCATGAATATTCCTCAAGTTTTTGGCTTGGAATCATATTTTTGTATGTAAGATTACAAGAAAGTTTTTGTAAAAATTCAAGTCCCACTGTGTTGCCATATTTCCTGAAATAACACATTTCTATTAGACTTTAAATAAGATATATATTTAAGCAGTTAAGATTCAATGTGTGGAGAGAGTGGTTGGAATTTGTTCATTAAGGGCCTTGAACTGGAAAGACAGGCAATGCATGTTAACAACATCAGGAGAAGGCATAACCTCCATCAGGAGAAGGCATAACCTCCCTGGAGTTGGTAAGGGGCTTGATGAGGGATAATAAACTGAGACTGAATCCAGATAAGACAGAGGTATTTATTGTGTGGGGTCAGAACTCCAGAGATGATTTTGATCTGCTGTTTCTGGATGGGCTCACACTTCCCTATAAGGAACAGGTACACAGTCTGGGAGTGCTTCTGGATCCACACCTCTCCCTGGCATCTCAAGTTGAGGCAGTGGCCAGAGGTGCTTTCTATTTGTGTCCATTTCTAGAGATGAACGACCTCTGAACAATGATACATATGCTGGTAACCTCCAGACTTGACTACTGCAATCAATGCATTCTATGGGGCTGCCTTTGTACATAGTCTGGAAACTGCAGTTGATACAGAACGCAGCAGCCAGGTTGGTCTCTGGGTCATCTCAAAGAGACCATATTACTCCTATTCTAAAAGAGCTGTTGATATGTTTCCAGGTGAAATACAAAGTGCTGGTTATAACCTATAAAGTCTTAAACAGCTTAGACCCTGAAGAAGAGAACATCTTCTTCACCATGAGCCCCATTGCCCACTGATATCATCCCATCTCCAGTTGCCACCAGTTCATCTGGTGGCCACACACGGACGGGCCTTTTCTGTTGCTGCCCTGAGACTCTGGAATGTGCTCCCTGCTGAAATAAGAGCCTCCCCATCTCTGACAAGTTTTTAAAAAGCACCTAAAGACTTATTTCTTCGGCCAAACTTTTTAATTTGACTGTGGTTTTAAATTGTTTTAAAGTTTCTCTTTCCTGTGTTTAAACTTGTTTTATGTTGTAAACCGCCCAGAGATTAAAGTTTGGAGTGGTATACAAATTAGAGAGAGAGAGAGAGAGAGAGAGAGAGAGAGAGAGAGAGAGATGTACATCATTATGAAATGCATGATCTGGTAATAGAGAATACACAATAGTTGACTGGATCTTTTTCTGTGTGACAAGAATAGATCTTCCTTTGTTGAATGAGTTCCCCCACCCCGATGGCAGTAGACAGAACAAATTACTGACTGACATACTGCACAATGTCACACATGTGGTGGAATGTAACATTTGCACAGTTACACAAAAGTGCTGTTATATAAGTGCAAAAATTGTGCAAATGGAGTTATGGATGTGGTGAAACACAATTGCACATACATTACCGGTACATTCCACTACATGCATAACATTGTGCAGAGCATCAGCCACTATTTTTTAGAAAAATCACTCTTCTAAACTATTTAGCTTTGTTGTTACGTGGTTTAAATTATTGCTGAATCCGCTAAAAAACAGGATTCAACGGCACATTACACGTGCATGTGTGGTAAGAAAATACCAGAAGTCCTTTTCTGCATTTCCAATCAGTATCAGAAGGGGCATTTTATAATGGAAAAATGGTGGAGAGAGGACTTCTTTCCTTGCCCTCTTCTTTCCCTCTGAAATTCCTGCTTTACTACCCTCTCCCAGTTTCTGGAGTTCTGTGTTTGCAAGGCAAAGCATGCCTTTACCTGCATTTCTCTGCAGGGAGAAAAATGTCTGGAGACTTGAATAGCAAACAAAAAACTACCAAAAAATACTCTACCTACACCTAAAGGTACTAGTTTCATTTTGCTACAGCAGTCAAAGGGCAAAATATACTGTGTACCCAAGCCCTGAGCAAACAGAGATTTTATATTCCTTTTGCATGTGGAGGCGTTTTATGCTTCAGTAACATATTTTTCAAGGAGCTGCCTATAAAACCACTTTTCTCCCATCCTCTTGCTTTTTGAAAAGTATAATCTTTTGTGGCTTAATCTCAAAATCTCTGTTTTCTTGCAAAGTGAAAAAATTGTCATAGACCTGCCAATGCATGGTTTTGAAAGGTCCTTCCAGTTCACAACTATGAATAAACCCGCACAGAGGACGTGAATATATTGACCTTTATTCAAAGATTTAATACATTCTTACACAGGAGAAAGTGGGAGAAAAGTCAGGAGGAAAGTGTATTTTGTCATTTCAAAATCATTGTACTTTCCCCCTCTCCTTATGGATGAGGGAAAATCTCCCCCCCTTCCCACCCCATTTTTGCTGTGAGCATTTATTTTTCATTTCAAGAAAATAAGTGTTGCCTACTGTCTGGAAATATTGGGACCAGATGAAAAACTGCAGGCTGCCTTCCAGAAATAGTATGAGGATGTTTGCTGCAGTACTTTCTCCTTTATTTTCTGTGCTCTGAAAAGCAAGCACTTACACTGTTTGAAGTTGAAGGCAGCGGCTTCATGAATCTTTGAGTCTGACAGTAACTTTCATGTAGGAACAAACCTGAAATCACCTCAGTTAGGCCTTCTAGGATGCATGGGAGCCAGCTTGATCAACATAGCATGTGAAACAGGGCTTAATTAACGTGATGCAGAATATGTCACTTATTACAAAATGTTCTTATAGAAGTCTGTAAATAATGTGTAGACTTTACTTTGGGGTAGATATAGCACATATGTGAGGAATGATCCCTCTTGTCCCACCTTTAAGCACATTTGGAAGAACATCTGCATAGACAAACTGTTTGTATGTACAAATAATCTGGGATCACATTCCTTTAAGGACTACCTTCTCCCATATCAACCTGCCTGGACTTCCAGAGTAGCTATGAAGGACTGCTCTTTGGCTCACTATTGAGCACAGAAAAGTGGAGGCAGTTGGTGGCAGTGGCAATTATAGTGGCAATACCACTCTCTTCCCAGAGATGTCTGCTTAAAGACAGAAGGAGCCAGCCAGAAGTTGAAAACCATTTTTAAGTTGTTATTTAGAAGGCCTTTTATTGAATGGTGATCTTTGTTGCAAGAACATATTTTTCTGCTGCTTGTAAATGTATGGGCTCTGCTGGCTGATATGCTGTGCAGGAAAACACAGGCAGTGCTGAACTGCCCATTCCACTGCAGGCACCTGAAACAATGCCTGTGGTGTTGTGGAACAGCACTTTTCAAAACTGTTGAATGTCAAAAGAGAAGAGTTATACATATCTTCTCCAGGAGGGAGCTCCAAAGCCTGGGGGGCAACCACCAAGAAGGTCCTCGTCCACACACATGACAACCAAGCTTCAGCACAGCACAGTCCCTCAAGATGACCTAGTTTGGCAGGCAGAATCATTTGAAAGGAGATGATACATGGGGGTCCAAGTTGTCTAGGTCAACAATGATGACCACCATCTTGAATTGCACCCAGAAGCATTTTGAGAGCTAATTTAAGTAGTAACGCACATCAAGTTTTTCAAAATATATTGTAAATAATGTACGCAGCATTGTGGAAGTGTGACTGTGCAATTTAAGTCAACAATGATGACCACCATCTTGAATTGCACCCAGAAGCATTGTGGCAGTGTGACTGTGCAATTTTAAGTAGGAGTGCACCAGCCCTGTTCTACAACACTTCAGGCTTAGTTTTAGATGCAGTGGTGTGGGCAGTTCAGAACCACCTGTTACACCCTGCACAGCATGTCGGCCACTGTTTTAACTGTCGCTATTTATTTCTCATCTTTCTAATGGGTTGTGCTTTAAATTAGACTTTATTCATCACTTTTATGCAGTGGGTAACATCCAGTCTAGCCCTGCCCTCATGTTGGAACATTTCCTATTTTTTATTTTTAAAAATATTTTTCAAACCCTTCCTCTGCTGCCCTAGTGTATGTCTTTGAAGGGACATCAGGGGAACTGGCAAAGAATGTGTGGGAAACTTTCTAATGCAAGGGTAGTGTTAGACCAATGGGTCTCAAAGTGGGCGGTATCGCCACCTAGTGGGCGTTGGAGCAATCCAAGGGGGCGTTGGAAGCTCCATGTAAAATTAGGGGGCGCCAGGAACCAATCGGTGGGCGGCAGAGGATTCAGCCGGCTCCCCTGCTGCGCCTGCGCAATGAGCCAAGGGAGGGGCTCATTGCGCAGGCGCAGCAGGGGAGCCGGCTAAATCCTCTGCCGCCCACTGAGACTCCACTGAGACGCTGGAGGACTGAAGCCCAGGGTGGCAGCTGCCTGAAGACACTGGAGGTCTTCAGGCAGCTGCCGCCCTGGGCTTCAGTCCTCCAGCTATCCCACCCACCGCTGGCCAAAACTTTTCAGGGGAAGGCGGTCACTAGTTTTACATGCAGTTGAGGGAGCTCGCCGACTTTTTTAATGCTCCCGCCCTTCGGAGCTCCAACGCTTCTTGTTTCAGTTATTACCATGTCTGAGGCAAAGAAAAAATGCAGGCAGTACAGTGTTGATTATTTGAAATATGGTTTCATTCAGTCTCCTTCAAATAATGCATTACCAATGTGTATAATATGCCAAAAAGTTTTCTCAAATGAAGCTATGAAGCCTTCTAGACTCCAAGAACATCTGACAAAAATCCATCCAGATAAAAAGAATAAAGATTTGCATTATTTTCAAGGACTCAAAGAAATGTTTGTAAAACAGCCCAAATTGAAAACTATCTTTTCAACAGCTTCCAAACAAGGTAACAATGGGTTGCGTGCTTCTTACAATATAGCTTTACTTATTGCAAAATCAGGGAAACCGCATACTATTGGGGAAGAACTTATTATACCAGCCATAAAGGAGGTATTACAGACTGTGCTACACAAGTCACCAACTGACATTGTCAAAAAAATTCCTTTGAGTAATGACACAGTCCAAAGAAGAATTGATGAGATGGCTGAAAACATTGAAAACTCTCTATGTAATTATTTAAAAACATCTCAGTTTTCAATGCAACTTGATGAGTCAACTTTGCCAGGGAATGAAGCCTTACTTCTCGCTTATGTGCGTTTCATAAGGGATAAACAAATCTGCCAAGAGTTATTGTTTGCCCAAACTTTAGAAACTGATACTAAAGGAGCATCATTATTTCGTGTAATGAAAGATTTTTTTGAAGAGAAAGAAATTCCCCTGAATAACATATTGTCTGTTGCTACTGATGGTGCTCCAGCGATGGTTCGACGCTACAATGGTTTTATGGCACATTTAAAGGAAGAGGTACCAAATATATTGGCTGTACACTGTGTTATTCACCGGCAACATCTAGTAGCAAAAAACCTGAGAGAACACTTACATAGCTCACTTCATCTCATCATCAGAGCAGTGAACAAAATCAGAGGTAATTCTTTGCAGGACAGGTTATTTGGACAACTCTGTATGGAGAACGATGAAGATTACAATCGTCTGCTTCTTCATACAGAAGTTCGTTGGCTATCAAAGGGAGCCAGTTTGAGCCATTTTTCCAACCTTTTCAACTCAGTGCTAGAGTTTTTGGAAGACAAAGATGCTACTTTAAGAGCAGATTTGATAAAATCAAAACCAGATATAGCTTATCTGACAGATTTGTTTAACAAATTAAGTGAAATGAACCTTCAGCTCCAAGGTGATGACCTGAATCTAATAAAAACTAAAAATGTAATTTCTGCATTTGTGGGAAAGCTTCAAATACATAAAAGAAACTTGGGATGGGGAGAATTTATCCACTTTCCAAATTTGTCAACAGTAGAAAAAAATGACAAAGATTTACTTGAATATTGCCAACATTTGGAAACTCTGGAATTGGACTTCAAAAAATGATTTCAGGATATTTTAAAAATGGATGTACCTGATTGGCTTTTGGACCCATTTTCCTGTGAAATTTCAGAAGCATCTCCAAACTTAGAAGAAGAGTTGATTGAGTTAAGAACAAATGAAGAGCTGAAATTTAAATTTAAATCTGGATACCAACAGTTTTGGCTGCAGAAGCAGATACCTGAACTTTATCCTGGTTTATGGACTATTGTTCAAAAACTTCTTATTGCATTCCCTTCGTCTTATTTAGTGGAACGTGGGTTCAGTGCAGTAGCAACGCTAATAACAACAACAACAAAAGAAATAGGCTGCAGATAGCTAATCGTGGAGATTTGAGAATGCTGTTAACAAACATGGAGCCGAATATTGACAAATTGTTAGAATCTCATCAGGCTCATCCTTCTCATTAAAACTTATTCTGTTACTAGTTTAGTTCGTATTCCTGTCCTCTATGTCCTCACCATTACTCGGGGCTGGCCCAACCCCCAGCAGTGCCTTAGGCAAGGGGCGGGGCATTCCAGGGGCAGGGCTTGGGCAGCTCACCCCCCACCCTGGGGGCGGGGCTTGGCAGGGGGGCATTAAGCATTCAATTTTTTCTAAAAGGGGGCGGCGAACCAACAAAGTTTGAGAAACACTGCGTTAGACTGAGGCCACCCAATGGCCTCGTGCTGCGGGCAGTGCTCTGTTCCACACATACACACCCCAGAGCAGGGAGCATGGTGGCCTCCTGTGATTGGGTCTTTCGAGGAGGGGGCAGAGCTTTCTGGGCTGTTAGCCCAGCATGCTCCCTCCCAGAGTCAGTTCTGACTAGGCAAGCTGCCTCTCCTGCCCTCCCTGGTTATAGAACAAGCTCTGTCTGGTTGTGCTTTTGGAGGCTGAGTAGGAATTTTTGCATCCCACCTGATTGGCTTTATGTGGGATATGTTTTGCCTACTCTGTTCTGTAACCCTTGTAGGTTAGTTAGCTAGGTCACAATGGGCAGGGGCAGTGTGGGGAGGGGTGTTCAGCAGAAGTTGGGGGGTTACACCATTGAACATCTTGGGGCTATTTAAGTCAGGGGAGTGTGTAATCCGTCCATAGATACTTCATGGTTCGGCCTACATTTCACACTCTCACTTCAAAGGCTGTGTGGCTTGGGGGCGTGAGAGGGCCCCAACCCTTTTGGGTTGGCCTTGAGGGACAGGTATAAGCACTGATCTGATGCCAGGTTCTGAGCCAGGGTGTGTCACCCGCCTGGCTGGGGAAGGGCTACATTGTCCAACCTCAGCAAAGGTTAGTCCCGTACTGCCTGGGGTGGATTTTTAAAGCAGCAAAACCCAATTTGAATTTAACAATAACGTTTTGGCCCTTTCTCCCAAGTCTTTTCCCCAGTGTATTTTGGCAGCACCATGCTGGTGGGTGAGGGACAATGGATGCTGCCCATTGTTAATAGAGGAGGATAAATACATTTAAATACATGTATATATGTATACACTAAAACATGTATTTAAATATGTTTCAGCTTAACTCTGTGCAGAAGTTAAGCTGAATGCACATATGAGTGACAGGGTCACAGGTTCCATCCCACAAAGTGTACAAGAATGTAATGTTGAATGAGAGCCAGCGTAGTGTAGTGATTAGAGTGCTGGACTAGGACTGGGGAGCCCCGAGTTCAAATCCCCATGAAACTAGCTGGGTGACTCTGGGCGAGTCACTTCTCTCTCAGCCTAACCTACTTCACAAGGTTGTTGTGAGGAGAAACTTAAGTATGTAGTACACCACTCTGGGCTCCTTGGAGGAAGAGTGAGATATAAATGTAAAGTAAATGTAAGATAAATGTTTGCACAGGATTGTGGGCATTAATTTGAAACTTGCAAACGAAGAATGCTACAAATACCATGAATATTTATGTAGCACTTTTCAGGAGAAGTTATCTGTCTGGCGCCCCCCCCCGCCAGCCTTAACAGCTCTGATGTCCCCTTGGGGGCTGGGGCCAGAGAGACCCCAGGCAAAGCGGCCAGCTGGACAGAGCAACTCGATGAGAGGCCAGCTGAGACGCTGTGGGACCAGGGAGCTAGGCTGGCGGGGCCGGGGGAAGGGTGGGGGTGAGTGAGGGAGGAGGCAGCAGCAGACAGGCACAGCGGAGGGGGATAAGGGTGAGAGCAGCCTGATATGGCAGGGCGGAAGTCCAATTAGTGGGGGCGTGGGAGGCATCAGGAGGGATTGAAGACAGGCTTGGCCAGTGATAAGGGGCAGTTGGAGGGCGAGTGGTGGAGGCCTCTGGTGGGAGACTGCCACAGTGACCCCGAGGAGCCTGGAGGAGGTGGATTCAGGCGAACCAAACTCCCTCCCCTCAAAAACTCTGAGGCCGTGCCTGGGGGAGGTGAGAAGGAGAAGAAGTAAACAAGAGAATGGCTGTGGAGAGACCAGTGTTGTGACATTATCGAAGTGATTTACATAGAAACATAAATAATATATACAATTGTTCCCTGTCTCAGAGGGCTCACGATCTAAAAGAAACATAAGGTAGACACTAGCAACAACCACTGGAAGGATGCTGTGCTGAGATTGGATAAGGCCACTTGCTCTCCACCTGCTAAACCAAGAGAACCACCACTTTAAAAGGTGTCTCTTTGCTCAGTTAGTATAGCCTTTCCTTAGGAGAATCCTCTTGACAAGGATGCAGCATCAGTCAAACATCATATTCCATTTTTGTCACTGTTCAGGCTCTAAATGACAAATGATGACAGAAACCCAGGGAAGAAATTTTACACTAGATAGAACTGACTAGTGAGCATGTAATTTATGTTAATTACTTATTTCAATTCCAATATTTTAGGCACCTCCAAGAAAAAACACCATTCTGCCAGGATTATAGTATTTCAATATAATTCAATATTCAACATTTTGAGCTAAATTGAAAGCTAAATACTTTCCCACATATTTTTTACAAAATCTTGGCTGTCATTTTGGTGCCACAGAGCTAGAGACACTATAAAATGTATGACATGGAACTCTTCTTCAGGCATAGGTTTTCCAGATACAAATAGCGAGGATGATGGTACCAAGAGAAAGCAAACTGGCCAAAGTAATCCATGCATTGTTCATGTTGTCTTTAGATTACTGCATTGTGCTTTATGTGAGACTGTAGCTAATGCAAAATGCTGCAACTAGACTACTATTGGGCCTCTTGGATGGAAGATATCACTCCAATGGTTCATACTATCTGGCAGGGGCTTGTTGTAGAAGGCCGAATAGATGCTTCTCTGAGGGAGGGCAGGATGCCTCCTTGTCTTAAGAAGGTAGTTATTGGACTTCTTCTGAAGAAGCCTGCATTGGATCCCTCAGAGTCAAGCAATTATCGGCCCATCTCCAAACCTTCCATGGTTGGGCAAGGTAATTGAGAGGATGGTGGCCTCCCAGCTCCAGTCAGTCCTGGAGGAAATTGATTATCTAGACCCATATCACACTGGTTTTTGGGCAGGCTATAGGGTGGAGACTTGGTTGGCCTGATGAATATTCTCCAATTCAGAATTGACAGAGGGAGTGTGTTGGTCTTTTTGGACCTCTTGGTGACTTTCAATACTCATGGCTTCATATTGTCTCCAATGTTGTTTAACATCTACATGAAACCACTGGGAGAGATAATCAGGAGATTTGTTGCAAGGTGTTATAAGTATGCTGACGACACCCAAATCTATTTCTCCATGTCAACATCATCAGAAGGCATGACCTCCCTAAATGCCTGCCTGGTACTTATTGTGCAGGGTTTGAACTCAGAAGATGGGTTTGATCTGCCTGCTCTGGATGGGGTCACACATCCCCAGAAGCAACAGGTACACAGTCTGGGGGTGCTTCTGGATACAAACCTCTTCCTGGTGTCCTAGGTTGAGGCAGTGGCCAGAGGTGCTTTCTATCAGCTTTGGCTGATACAGCAGCTGCATCCATTTCTTGAGATAAGCAACCTCAGAACTTGCTGGATAAGCAACCTCAGAGCATGCCGCACATGCTGGTCACCTCCAGACTTAACGACTGCAATGAGCTTTATGTGGGGCTGCCACTGTACATAGTCCAGAAACTGCAGTTGGTACAGAATGCGGCAGCCAGGTTGGTCTCTGGGTCATCTCGGAGAGACCATATTACTTCAGTACTGAAAAAGCTACACTGGCTGCTGCTAAGTTTTCAGACAACACACAAGGTGCTGGTTATAACCTATAAAGCCCTAAACAGCTTAGGCCCTGGGTATTTAAGAGAATATCTTCTTTGCAACGAACCCCACCAGGTTCGTCTGGAGTTGCCACCGGCTTGTCTGCTGGCCTTCTCTGTTGCTGCCTCAAGACTTTGGAATGCACTCCCTGTTGAAATTAGAGCCTCCCCATCTCTGACAACTTTTTAAAAAGCAGTTAAGAAACGTTTGTTCACTCAGGCTTTTAATTAGATATGCTTTAATAGTTTTTTAATATTGTTCTAAAATTTAAATTATTGTATTGTTTTTAAACTTTTTAAAATTTTGTTTTGTTTGTATTATTTTATTGTAAACCACCCAGAGACACAAGTTTTGGGCTGTATACAAATATGTAAATTAAATAAATAATAAACATGCCATCCAAACACCCAGTTTTGTGACCGATATCGCCAAACTGAAACTTCCCCAAACTGAAATATCCCCAATATCTTAGCCCAGGTTTTCCAGATTGTAAAAAGCAAAATATTAGTGAAAAGGATAAACATGTATTTTCAAAAGCTAAACAAAGAACACTCCAAGCTCTTTTCTGTTCTTCTAGAATTCTGTGAGGCGGGTCTCATGATCAGTGAGACCCGCTTTTGCCGATACTGCGGGGAGAGCGGGCTAAGCCCGCTCTCCCCGCAGACGATCGCTGCAGGAACCCTGGGAGGCCATATTGGCCACCCACACGATTGCCAGCTCTGTGATGGAGCCGGTGGGGGCTGGGGGGAGCGGGGGCTCCCACAAGGCTCCGTCTGAGCAAGGCCCCCGCGAGCACGCAAGGCATGCTGGCGAGACCCCCAAAGCCAGGAAGCAGCTTTTTACCTCCCCTCTAGGGGTCTCCTTGTGAGTAGCAACGGCACGGAGCTGCACTTCAGCTACTCACGATCCGATAGCTCAGGTTTGCAGAGCACTCACTCCGCAAACCTGGGCTAAGGGGTGGGCTACTTGAGCAGGTTAGCCGCTCAAAAACCACCGGGCTTGCAGCCGAGCCTGGTGGTTCTCACAATTGAAGAAAATCTGGCTAGCGGAGGCTAGCCCGATTTTCTTCAATCATGTGAATAGCCTCTGTGTGTTCGTCTTCCTGCAGTTTCTCATTGTTAACTTTGATTACATTTGTATAACACATAAAATGCCAGAAACTATAAATTGCTAGAGTGATGCAATTAATAGAGGATTAGATCATGGACCTAAGTGGAAGTTTATAGACTAGTTCACACATGTAGGAGGAGTGCCTGGCTGGGGCAGAAGAACTGGGTGCACTCCTGATCAGTGATTGTATGCACCCAAACATCATGGTGGGAAGCATGATTGTGTGTGAAGTGGGAGATGGGTCAGGTGATTTTTCATCCACCCTCAGTAAAATGCTGGGGATGGAATCTGGGTAGAGTGTGCCCGTCTGAACCAGCTCCCACCTCACACATGATCATGCTCCCCGCCTCCTGCCTTGATGTTGACTGCACACAACCACTAACTGAGATGAGTGGCAAAGCCTCATCTACCCTAATGGTAGTTGTGTGGATGAGCCTTATAGCTTGCAACTATTGTAGTTATCATAATACTGGGACAGATGGATCTATATGAATCAAATTGCACTTCCAGTTAGTTTCATTCCAATTTACCATGCTAAAATCACCAGCTGACATTCTGCCTAATCGAGTACTTGCTTAAGCAAAGTTGTCCTAGCGCTAAAAGATCACATAGTTGAACTAAAAAGTAGGGGGTTGCAGGATTGTGTTATAGGGCTTTAGCACTCTTGTGCAGCGATTCCCTTTAAAGCAAATGAGGCATGCTGCAGTTGGATAATTGTTGTGGAAGCACAAGCTTGCTTACAGTAGCACAACACTAGTCTGGAACACAAGTTCCAGGCTTAGTGTAAGTAGCTAGCACCCCTTCATTCGGGTACCCCAAGCACCCCTGCTAACTGAGAAAAAAGACACCTTTAAAACCAGTGATTCCCTTATATTTATCATGGTGGGGGGGCAACTGGCCTTATCCAACCTCAGCACTGCATCCTTCCAGTGGCTGTTGCTGGTATATGCCTTATGTTTCTAAAAGGTTTCTTTTTAGATTGTGAGCACTTTGGGGACAGGGGACCATCTTATTTATTTATTATTTATTTTTAAAATGTAAACCGCTTTGAGAACATTGGTTGAAGAGTGATATCTAAATTTCCGTGCAGTACTAGTAGCTAGTACAACATATTTGTACAACAGTGCAACATCCTTCTGTGAGCGCTTTGTTAGTTGGGAAGTCAGCCACCATTCCCCACATCAATCAATATTGTATGGTAAATTATTCTTCTGAATGGATCTTTACAAGGTGAAGATCTGAAAGTTAGCTTTTGATGCCCTTGATAGTGTAAATCTCAGGTGTTAGTACAGAGGCATATCCTAATGAACTGTCCACTATGTAAGAACATATGAAGGTCATATCTTCTCTCTCTATCTATATCTATATCTATATCTATATCTATATCTATGATTCTCTAAGGTGTACCTGTGGCTAACCCCCTGTGTGGCAGCTCTCACGAGAGTTCATGAGCAGAAGCAATGGGGTGACTGGGCAGTGGAGATTCCATATGCAGATAGGGAGGAGGAGCCTTTGAGTGCAGAAGCACCATGGTGATTGGGCAGTGGGGATTCCACCTGCAGATAGGGAGGAGGAGGAGCCTGTGGCTTGCGATTGCGCAGTGGGTATTCCATATGCAGATAGGGAGGAGGAGCCTGTGATGGTTAAGGCCAGTTGGAATGTAACTGTTACTGGCTGGAAGATGTTCTTGATTGTAGAGGAGATGAATCTATATATATATAAAAGGATAGTAGTCAGGGGTCTGCAAAAAGAGGGGTCGTGAGGGAGCAAAGAGTCCCTTCAGGAGAAGGAGGCTGTTGTTGTGTGAATTAGATGAGGAAACAAGATTAACAAGATCTGTTAACTCAGGAAGGGGGGGGAGAGAGAGAGAGAGAGAGAGAGAGAGAGAGAAAAGAAGGGAGGGGAAGAAAACAGAGGGGAAGAGAAAGCAGAGGAGAGAGAAAGAGAGAAAAAGAAGGGAGGGGAAGAGAGAAAGAAGGAAGGGCGAGGGATGGGCCTGAACTTGTCAGCAGCCTGAGGGGAATAAGAGGCCATGGCAGCACCTACTGGCAGCAAGGAAGGGTCCAGTCAACTACTGCTGCTGTTTGGGGCTACCGAGGCCATTGGCGGAGGGAAGCAGGCAGGCAAGGAATGGGCCTGGGCCCAGGCCTGTCAGCGGCCTGAAGGGAATGAGTGGCCATGGTGGTGGCGGCAGCAAGGAAGGGCCTGGTAAACCACTGCTGCTGTGGTTCATGTGGGGAGGAGAGGAGAGAGGCTCAGGTGAGGGTAAGGAGGTCTCTGGGGATAGGGGGCTGCAGCTTGGCCAATAGGAACCAGCAATGCTGCAGCCACAACCAAGAGGGGTGAGGGGGATGGAGTAAAGGGATGTAGGAGTGACCAAGAGGGGTGAGGAAAATGGAAGCAACCAGATGGAGGAGGAGGAGAAGGAGTGCTTCTCAGGTGAGGGTTGAGAAATCTCTGAGGTGAGGGGGGTTGTGGCAGGCAGGGAGGGGAGCAATCAAGAACTAGCACACAGATGCTCTGCACGGGTTAAGCTAGTTATAATGATTTTACCACATCAAATGTTAAGGAGGGAATTGGACCTTTCTTAAAATTCTTTACTCCATGCATAGAGTTCTTTCTGCTCATGTCTAGGACATCCTACCTGTGCTGGGAGTGCCGAGTCTATTTCCCCCTGTATAGAACACATCATTGGGCTTTCTTTTTTTCTTTTTCTAAAAAAGTTTAAAATCACCAGATTCCATTATAATACATTAATAAAAACCATCATTATATTTTTAAGAGCCCAAGTCTATTATTTCAAAATATTAAACACATAAAACTCTACAACCTCAAGGTCATTCTTAAACAAATACATCTTTCCAAATTTGAATAAACTGAGTGGGGTCTATATCTTTCTGTCCAAACATTGGGCTGAAAAAAGCAAGGAAGCGAAGACCTCTTCTACCCTCTCTTCTCTCCTGGTCTCACAACAATTTGCAGAGTGCAGATTTAGAGATAGGAAATTAGTACTGGGAAGGCTCCCTCATCATCATTACCCTTAAAGTTCTCACACATGCATTTAAAGTGTTTGCTTCAATTGCTTTGTAATGCAGATATAAAACTTGCATTCGCCAGAATGTTCATTCACATTAGGAATGGTGCTCCTCGGCAATATCTTCTAATTTAACAATGACCAGGCATTAACTTAAGCAGGGAGAGAGGCTCAAGGGTGATTTGAGTCTCATGCATGAAAATGCGCTGCGGATGGTTAGAGCAACTTGCTTCCTGGTTCTGCTTACCCTCCAGGTAGCTCTTCAGAACTAAACAGCCCATGGCTCCTTTTTGCTGAGCAAGATGATCTGAAGAAGCTTTAGGCTCTATGAAATGGCAGGACTCATTTTTTGTTTAATCTGCTTTTCAAAATCTGTGCAGGAGCCTGTGGAAGGGTAGACAAGCCTTTTCATGCTGTGTGGGATAGCCATGATTTCTCTCAGAGTTGTCATTCGGTCATATACTCTATAGGATAAATCTTTAAGTTGTGGGTATTAATTAGAATAGCTCCACTGAAGACAGAAGAATTGTGTCCTGTTGAGTGCGGTCCTATAAACAGATTAGCTGCACGTTTAAAGTTGTGTTTTCACAAGCAGTCAAATCAAATCTCTTTATTTCGGTCAGCGACCAGCATGAGATTAAAACAAATGTAGAAGTGAAAACAATCAAACTTCTACTACAAACAATAAAACCAAATACATTTTAAAAAGTCCTCCTGAACATAAATCAAGGTACTGAAAGTGGACCCACCAGAACTACTAAAAATGCATAACTAAGAATAAAAGGAGACAACAGTATTATATACTTATGAGATCATTACATACAGATCAAAATTTAAACAGTTGCCTTCTCAACTCCTGAATCTGAGAGGGCTTAAACAATTCAGGAGCTCGGGAAAATTTTATTGTTAGATTTACTGATGATATACAAGTGATCCCAATACCTGTGTGCCCATCTGCAGTTAGCCACACTGTAGCTGCAAAAGTTGCTCTGGACTTAAATCCATTACCTATTTTTCCATTATTAAGCTCTTACACAAGACAAGCAGTCAATTCTATATTATCGCCAATACAATCTTAAGGTATGCAAGCTTTCTGCAATAAAAATGATAATTTTGGAGAGACACCAATATGGAAAATCACTATCAGCATCTCTTCAAAATGATCGCTTTTATTGCAGAAAGCTTGCTTGGCTTCGGATCATCACGTACAGAATAATAGTGTAATAGTGAAAGAGGGAAGCTGGTATTGTGGTAGCAAGCATAAATTGTCCCCTTTGCTAAGTAGGGTCCACCCTGGTTTGCATATGTATGGGAGACTACATGTGTAAGCATTGTGCCACTCCCCACCGCTTTCTGTGGTGGGTGGGGTTGTGCTCTCAGCCCCCTGAGGCAAGCATAGAAGCTGCCATTTTGGAGTCCGCCACGTGATGCAGACCAGCCAATCAGATTTTGGGAGTGGCATTTTAAGAAGCCGGTTCCATGATGCTCACTCTTAGTTGTTTGGACTGAGCAGCCCTCCCTCCCATCCATTTCACTGTTTGGGGCCAAGTAGGATTTTTTTGGGTCACACCTGATTGGCCTTGGTGTGGCCTTTTTTCGCCTGCTTCTCACTGAAACTGATTTAAGGTTCTCACCTTTTGATTGGTCACTTTGCCAATGAGTGCTGGTTAGCTTAAGTGTATTAATTGGTGTTTGACTGGAGGACCATATAATGGCAAGTAGGCAAGCTGAGGAACAGTCCTTGCATGTTTTGTAGCCCTTGGGCTGGGATTCGTCCCTACTCGGGGGTAGGCTGGCACCCACCACTCAGAGTTGTGCGGCCAGGGAGGGTGGGGCTGTCTGACCTCCCCTCAGCAGAGCTTCACCCCATGACTGTTATGATGTCTGGATCCAGTCCAGGTGGAACTAACACCCAGTCTGTCGCCCGGGGTTGGGCGGTCCTCCTTATGATACTGACCCTTAGTTGGGGTAACCGCACTCTGAATTGTCATGCCTCACTGTGGGATTTGTATTGGGAAATGACTTGCCTAGCAAGTATGAGATTGCCGGTTTGAATCCCCACTGTTATGTTTCCTAGACTATGGGAAGCACTTATATCGGGCAGCAGCAATATAGGAAGATGCTGAAAGGCATACTGCGTGGGAGGAGGCAATGTTAAACCTCCCTTGTATTCTACCAAAGACAACCTCAGGGCTCTGTGGTTGCCAGGAGTCGACACTGAATTGACACACTTTACCTTTACCTTAGTTCATCCAACTATATATGTCTTGTCTTTATTGGGGCCTGGGGGTGCAATAAGATATTCCCCTTGGGGGATGGGAAGAGCAAGAAAGTTCCAAGTTCCCTCCCTGGCATCTCCAAGAACGGGCTAAGGGAGACTTCTGCCTGCAACTTGGAGATGCCACTGCCATTCTATGTAGACTAGGCTTCCCCAACCTGCAGCCCTCCAGATGTTGATGAACTACGATTCCCATCACCTCCAGCTACAACTTATTGTGGCTGGGATGATGGGAACTGTAGTTCAGCAACATCTGGAGGGCCATAGGTTGGGGAAGCCTGATGTAGACAATACTGAGCTGGATGGACCAATGGTTTGACTTGGTATAAGACAGCTTCCTATGTTTCTATGGCATTTGGGGAAATCATTAAAAATCTGTCTTTTGGCCTCTCATCCTGGTTTATCTGCTATGGCAGACATAATTCTAATCGTGTATTCTTACCAATTTCAATAAACAGCAATTATACAGTCATGGGAAATGTTACAGTTCAACACCAGAGGTTCAGTATACAACATAACTGAGTACTTTGTGCTTTGTGATTCTACTTTTAGCAATTGCAGAAAAATATTTTCATTACTTTCTTCTTTTTAAAATATAGATGGCAAATGACAACTTTCATGAAACATATCACATTCTCTCTTTTCATTAGTCCCTTGATTTCAAGTCTCATTTTCAAAACTGCCCTTAAAATTCAGAAATGGGAATTCTACAAACACCACCTTAGTGATGAATTTCCCGAGGCATTTAAATCTTTTTTATGAACTGCTTCTCTATATTGGTTAAATTGCAGGATGCCATCAGACTGTGCGGAACCATGCGACTTCAACATTTCCCTTGTATTTTCAAGTTTTAAAGCAGAAGTCTTCAGGCTTCTGGAGAAAAAGAAAGCAGACATCATCACTTTTATTGATGATCATAACACTTCACAGCTTCAGCAAAGTTTGAATGTGCCATCCGTTTTCATTGGAGTGGCCATATGCTTAATGGATGTGGAAGCGTCATCACAGAATACTGAAGCCATGCCTGCACGGGGCTCAGATACACTGATATTGGATGCCTCACTCCTGTAAGGTGAAATACACTCATACATAGTCTGTGCCTATTCATTTCATAGTCATATGACATTGATTAGCCCAGAAGCTGCATGCAAACTGATCTGCTCAGTTTTCTTTCTCTAATGACTTGCATTGGAAATAAAAGATAGGATATAGGATAGGAAATAAGATAGGGAATAAAAGGAAATAGGCTAAACAGTCTCCACCTTGCAGTGAAATGGGCAAGAAAGTGCTTTTAGGAATTAGATAAAATGTTTTCCCTGCATATTATGACACTCCACAGGCCCTTGTCCTTTATTATGCTTGCGCAATTATTGAAGTGATAGTGTTTGTATATTTAGAGATATTCTCTTACATTGGTCCCTAGTCAACAATATCAGACAAATTGTAAGTTGTGGATATGCCCTAAGGTCACATGAAGATGTAAGAGCAGAGGTTGCTATATAAACAGTTAAGTTACTCTGACAATTATGTGTTATGCCAGTTGTGAACAAGGGTGGAGAATTGTGCCTCAGGCTCAGAGATGGAGGGATACTCCTTGCAAAGGAGTCTGCTATGAAAGAGAGTGCCCTGAACTTTTATCATAGGCTAGAAACTCTAGATATGTTTAGTTCTATATGGCTAGTCCAGAGACAATTACTTTATTGTCTTACCTAAATTTGCCAGTCGGTGATAGTAGCCTTCCTTCAAGCTGTCTATGAGGCTTGTTAGTGCCTCTCTTAAGAGACCGTCCTGGGTTTCAGGCTGCTTCTCCATCTTCTTCTCCCTGCATTTTACTGACCAGGAGGAAGAGAAGTCAGCATTCCAAGACATGCTCTGCTTCCTACTGTCCCCACCCGCTTCCTGAATGCTGACTCTGCAAAACTCTGAACTAAGGGATGCTTCTGCTTGAGATTCCACACATCAGTTCTTCCTTCCATTGTCTATATTTATGAACCCCAAAGCATCACAGTTATCAAGCTACTATTGCTGGATGAGAGATAGCTAGTGCCACAGGAGGAAACATTGCTATTCATTGTGCTACATAAACGATTAGTTATACACTGTCTAGTGCAATAATATTCAAAGAAAACACTTTAAACAATATCTAATCTAAATATATGTACAGTACATCATTTGAAAAATATTCTTTTTGGCTTTACAGGGCAAATAAACCAATTTTGGCACCATACCTTAGACTGGGAGTTCTAGAGAATAAAATAAGATGTATATCACAAACTGATAAAAATAAATCCAAATTCTCTTCTAAGCCTCTCGTCCAAGTACAAACACTTGTTCATTACCCTGTTTCTTTGACACTAGGATTTAAATGAGGGATGTGCATGGATGGGATTTTGCATGTTGTTTCAAGCTCGAAACAAAACACAGATGGCTGAAAAGTTTCATTGAAACAGCAGTTGAACCAGTTGTTTCAAAAGAACAAAACTCAAAATGTTTCGAGTGTTTTGGCCATAGGGAACAATGGGAAACTCAAAACACCCCATTGTTCCTCATGGGTAGCTCCTAGGGACAACAAAGTGCTTTGAGTGGTAGGGCATGATGGCTGCCTACCACCTAAGCCACAAAAGAATTGGGCAAGTGGGTGATTTTAAACAAAATTTTAACCTTTCCCCCAAAGCCCCATAGGATCCATAGAACTGCATAGCCAGAGACAGAAAACCAATCAGCAAGGGAAAAGCAGGCCTGCAAAATGCTGCTTGAAACGTTGAAATGTTACAACTTGAAATGGGGTTGTTTTGTTCCAAGCTCGATACAGGCCCTCTATTTAAAGGGTATTTTGTTTTGAGCTCGAGACACTCAAAACAGCCCATTTTGAGTCAAAATGTTTCAACTTTTTACACATCCCTAATTTATATCATTACAAGGGTAATCTTCTCCAATAGTAGGAGGTATTACACTTGAATCACATTAAAATGTGCTGTAAGTTAGAGATGTGCACGGAACCGCGGAGCTGCAGTCCGGCACTGGGGTGGGGGTTCCATTAAGGGCGGGAGGAGGGTGTACTTACCCCTCCCGCTGCTTTTCCCCCTCCAGCACGCCTTTTTTAGTTAGCAATTGGGGCAGCTTCAGGAAGCCTTTTGCATGCTTGGGTGTGGCCGCACGCGCACGTCGCAGAGACGTGACACGCACGTGTGACGTGCACATGCGGAAAAGGCTTCCTGAAGCCTTTTGCAGCCGAGCGGGGGAAGGGGCGGCAGGGAGGCATCCTGCCGCCCCAATTGCTAACTAAAAAAGGCGTGTCGGAGGGGGGAAAGTGGCAAGAGAGGTAAGTACACCCTCCCCCCACCCTTAAAGGAACCCCCACCCCAGTCCGCCCGAACACCAAACTGCCCATGTCCGGACTGGTCCGGAGGCCTGTAGAATGGCCTCCAGACTGGTCCGTACACATCACTACTGTAAGTCAGAGTAGAATGGCTCTTATTTTCCAAATCTATGATAAAGCAAGGCAGAACATTAATGTTAACATTGGAATGACAAAGCATTGAAAAATACAAGACATTTTTCATTTTAATTGTTCAAAGGCATTCACTATTTGTTCTCTTGTCCCTGAGCATCTACAGTCGCTAATACCTTGCTACTTCCTTTGGCCATCTTGATAAGGGTTCTTGTATCAAGATGACAAGTGGATACAAAAAATGGATTTGAAAGGAATGCATTTATTAGAAATTAGGAATGGCTTTCCCCCTTTGATTCTGTTCATAATAGGATTTGGTTCTTCTACTTTATGATCCTTCATTAACATAATAAGTGAAAGGATTAAAGGTGGTTTTGTAGTTCAATGTGTAAAATGACTTCTGCCTCACCACAGTGACATTTTGCCCTTTAATACTTCCAAAGCAATGTCCTTTACAAAGGCTAAATGTTTTGGTTTTGTTGGGACGTGGGGTGGGGGGTGGGGAATCTGAGCGTTCCTACATTTTCCACAATAGTCTTGTAGTCATTCCCTTTAATTAAATTTTTGTTTTTAAAAAACCACACTATTTTGGAGTATATATGTAAAAATTTAAAAAGCACATTTTACATTTTAACATGCAGCATTTCTCTTGAAGAATGTTTGTAGCCCCGCAAAAGGGTTTGCGCCCCACCCCCACCCCTCATAGTCTATGATCCAAAGAAGCCATTCATTTAAGTATAAGGGAACTGTGCACTGCCAGGAGTTTCTTTATAGTTTTCAATGCTTCATCTCACACAGATGACAAGGCAATCCACCATTATTTCACAAGCTGCTTGCTGTGTCAGCAGTGGATGCTGCAGCACCGAAGACTACAAAGGTATTTCTGGCTGCACATGAGCTTCCTTTATATGTGTAAATAGTTCTTTGGCTCATGGACCCTTGTCTGTCTTACAGCAGAATTCCCAGCACTTCTAACTCATCATCAAGTCTTTGTAACAGTACCTGAGCATAAGGGCCAGTGGTCAGTGACACCACACCTTACTTTTCTCACCCTTAATCCAGTGATATAGACTGGACTATGGTACTAAGATACTATGGTAAAGTAAAGTTGTGCCGTCAAGATGGTGTCAACTCCTGGCAACCACAGGCCCTGTGGTTTTCTTTGGTAGAATACAGGAGGAGTTTACCATTGCTTCCTCCTGCGCAGTATGATATGATGCCTTTCAGCATCTTCCTATATCGCTGCTGCCCGATATATTACCAGTGGGGATTCGAACCGGCAACCTTCTACTTGTTAGTCAAGCATTTCCCAGCTGTGCCACTTAAGGTGATTATGATACTATAATACTGCTGCTATTTCATCACAGAGTAAAAACATCCAGACTGCAGCTTCTTGAAATAAAGGGCTTTAGGGGCAGAGTAGACCATACCTGTTTTATAGCTGCTTCCTTCATAAACAAAAAGTAATCTTATGTAGATTTAACTAAGGGTTCATTGAGACACTCCTCTATTTTCCCTTTCCCCTCTCTTTTCCTTTCTGACTCCACCCCCCACAGTCTTTACAGGGTGATCCCCACTGGGACAAACTTCTCAACAACAACAACAACAACAACAAAAACAGATTGCTAGATTGAATATAACACATCCCTCCCCTTTATAGCAACCACAATTGAATTAATTTAAAATTCAGTGGCAAAGTCTTGAAGTTTTTTAGGTGGATTCCTGTCATACACAGTTCCAATAATGCAATGAAATGAGGTTGCAGGAACATTCACAAGCTTTGAAGGCTCACATGCTTAGCTGGTTCAAAATCTCATTGCCAAATGCTTTATAGCTGCTTCCCTCATAGTCACAAATAAATCTTAAGCAGATTTAACTTAAGGTTTATTCAGAAACTTTTCCACTTTCTCCTTTCCCACCTTTTTCTTTTCTGACTCCACCCACCACACTCGCTACAGGATCCTCACTGGACAAACCCCTCAACAACAAAATATACAGAGTTACTAGATAGAATACAACAATACCTTAAGGCATTGCTGTCATCACTGATCTGTGCCACATCTTAAAGGTTATCACGAGCATGAATTGTCCCCTTTGCTAAGCAGGCTCCACCCTGCTTTGCATTTGGATGGGTCACCACATTGTGCTGTAAGATGTACCCCTTAGAGGATGGGGGTGTAACTCAGTGGTAGATAGGGATGTGCAAACCGGTTCAAATTCAAACCACTTTGATTTGAAGGTTCAAACTCAGACCAAGCAGGGCATTGAGTTGGCAATGCTGGTCCGAGTTCTAACCAAGCAGAGCATGGTTCTATTCGAACCAGTTCAAAGAGGCTCAAAAGCTCGAGCCTCCATTTGGTGGCCATTTTGGGACACTTGTGTCACTTGCTGTGATTTGTCGAGCTCCTGCTTCCCTGATTGGCCAGAAGTGTCTAGCCCTCTGGTAGGCTTTTAAGTGCTGCCAGTCTTGGAGAACTGGCATCCTATTGGCCCTGGGGGAGGGCAAGGGTGGTGGTGCTCCAAGGAGGGAGATTCAACTTCTACTTAAAGGCAGCCCCTGGGCTTGCAAAACCACTCTTTGCTGCCCATCTGCCCCCCCCCCATCCCAGATGATTGTGCTGCTGCCACTGGTCAGGTTCCCCCCGTCCCCTCCGGCCTGTGTGTGTGTGCTGCATCTGGGGCAGAAGACTTCAGGACTATGAGGGGGTAAGTGGTTGCTTTTTGCTGCCCGCTTTGTCCTTAGTTTTTATTAAATAGGGCCTCCTTGGTTGGGTTTTGGGGAGGTATTTTTGTGTGGTTTTTTTACAGGTTGTTTCTTGTTTCTGCAGGTTCCCCTTAGTCCCCCCGCCATTTTATTGTGTTGTTGTGAATGGAGTGCGTGGGTAGGTGTTTTGGTTAAGGTTTTTTGTTGTTGTTGTTAATCCCTCCCACACACACAAATTTTTATAAAAGCCCCTCGGGATTGAGAAGATGTTTGAGCACTGTGTTGCAAGCAAGGCTGCAGGGTGGCAGTCAGAAGAGGGCAGGGAGCAGAGAAGACAGCACGCAGTCCCAAAGGTCCCCATTGGCGAATTCTTTGCCACCTGTGAGGTGGTGGTGTGAAGGCTCTTCTATACAGAGGAGCCTGCTGCCGCTGAGCCAGATCCAGGTGCACCACCAGTGCTGTTGCCCCATGTGGAGCCTGACAGTAAGGGGCTCTCTCCTGCCAGGGAAACTGCTTCTGTGGTGGGCTTGGATGGCAGGGGCTTGACAACTGGGAGTGCAGCCAGACTGTCCCTCTCGAGGCCCCCCTACCACTCCTCTCACCATTCAGTGGGGGCCCCCAATGATGCCCAGGTTGTGGCGGAGTCGAGTTCTGGGTCCTCCGGGGCCCAGTCTGACTCCAAGGAGGAAGGGTCTGCTGCTGAGGCAGAGGCACCCCTTAGTTAAATCCGGGCACTTCTTCTGACATGTAGGGTGGAAGGGTGGGTGGTTGATGGGGGTAGGTGATGTTGGTGGGTGACTACCAGCAGTCCCAGTAGAGCCACCTTCATCAAAATGGCCCAAGACAGCATTGAGGACGCCGGAGGCCACCCAGAGCAATGATATTTGGCGGCATTTTGAAATCCCTCAAAATGCCCCAACCACTGCTTGATGTGGCGACACCTGTAGTGGCGTCACCGGGATTTCCTTGCCTCCATTTGTCCAGCCCTGGATTAACCATACACACACACACACACACACACACACACACACACACACGTAAATAATAATCGTATTTGTAAAATGTGTATATAGGCCCCTCTTTCTTTTCCCTCTTCAGCTTAGTTCTAGTATGCACACACACCAAACACGCTTGCACCGCCAATGATGAGTAAGTGATCTGGTGTCACCACGTGTCTGGGGCCTGTGTGGCCTCCAGCAAAGATGTGGTGGATTTTCTTTTATTGTAGCCGCATGCACGAAGAGAAGAACAGAAGAAATCTCATGGTGCATTGTTTTAAGTTCCCATTCAATGTCGTGTGTTTTTGTCTTGCCCTTTTTCTTTACAGTTTGCGTGCCGGGTTGGTTTTGCTGCTTTGTGCCATAGTGTGTCTTGCTAGGTTTTTGTTTGTGGCTGTCTTTGGTGCCTGGTTTGGGTTCCTGCAGTTTGGTTTGCAGCTTGGTGTATTTTTAGTTGCATAACTGCCTGTTGGATTGTGGCTTCTAGGGGCACAAAACTGGGGTGGGTGGTAGGCACTCATGGGTGCCAACTACCATACAAATCCCAAAGCAATCAGGCACTCCTGCAATTTTTTAAATGATTTTTTAAAAAAGATTTCTTCATTTTTTTGCATTTTCCCCATAGGGGATAATGGGGATTTGAGGTGGCCCCATTCCCACCTTGGGGGGTACCTGGGCACTCCAAAGTGGGTTTTGGGGCAAAGCATGTTTGGGCCACAACTCAAGCCCCAAGCCGGTTGGTTTGTTTTTTAAAGGAATGTTTTTGTTTTGGCCCTGTTTGACAGAGCTTTCTCAATGAATCAATCTCATTGGAAAAAAAAGAATCTAAATACAGTTCAAAGCAAAAAGCTAAAAAATTCCTCCCCCCCCCAAAAAAAATCCCCACAAACCCCACCAGCTTGTGGCTTGAGGGGGGAGTTGTGGCCCAATGTGCCTTACCCCCAAACCCACTTTGAGGTGCCCAGGCACCCCCCCCCAGGGGGCAGATGTGGCCTCCTCAAATCCCCATTATTTCCTATGGGGGAAATGCAAAAAATGGAAAATATATCCAGAAAATCATTAAAAATCAAAGTAGTGTCTGATTGCTTTGAGTTTTGGGTGCTAAAAACTAAAGCTTTTATTTAGCTGTTGCAGTACTACAGCAGTCTAAGTATGGGATAGGATCAAGCTGTGAACTTCTCTTGGTTCTTCTAAAATCCTGAAATTACAAAACTTCAGACTTAACATGAAATAGACTTTCTCTCCTCCATGCTTATGGAGATGAAAAATCTCTAAAATACAATCCTGGCAATATATAAAACCTTTTTAAAAATAAGATGTCCTTTCCCAAACAATTTTGTGAGTTGATTCAAAACCTAATTTAACTAATGTGGTTGAAAGTTTCTAAGATCTAAATATAAAATATGTCAATTTTATAGCAAACTATGCAACAGTCAACAGTCAACACCCAACTAGACAAGGCTGTCCACTCTCTCCATTACTTTTTATATTAGTACTGGAAGTGCTTTGTAGAAGTATTAGAGAAGATGATCAAATACAAGGCCCAAAAGTTGGGAAACGGGAGTATAAACTTAGAGCCTTTGCGGATGATGTAGTGTTCTTTCTAGAAAATCCATTAGAGAAGATCGGAAGACTCTTGGAAAAAATACAACAATTTGGCCAACTGGCCGGGTTTTATATAAATAAGATTAAAACGAAGATGTTGATAAAAAATATGGATCAGAAATCTAAAGACAGACTTTTTGAAATAAGTGAGCTGAAAGTCAAGAAGAAAATTAAATACTTGGGCGTCTGGTTGACAAACAAAAACTTTATTGTTTTCAAATAATTATATTAAAATATGGAATACAGTAAAAACTGACTTGCAAAGATGGACTAGAATGAACTTATCTTTAAAGGGAAGCATTTCAGTTGTGAAGATGAATGTTTTACCTAAAATGATCTTTCTTTTTCAGACTATCCCTATAATCAACACCTTAACTTGTTTCAAGCAATGGCAAAAGGACATAACCAAATTTGTTTGGCAAGGGAAAAGACCAAGAATTAAATTTAAAAATTTAACAGATGCTAAAGAAAGAGGTGGTCTTACCCTGCCAGATTTAAGATTGTATTTTGATGCTGTTTGTTTGACATGGTTAAAAGAATGGATAACATTAAGAAATCCCAGAATACTTGATCTGGAAGGATTTGATAGAAGGTTTGGATGGCATTCATATCTGTGGTATGATAAAACTAAAGAGCATAAGGATTTTCTTAATCACTATGTGAGAAGGAGTCTAATGAGAGTGTGGGTAAAATATAAAAAATGGTTGGAATTTAAAACTCCATTATGGCTATCTCCAATTGAAGCTTTAGCATGTAAAGAGATAAATATGCAACCTCATTGGGGTACCTATAGGGATTTGTTATGTTTCCAAGAAAAGGGCTGTAAGTTAACAAACCTAACTGAAGTACAAAATCTGGTTAGTAACTGGTTTCACTTCCATCAGTTAAATGAAATTTATAAGAAGGATCTTAAAGTTGGATTTGAGGATCAAATGTCAAGATTTGAGAAGGAGCTGTGTGAAAATGATGAAAAATTAGTTTCTAAGATGTATAAGCTGCTGCTTCTGGAGGAGACAAGAGATGAAGTGGTTAAAACGACTATGATAAAATGGGCTCAAGATCTGGGTCACAATATAGATATGGCAGCTTGGGAAAAATTATGGGAAATGGATTTAAAGTTTACCGCATGTTATACCTTAAAAGAAAATTATTATAAGATTATGTACAAGTGGTATTTGACACCCAAAAAATTAGCATTAATGTATAAAAATGTTCCAAACAAATGCTGGAAATGTGGACACTGTGAAGGAACTTTTTTTCATATGTGGTGGTCTTGTGGGAAGGCAAAGGCTTTCTGGGATATGATATATAATGAGTTGAAGAAGATTTTTTAAATGATTTTTCCTAAGAAACCAGAATCCTTTCTACTGAGAATAACGCAAGGAGAGTTTTCCAGAAGGAATTTAACAACCTTTATGTATGCAACCATGGCGGCTAGAATAGTATATGCGCAGAAATGGAAGAACAATGAAATGCCCTCAAAAGAAGATTGGCTGATAAAAACTTTGGAATATGCTGAGATGGCAAAACTTACAGTACCGATAAGGGATGAAAACCTGGAATGTTTTAAAGAAGATTGGAAACCATTCTTACTATACTTAAATAACTATTTCTCTAATATTGATTTTTCAACAGGGTTTGAAATTTAGTAATAATAGCAGGTTGAGTAGAGTAAAATCAAGTTTGTAAGGTATAGGATATATGTTTTGAATTACTATAGCAATGGTTGAATTGTATAATTAGTGATTCGCACAGATTGGCGAGCGGGAAGTCAACATTTGTTTAATTGGATGTAATGAGAAAGTTAAGATACTGTAAAAACCAATAAAATTTTAAAAGCGAAAAAACCTAATTTAACTAATGTGGTTGAGAGTTTCTATGATCTAAATATAAAATATGTCAATTTTATAGCAAACTATGCAAAAGTCTTGAGAAACTGGAGCACCATCCTTCACTGCACCACCCAGCCGCTCCCACGCCAGTGCTATCGGTGATGCAGCACGTGAGTACAGCATCCCTGCTTTTCATAACACCTGAAGAGAGTTTCTGCCATGTATTTTTCTAAGAGAGAAGTTTCACTGCATGACACTTTCACACTGTCAATAAGAAGAGAAGTTATAAAAGCTGTCACCTAGCTGAAGTTGTCTTTGAAATATATTGTGATAAGTTTTTTGCTCTTAGAATCAGGCATACTGCAGCTATAAACAATGGTTGTATCATAAACTCTGGGGCACAGATACGACAGTTCTTCTCTTATCACTGGAAAGACAAATGAAAAGTTAGCAAACGTTAACAGACTTGTTTTCTGTGGTTTTTCTCCGTGAATGGAAAAAATGAATGAGCAGATCTTGCAGAGAAAAATATATATAACTGCCAAACATTTTCATGTTGTTTCATTTGATAATGTATTATTATCTCCAAATGGACACTGGATGGTAAGTAAGGCTATACGAAATGTTTAGTATTTGTGTTTGTATTTTTAGTGTTTACATGTTTTTTGTTTAAGTATGGCTAGAATGGGTGTCACAGCACTGTAGATCAGCTGGCGTTTCAGGGTTGGTGGGCAGTGAAAAACACTGCTATGAGAACAACTTGTAAGTCTGCTTGAGAACAACTTGTAAGTTTTCAAAGCATTGACCAAGATAAACTATCTCAGGCAATTACACAAACCATACATCCCCTCGCAGCATATATCCCCTATAATGTTTATTCTCTGTAACATTCCACCATTCACAGTCTGTTTCCACTTGAGCAGAATCCTTCAGCAGAGTTCTTCAACATTCCTTCCCAATTCTGTCACTACCTGTTTCTTAGAATCCCATTTCTTTTATCCTCTGTTTTAATTTAATGTGAATTCGCTTATTAATGAGCAGAGGGTTGCAAATGTTTGTAAGGTTACCTCACCAACTTATGCTAAACAGTTTGGAGCTACATTTGTCCAGCCCTGGATTAACCATAAGGCAAAACAAGCACGTGCTTAGGGCATCAAGGGAAGGGAGGCACCACAGAGTTCCCCCCAGCTATCATGCCCTTAAGTCTTTCACTGAACATAAGAACAGCCCTGCTTGATCAGGCCCAAGGCCCATCTAGTCCAGCATCATGTTTCACACAGTGGCTCACCAGATGCTGCTGGGAGCCACAGACAGGAGTTGAGGGCATGCCCTCCCTCCTGCTGTTACTCCCCTGCAACTGGTTCTCAGAGGCATCCTGTCTTTGAGGCTGGAGGTGGCCTACACTCCTCCAACTAGTAGCCGATGATAGACCTCTCCTCCATGAAGTTATCCAAACCCCTCTTAAAGCCATCCAGGTTGTTGGCTGTCTCCACATCTAGTAGCAGAGAATTCCACAAGTTGATTATGTGTTGTGTGAAAAAGTACTTCCTTTTGTTGGTCCTAGATTTCCTGGCAATCAATTTCATGGGATGACCCCTGGTTCTAGTGTTATGTGAGAGGGAGAAGAATTTCTCTCTATCCCACTTTCCCATGCATGATTTTATAGACCTCTATCATGTCTCTCCACAGCCGTCTTTTTTCTAAACTAAATAGCCCCAGGTATTGTAGCCTTGCCTCATAAGAGAGATGCTCTAGGCCCCTGATCATCTTGGTTGCCCTCTTCTGCACTGTTTCCAGCTCTACAATGTCCTTTTTTAGATGTGATGACCAGAATTGTACGCAGTGCTCCAGGTGTGGCCACACCATCGTTTTGTATAAGGGCATTATAATATTAGCAGTTTTATTTCCAATCCCTTTCCTAATGATCCCTAGCATGGAATTGGCCTTTTTCACAGCTGCCTCACATTGAGTCGACACTTTCAACGAGCTGTCCACCACGAACCCAAGATCCCTCTCCTGGTCAGTCACCAACAGCTCAGATCCCATCAGTGTATACTTGAAGTTGTGGTTTTTCATCCCAATGTGCATCACTTTACACTTGCCAACACTGAAGCACATTTGCCATTTTGTCGCCCACTCCCCCAGTTTGGAGAGATCCTTTTGGAGCTCCTCACAATCCATTTGGGATTTCACTACCCAAAAGAGTTTGGTATCATCTGCAAATTTGGCCACCTCACTGCTTACCCTTACTTCTAGATCATTTATGAATAAATTAAAAAGCATCAGTCCCAGTACAGATCCCTGGGGGACCCCACTTCTTAGTTCCCTCCATGGTGAAAACTCTCCATTTATCCCTACCTTCTGTTTCCTGTCCTTCAACCAGTTTGAAATCCACACATATACTTGTCCCCTTTCCCCATGACTGCTAAGTTTCCTCAGGACTCTTTGATGAGGAACTTTGTGGAAAGCTTTCTGGAAGTCCAGGTATCAACTGGATCACTTTGATCCACACACTTGTTGACATTCTCAAAGAACTCCAAAAGCTTTGTGAGGCAAGATTTACCTTTGTGGAAGCCATGCTGGTTCTCCCCCAGCAGGGCCTGTTCTTCTATGTGCTTTAAAATTTTATCCTTGAAGATGCTTTCCATAAATTTGCCTGGAATGGACATTAAGCTAACCAGCCTGTAATTTCCCGGATCGCCCCTGAATCCCTTTTTGAAAATCGGTGCTACATTTCCTACTTTCCAGTCCTCTGGTACAGAGCCTGATTGCAGGGATAAGTTATATATTTTGGCAAGGAGGTCGGCAATTTAACATTTGAGTTCTTTGAGGACTCTTGGATGGATGCCATCTGGCCCTGGAGATTTGTTAGTTTTCAATTTTTCCAGACAGTTTAGAACATCATCTCTTGTCACTTCTATCTGACTCAGTTCTTTAGCCTCCATCCCCGAAAAGCATGGTTCAGGAACAGGTATATGCTTAGTATCTTCTACCGTGAAGATGGACACAAAGAACTCATTGAGCTTCTCTGCAACCTCCATATCCTCCTTAATAATCCCTTTCACTCCCTCATTGTCTAATGGCCCAACAGCTTCCCTGGCAGGTTTCCTGCTTCTGATGTATTTAAAGAAGTTTTTATTATTCCCCTTGATACTTTTAGCTAAATGTTCCTCAAACTCTCTTTTCGCCTCCCTTATTGTCACCTTGCATTTCTTTTGCCACCTTGCATTTCACTGCCACACTAATCTTTAGTCGATTTTTTGTAATTGTTTTTATCTGCCGTGTTCGACTTCACTCTGCATTGTTTAAAAAACATTTTTTTTTGGCTCGGTGAGCAACTAAAGTTTTGAGAAACTACTAAACTATGTATCTGAAGTAAAAAGTCATTGAAAGTGAAGTACAAAATATTGATAAAACTTCACGTAAAAGATTGTCGTATGTTATGATGTCTGACTTTGAAGATGACATATTTTTCTCAAACATTCATTCTGTTGCGGCAGTGGAACTGTTTTATTATACCTTTAAAAATCTAGAAAAAAACTTCTTAAAATTTAAATAAATATTAAGGTATAAGTAAATAATTTGCTTGAGTCTTAATGTCCTGTCAGTTAAGCAATGGAGGGGGGTAGGGGGGCACCATTGTTGGGCTATGCTTAGGGCATCAATTGCCCTTAATCCGGCCCTGCATTTGTCAGAAAGGTACTGTCAACTTCAGAAAAGAGTCTGTGTGGTATGGTATTTAAAACGAGAGATTACCAGAACTCACGAATCAGCTATACTTTTACTTGGTTTTGCAGAGTACCAGTGGTGGTCCAAATCTTCTAAATTGAGTCAGCTGGGTACAGGCTGGTTCAGGTCTTCTATAATTGTATTGGCACCGGGCGCCCACTGGTGATCGACAGGTTCTAGGATTCGAAGGCAATACGCTCGCACCAGGGCAAATTCCAAAGAAGGTTTTTTTAGGTAAAACTGAATAATACCTAAAAAGGATTACAGAACAAAGATATACCATATGTTCCTTATGCTTGTCAAGAACCCCAGATGACGGCGGACAGACCCCCTGAAGCCAGCTAGTTGAATAACACCTTCCCGGGTCTCTAGGTCTACGTCAAGGTTCAAAGATACTGGGGTTGTCCTGCTGCCTTTTTATACTTTTACAAGACTTGTAAACAAACAACACCTGGAGATGGTCTGGTGGGTAAACCTTATCAGTGGTATGGGTGGGACCCAAACACTTGACCAACTGACAAGGACATTCTAATCAAGATAATGCCCTTGGCTGCACATCTTATCTGTCCTCCCTTTTCCAGGTGGTCAACTATGGAATATGTTTTTAAGTAAACCTTATCTCTGCCTTGCTGTAATAATTGGTACAAAGATATATAAAGTTCAAAACATGACTATAGGAATGAAAAATATGAATACAGGTAGTTACAAGGTCTTCAGTGAAAAACCAGATTACAAGGTTACAAAAATTTAAACTGAAACCCTTTATACGTATAAGCATATGGAATCTACAAAATCCTATATGCACAGAGGGAACAAGTGGACTACACCACTAAAAAGTTCTATCATAAATGCATAATAACAGTATATAGAAAACGTATCTAGATGATGATGTAAAGAATGACAGCTTTCATGTCTAGTAGGGTGACGTTTAACAGCTCTCCAGTGTTACCAGCCACACTTATTCTACCCAGCTCCCAGGAGTCTCCCTGTCTCCAGGCCTGGAGATTGCACTTTGGATATGCTCAGGAGTTGCACCACAGTGTGAGCTCTCAGTTTATAGTACATATGAAGACAAGTCACTTAGTTGTTGATGGGCTAGTCGCCCCTAGATCTGGCTGCAAACAAAACAAATTGGAATGGGGATAAGATGCACCCCCTCTCCCTAGATGGGAGTCCCAGCTAAGTAGACTTGAGAGTTAACTATATCCAGTTAATCTTCAAGGACACCCTGTACTTAGAGTGAACCACCTCACTCCCCTCCTTTCACAGGAGATAACACAACTTGCTAACAAACTGATCATGCCAAACAGGGAGAAAGTAGATAAGACGTTGAAGTAATTTTCTCCCCATCACAGAGGATATGAATCAGTGATGTAGGCTCAGAGGTGTATTCATTGAAACTATTGACAGGATTATTGGAGAGCCCATCCCAACAAGGATATTCTTTCACGCACCTGTATACTCTGATTTTCATCACAAACAGCCTTACTTGCAAAAGGCACACCCGCATTGTTATACCCAGGAAAGAACAATCAGAAACAATGCATTCCGAACAGGCCCATCTGGACTCTCCTATTCAGCAAAGCATGACAATAGGAATGTGTCCCCAGTTCCATGACTAGTTTGATCCTTTGGTCTTGCCACCTGGGACTCCATCAACCTTCGCTTTCCCTCGTATGCTATACTTGGGACCCCACTGAGCATTCCATATGCTCTCTTGCAACCTACAAAGAGCTTGAAATCACTACCTGGATCGGTCCGTGTGCCAATCCAGCCAGCTTACCTAGCAGGCATAGGAAGCTGGGTCTACGGAGAAACCTTTCTCGTGGGCATCCCTCCTTATACTAATCCTTGCAACCCTCCTGCTTTCCACCTCACTGTCTCTGAAGGACGTGAGTCTCCATCCAGTTGCTCAAGGCCCCGCTGCCTAGAGACAAGTGCAGTACAGCGGTTGTCCAGCTCTCAGGACGACCCCAATCTATAACTTCTTTTCAAACTTCCCCCTTCCCGCTCTCTTAGCACCTTTCTCTTGCCCGCCTGGGAAACTTACACAATTAGATCTTAAGCTAAAATGCCTCATGGTAGTTGGTTTATTTAGAAACGTACTTTATTGCTCTTTAAGTTAGAAACGCCTCATTGAAGTTAAATTGTCTAGTACATTTTTACTGCTCTAATCACTTCATTCTTTTCCTGTTATCCCCTTTAATTTTAATAAATTCTTCTTTTAATTTTGAATCTATACCCTTGTCTCGAATCCAGTCATTTCTTGAGGCCGAACGTTTGCACAAATTAAAACTGGTGAAGCTGACCCTTTTATCAGCTAATTCCCCACACAAGCCCGAACATTGGGAGTGCTGATCAATCGTTCCTGGGTCCGTTTCGTTAACACCAGCAAGGCCCCCCAACTCCCAAATCAAATCCTCCAAATGTTTGCAAATTTTTGCAGGATATTTTTTTAAAGACCCACAAAATGGCTCCATGCTACAAAATGACATCTGAAGTCAGGAACTGTGGATAGGCATATTTTGCCTTTTTTTTTTTTGCCCCGTGAATATAGAAATTAGGTCTCTAAGACCCAACTGTGAATATGTGAAACAGTGATCTGTGAGACTACAGATAGTGAGGGCCTCCTGTATGTGAAAAGAGATATAAAGGTATAAAGAGAGCCAGTGTGGTGTAGTTGTTAGGGTGCTGGACTAGGACTGGGGAGACCCGAGTTCAAATCCCCATTCAGCCATGATGCTAGCTGGGTGACTCTGGGCCAGTCACTTCTCTTTCAGCCAAACCTACTTCATAGGGTTGTTGTAAGGAGAAACTTAAGTATGTAGTACACTGCTCTGGGCTCCTTGGAGGAAGAGCGGGATATAAAATGTAATAATTAAAATGTAATAATAAATATAAATCCAGATCTATACTCCAGCACACAGTATTCACCCACTCATTTTGCTATTAAATAGTGGTAATTGATGAGTGTTGTGTAAACAAACATAGGCGTGCCTTATGTTGATACTAATGAAATTAAAGTTCCGTTGGTGTCAAAATGTGGCCAAATCTACATTATGGAAGCCATATATTAAATATATGAAGCCACCCAATTTTAGTAATTACTGTCATGCAGTCCAATTAGCAGATATAAGGCAGATATTGATTCCATACCTTTATTCCACATGACACTGCCATGGGACACCTTTATATCAGAGCTGATTTTGTAGTCTAAGAAAAACCACAGGATGTCCCTAAATTCTCAATGTTCCCATTGGACAGCATAATATTATACTGACCAAATAAATACAGACAGTGTATGGGCTGATGAATCAGTTTTGGAAAATAGTGTCGTAGTGGAAATTAAAATGCAGGTGACCCTCAATATTCACAAGTTTCCCTCCTGCAGTTTTGCCCATTCATGGTGCACCTCCCTGTATACCCTTTCGGATATTACGGGGGTGGGGTAGTCCCAGTTATTTGCTGGTCTACTATCCTAACTAAATTGGTATTGAGAGGCGCAGGCTGTCTCAGCCTGTCTCACCTCTTGCTTCCCCCTTTAAGCCTCCCCATGTGACAGCTGAGAAGTGGGGAGAGTGGCTATTTAAACTTTAAGCCTCCCCGCCCATCAGCTGATGAGTGTAGAGATTTAATGTTTAAATAGCCACTCTCCCCACTTCTCAGTCGGTGCGTGGGGAGTCTTAAAGAGGCAGCACAAGAAGCGCAGACTGTCCTAGCCACTCTCACCTCTTGGGTGCAGAACCTAACCCCATGCTTTGGGTTAGGTTAAGCACTCCAATATCACTATTTCACCATTCATGGAACTTTCCAGTAACATAATCCGTGCAATACTGGAGGACCTCCTGTACTGAAAAGATGAAAAATGTGAGCTCATATTTGCCAATTGCTTCTACTTACTACCTACAGCTCTGTTTCCTGTTACCTGCTCCTGAGAAATCATAGTCACTTTTTGGGGGGCTTTGTAGTTATATTATATTATTTTATTTTGAGGATTTATATCTCTTCAGCCCTCAAGGGTGCTCTTAGAGAAGCTCTGAGCAAAATATGGGAAAATGTGTGGGTTTTTAAAAATGTGATCAAGTGATACTTTTGTTAGAATGTTACCAAGGTCAGACATTCATGCATTTATTTTGGAGCAGTGATAAAATTAAGACTTTCTGGATACTGGTCTTATGGAATACAGAAGAAATCATTGACATAAGAGCAGAAACTGAACCTTTCTGTGTTTTCTTGGGATATCCTTTTAAAAACATAAATAAAAAAGATAAGTGAATTTAGAGATATATGGAATTGGGTATGAGTCTTGTTATGGCTGGTAAAATGATTATTTCTTTCTATTGGAAGAAGAAAGCCACTCTTAGAAAAGTTTACTGGAACATTCCCAGACAAGGCTTTAAGCTCACATCTCCACCGGAATGGAGGGTATTGGCCAGATTCACATATCGGCCAGATTTACCCCAAAGTCTGTGCAACATATCAGAGGGCACTCCATGCATGCTTCCGGTTCCCCCCTGTGTATTGGAGCCTAGCCCAATTTATGTCCAGGGTTAAAAAACCCACTTTTTGTGTTGGAGTATCCTATGTGCCCCTAACTAGCAGTAAAGCATCACAGTAAACCTGCAGTAAAGCCTGCTGTCTGGGAAAGTTCCAGGATATGAGACCTTGCTTTTTCAGTGAAAGTGACTTATTATTTATGGATTTGTGAGAGCAGGAAAACTGGCTCTGAACAATGGCTTTGAACAATATAGATCATTATTTGGCATGCTTTGGAATGATATGTTTCAGGATAATCTAATACACTTAATAAACTTGTGGAAATTACATCAAACATAATTATGACATGGTAGCCAGAACTGTTGAGGAGTTGTTTCAACATTCAGCCATTATAAGCACTGAACATTTGATTACTTATAAAGCCAAAAGTATCCATCCAATCCCCCTGAATCACACCAGTTAGGTCACAAGAGACACCACCCAGCCCAATCTGGTGCAAATCTGTTGAAAAATGGCTGACAAAGAAGAATTTTAAATTAAATTCCTAAAAAGAGGGGTTTGAATGTTCACAACCTTTTAAAACCATATATATTACCCTGATAACTTGGCAAAGAGGCAACTTTTAATGTCGTGATTCTCTTTTATTTAGCAGCGGGAGAATAACTGGCCCTATCCACCCCCACCACAGTTCCTCTAGTGACTGTTGCTGGTGTCTATCTTATGTTTCTTTTTAGATTGTGAGCCCTTTGGGGACAGGGATCCATCTTATTTATTTATTATTTCTCTGTGTAAACCGCCCTGAGCCATTTTTGGAAGGGCGGTATAGAAATCAAATGAATGAATGAATGAATATATTGTGTATTTTTAATATTTTAATGTCATTTTAGTATTCCTAAAAAATTCAGCTCCATGCTGGATTAGCACCTTTGGCTGGTCTGAAAAACATCCATCTAGTGATTTTTGAATGATTGATTGATTGATTAAGTGCCGTCATGTCGGTGTCGACTCTTAGCGACCACATAGATAGATTCTCTCCAGCATGATCTGTCTTCAACTTGGCCTTTAACGTCTCTCAGTGGTGCATTCATTGCTGTCACAATCGAGTCCATCCACCTTTCTGCTGGTCATCCTCTTCTTCTCTTTCCTTCAAATTTTTCCCAACATTATAGACTTCTCAAGGGAGCTGAGTTTTTGCATAATTTGTCCGAAGTATGATAGTTTGAGCCTGGTCATTTGTGCCTCAATTAAAAATTCTGGATTGATTTGTTCTATGATCCATTTGTTTGTTTTCCTGCCTGTCCATGGTATCCTCAAAAGTCTTCGCCAGCACCAAAGTTCAAAAGCGTCAATGCTTTTTTTATCTTGCTTTTTCAAAGTCCAGCTTTCACATCCATAGAGTGTCACGGGGAAAACCATGGTCCGAATGATTCTAATCTTTGTAGGTATGGACACGTCATGGCATCTAAATATCCTTTCCAAGGTCTTCATTGTAACCCTACCAAGTGCTAGTCTGCAGCGTATTTCTTGACTGCTGGAGCCTTTACTGTTGACGACCGATCCTAAAAGGCAGAAGTTATGCATCACTTCAGTATCTTCATTATCATTTCTGAGGCTGGTTGCTGTACCCGTTGTCATTAGTTTAGTCTTATTATGGGGATTTGAAACAGAATAATTACTGTTTCAAATCCCCATAACAAGAGGAAAAAATAACTAAGGGCACAGATCAGTGGTTCACAGGCATTTTGGCTGTCATATAGAACCTTCTTGTTCAAGGGCAATATATACACCAGAATAGTAGCATGTTGGAGCTGGGTGGGAAATGTTTCTGAGAGTTCCTCGCTGCACTTCTTTGGGGCTTTCTGAAAGCATAAGAAAGAGCACTTTCTGAGCAGCTGGAGAAAAAAGATGCTGGGCTAGTGTAGACATGCCTTTTCAAGCACCATTTTGATAACTGAGCCTACAATTCAACATGCACACACGCAAGGGAGTAAGTTCCATTAAACTCAGTGGGACGCTTCAAAATAAAGAGGAAAACAAACCCTGAAAAATGGTGCTGGGAAGAAAATAACTGAAAGTTCCTTTTAAAAATGTTGGTGTGAAGCAATGTAAAGATCCTGTAATGTAAACCCGCCACCACTAGCACCACCTCACTCAGTGCACAGACTGTTCACACTAAATCTGACATTATCCATAGCATCCCACAGGGCATAGGCTCTGTTAATATATTTAAGACAAGAATCCCAATAACCTCTCCTTGCCTCCTTTGTATTTAGAATACAGCAAGAAAGAGATAGTGGTTGACATGATGAGGAAAATTAATCATATTGAAATTATGATTTCATAATTTCCCCTGCAGTCTCTGTTGCTGTCTTCTTATCGAAAACGATAAAGCAACACTAAGGACTGCTCATCTGCCAGGCTCTGAATTTATATATGTATGTTCAGCTTCCATTTTTTCCTCCCTACACCTGAAAGAATAACTAGAGAGTGGCTTACTGTTCCTCAAACATCATGAGAAGAAACAATCCCTTGTAGCTCGTAAAAATCATTCATTGTTACAATACCATTGAACAAACTTCAGTCTTTCCTTCCAAGTTGCTTTGTGCTGTAATGATCAGGGATACACAATTTTAGTCTTTGCAGCAACAACGAATTGGACTTCATGGAGACATTTAGTTTGAAAAGACCAGCCAGCTCGGAAAAGTGACCAAGTATATGCTGTCTTTGGCAAAAAAGATCTCTTAAAGACCTACCTTCTTGATGATGAGTGATCTGTGATTCTTACTCTTTCCACTTCTTAATAGCAAATACAACACGCAGTGTTCCTTACCTTGCATCGTATATTTTAATGAGTTCATCTTAATCCTTGATATGTACTTTCTTATGCCTTTCAAGCCTATTTCTGCAAATGAAGATTGTCTTCTGTTGTGGTTGTCCTCTTTTATTCTCCATCCAACTCTGTAAGAAGCTAGTAGAATTATCAAATAAATGTTTAACCATCACAGATATCTTCAGAAGTTGGTTTGCATAACCAAGAAAGGTGACTCTCTCTCTCTTTTTTAAATAAAGAACCTACCTCCTGTTAGTGATGATCATCTGTGATGTTCTACATGTCCCTTCATTTGATACAGCAGTCGATGCAACAAGTTTTGTTACTTACCTTGCTTTGGTTAGGAATGCTTTGCTTTCTTAAGTGTACCAGAGACTCTTATTTAGCTTTTCCAGTCAGTTCCTGTAACGAAGTTTGTCTTATTGTTATCAGTTTCAATGTATGTTCCTGCACAAGGTATCATCTTTCCTGCAGAAGTATCTCTTCCTCCTTAAAATCAAGCTTTGACAAAGATTACACAGCCAGAGAATGAAAGAAAATAATAGAATTTAACATCTGGAGATGATAAAATACTCACCATATCTGCTTAGCTCCAGTCTCCTACAGACTATACAGCTTTCTGTTTTAGAATTGAAAGTAATTCTTACCCCTTCAGATAGCGTCTCCATTGTGTTGTTGTGCATTTTAAAGGAGCACAGCTGCTTTTGTAATGATTATCTCATATATTCTCGAAATCTTTCAGTCTCCATCCTTTCACTAGCACAGCCAAATGAGTAGCTGCACTGTTCAAAGTTTGTCAGTTCTTGTCTTTTAGTATCCCAAATATGTGATGAATCTGTCAATGAGAAATCTTGAGAGCTCACCTGACTAGCTGCAGTTCTGAAATCTGCAGAGAAGAAGGGATGGTTGGTTATTTATTTTTTAAATTTTTGCTCAGTGTTATTTCTGTTATTTTCCCGCTTTGTAATCTCAATCTTTCTCCCCTCCCTGGAATAAAACCAAGCTACTTCCATAGGACCCTCCATACTTCCTTCATCCTTTGCATCCTGACCCTGACATCTGAGCTTGACCCAGCATTGAGAGAAAAATGGACACATCAGAGCAGGAGAATCACAAGTGATCATAATCACAACATCCAGGGGGACAGTGGATAGCAAGGGTGCCCTCCCCAAACACTTGGGGAAGATGTAGTCGGCTGACACCTATTAGGCCTTTCTGCCTTCAAGCATGTAGTTTTTATGCCAAGCAAGCTGTCATAGTTTGCTGAGAATTCTTTAGCTGATTGTTAGCTCACCCTACACAGAACTACTGCTCCCAGAGTTCCACAAGAGATCACCTTAAGTCTGAAGTGTAGATACAACTTTGTTTTTAAAAATATGTTTGTTGTAGGGGGCAAGAGAGCCTCAGTTTTGCTGCACATGTGGAGTGAGTCACTGGGGCGATTCTGACAATCAGCAAAAATCTGGCTAGCCTCCGCTATCCCGATTTTTGCTGATTGTCAGAACCACCGGGCTCGCAACCGAGCCCGGTGGCTCTAGAGTGGCAAACCCGCTCTGAAACCCCTGCTAAAAAGCAGGTTTGCGGAGCGAGCGCTCTAGCAAACCTGCTTTTTAGGCTCGTGAGTAGTCACGGTGCGGCTTCACGCCGCGCCTACTCACGAGTAGACCCCCAACTGGAAGGCGAAAAGCTGCCTGTTTCATTAATTGTATTGAATATTCCATTAATTTCAGTTGTGCTGCATGCTATATTAATTTCCAAAGGATTTTGGCATGCCTAACAATTGCTGGATTGTAACTTCTACATTTATTTATTATGCTGTTTTTGTAGCCTTGTGACCTAAATATCTAAATCCAGTCACATTAAAATTGTGATAGTGAATAATATTAAAAGGTCATGTAACATTTAGAAGAATCAGTTACGTAATACTCAATTTTCCGCATAAAATATGGCTCATACATAAAATGCATATATCATACATAAGATGATGTATGCATTTTAGAAGAATTTCTCATTCTTGACTTTTGACCAAATTCAAGGGCAAATGCTAGAAAGACCTGTTGGTGATCATTCATTTTTACCATTTTATAAGAACAATTCATGCTTTGGGGTGCATTTGTATGCTTTAGCATCTAAATCTCTCTTCAAACCTTTTTGGCCCTACAACTGTAAACCATGTCATTGCTGGCCTATGTGTGGGGTGCTAGTCTGTGGGCTATAATACATATGGGCTGAAGTATCTTTCTTGGGTTCCATTTTTGTACTCTAACGTCCATATTGAAGTACCTAAAGAGCTCGTTCAGTGGTTCCCAACCTATGGTCTGTGAGGGTACTGCAAGTGCACTGTGTGGGGAAAATGGAATACAACACTGTATACAGTTTATGTATAATATTGTTTCTCGCACTGGTAGACCTGCTGCAGGCAAATGTGCTATGATGGGTACAATAGGCTTGTGAGTGAGTGAGTGTGTGTGTGTGTGTATATATATATATATATATGAAATAGCTGTGTTTTTAATACCCTTTGATATACAAGTTTGACTCCCATCTGCCATAGACTATGTTAAAAATGTTTAAGATGGCTCAGGGCAAGGTTGGAGTGGGCCCAGAGACAAAATTTTAAAATGCCCCCCCCATCACTGAAGCTCAGCTCATGAAGTAAAGAAATCTTAAATGAGGCTGAATAGTGGTAACAAAAAGCATAGTAAAATTTATTACACACACACACACACACACCTCTATGTGCCACAATAGAACATCATCCTAAATTATTTTTTAAAGGTTTTGTAAATTGTGGACAATGCAAGTCATTTAATGGTACTAGAAAAAGACATGCTGTTCTAGTAGCTCCAGGTCTTAACACTCACATCAATTTCGGAGGATGAATACAACTGAAGGAAGCCCAGGCAGGTGCGCGGCTGGGGGAGTCAGTCATGTGACTTGCCTCTGGGGGGCCCCTCAGGGCAGTGGGCCCCTAGACAACTGTCTCCCCTTGCCCTGTTACAGTTACGCTCCTGAAATGGCTTGCTTATGTGGTGGTCCACAGATATTTTCGATGACAATGTAATGGTCCACATAAAGAAAAAGGTTAGGAAACCACTGAGCTAATTCATAGAGACTGCTACTACGACTCATCTTTCTCAGTTGGCCTTAATGACCAGAAGCATTCTTTGCCCTGATCCCTCCTAGGATGAAACAAATAGTTGAGTTGAAGCACCTTCCTAAGCATGGCCATCTTTCTTTTTGAGATTCAAAGCTTTCTCAAGCCAGTCCATACGGTGTTTACCTGGAGTTCTGGTCTTGTGGTAGCAAGCATGAATTGTAGTAGCTAAGCATGGTCCACCCTTCATTTGAATGAGAGACTACTTTGTGAGTCTCTTATTTTTCACTGTGGTAGTATAACATTCATTTTCTTTCAAAATATTATCATCTCTACAGATAAGCAGCACTGGAGTCAAAAGCAATTTGCCAAAGCCTTTTCACCTGTGAGGCAAAGTGAAAATACATCAAAATGTGTGGTGTCTTTCTTTGCAGATTGATAGGCCAGATATTTGAACTCCTTAAGCAAAAATTGAAAAGGTTTTCACTTTATACCAGGGACTCAGTGTTTTTCCTACACTACTACAAAACACATTTTTCATTTTGTAGTAGTGCAAAGAGAAACAATATAGACCTGCAAGCAATAATAATTTGGGACACTAATCAAGAACCCATTTGATCTTTGATATGTCTAACTGAGATAAGTGATAGTAAGGCAATATCAAGCCCCCCACTCTTGGCAAATATGCTAATATCTATGATCCTGAGATTTGGAAATGATCAGTGATTCTCAATAGGAATTTTTTCCCTTCCTGCTACCAAGTACATTAAAAAATATATACTTGTTTATCATAAAACCTCAAAGTAGCATACAAATAAAACCCCAAAGACCAAGAACTATAGAGGGCAATATCATAACATGATAAACATGCTGAAAACCAGTGTGATGTAGAGAGCTGATGTTGCGGCACAAGTATGAATTGTCCCTTTGGCTAAGCAAGCATCCTATGTTCCTAATCAGTACAGGGTGAACATTTGGGCAGGGTGTAACAAAATAAGGCTTTGATCTCTGTCTGGAATTGTAAGGAACTATAACAAAATCCCTTTGCAGCTCTGTATTTAAATGGTGCCTTAGCTGCTGGAAACTAGGGACTTCTTTTTATGCTACAAATGTTGAACATTCTGCAGTCCTCTTTTCTGTGGAAACATTTCTTAACCAGAGCGCAGCCAAGAAACAGAATTTGAGCAGAAGCCCATCTCTACTTCAAATATTCTATTACCTGCCTCATCCAAAAAAGCCCCCTATTCCTTCCTTATTCCTCTGGGTATTTCTTCACACCAAGCTTCTGGATATTGAGTAGCAGACTACAGCAATCATGAGAAGCAAAATAGAACTATTCCTGTAGACTTATGGCTCAATATCTATGGTGCACAATGTGTGGAAGGTCTGAATCATTGCTTGCTCTGTTGTAAAAAACATTATAGAAGCAAGAAATATTTGTTCAGACTGTTTAAAATGAAGATGCTCAATCAAAGTTGTCTGTGTGCTCTAGATAAATATTTTACCTTCAAAGTTGTTATATCTGCAGTATAGGAAAGCAGGCTGCAAAGTATTGGAAGAGAATGTTTATGCAAATAAATGCTGTAGACTGTAGATGCTCTAACTGTTTAGAGTCTGGTTACCATATTTTCCTTTGGGAAAATACTGCTTTAATTTTGTTACGTTTTAAAAAGTGCTTTGTGTGACTAACTTTTGGTATATCCCTTATGCTAATATCATTGTTATGACCTGTTTGGTTATACCATTCTTAAACAGAGTGTACTGGTATGAAGTTGTGCTGTCCAAGTTAAGATGTGGGCAGATTAAATAAAAGATTTCACAGTTGCTGGTGACCAGTCTATAGCAAAATCACCCTGTTTTAATTAGTAATGTCAGAAGGCCCTTGAGCTTGCCTTGTAATTGCATTGCCAATTGTGAGCTTCAGGTATGCGTTTTTAATTGACTTGCAATGTTTGAACATTCTTGCACTGGTGTTTGGGAATTTGAATTTGGGGTGGAGGAGAAGGCAGCACCAGCAGCAACAGTTCTGCAGAAGGTAACAGGCATTGGTGATGACATCAGTATCATCTACCAGGTGTAAGTTGGTTGCTGTCCTAGAGGAGGCATTTGTTGCCACTGAGTGTTTGCAGCTTGACCAATGAAGACATGAGGCAAGATATGGAGTTAAATGAGCCATAACCTTATTAATTATTAGGCAAATCAAATGAAGGAAGAGGATTGGCTCTCCATCCCCTACAGTATAGTAGCTAGCTATACATGGTGTGAGTCCCATTTAAAACACATAAGGCAGCATACCTTGGTTCCAGACAGCATCAGCCCTGTGGCTGATGCCACCCTTCTTATCTGACTTAAGGTCAAGATATCTACATAAGGCATCACCAACACCCCTGCCCAAGCTATGAAGCCTTTAAGATTGGTCATGCCTCAGCAGAACAGAGGAAGCTCAAGCCAGCACTCCCTGAGACATAAAGCACCTAGGGACTGACAAGGATTCCTTTTCACACCAAACACATGCCTTGAGGTGCTCACCAACCCTACACTATCCTTTTATTCTGCACTGTACCTGACATTGTGACCAGGAGCCTAGTTAACAATGGGAAAGCAGTGTGGAGTAGGCAAAAAAAGGACCCTTATCCTTGGCCAACTTGATGAGAGCCAAAAAATTCTGACTTAGAATTCCTACTTGGACCAGCTAAAGCCCGCGATACTGCCAGGGCAGGAGGGAGGGGTCACTGCCAAGGGGCCAAGGATGTGAGAGCCAGAATGGCCAGCTTTAGCTTACCCCCACCCCTCAAGCCCATCAGCCAGTGGCTGAGCCCACAAAGCCTTGTGCTTCATTTGAGCGAGGCTGGGGCAAACATTCTGTGCCTCAGATGCACTGTGGCATGTGGCTGAATTGTTAAAATTTTGGGCCTCAGCACACTTTTTTTTGGTCAATAATGGCCTGGATGAGAAATTAGGGCTCAGAAAAGCAGCAGGTGGTGAATTTAAAAAATAGCAGATTTTTAATTAGAAAATCATGGAGTATTTTGTAATTAGCATCTTCTTAGTGCATGCTAACTGAACAAAGAGATACTTTCAAAGTGGTGATTCTCTTATAATTAGCAGGGGGGAACCACTGCCCTTATCCAATCCCAGTACAGATCCCTCCAGTGGTTGTGCTACTGTTGATTTTATGTTTCTTTTTAGATTGTGTGAGCCCTTTGGGGACGGGGAAGAGAACCATTTTCTTTTCTTTTCTTTTCCTTTCCTTATTTTTCTATGTAAACCACTCTGAGAACATTTGCTGAAAAGTGATATATAAATATCTACTGTAGCCATAGTCGTGTGTGCCATTGTTTTCTTGGCTGCCTCATGACTGTGTAATTGTTGGCTTTGCAGAAGAGGCAGTATTATTTTAGAATAGGAGAGCACATCCCAGATCATTGGGGCCACTTGAACATTTTGATGCAAGAGTGGCATTTCACTCTGTTAACCACTGGAAAGCATTTTAACTCAGTATTTTCTTTTAATGCTCCGTTAACCACGTTTTTCTCTTTGCATGTGGAGCCTGATCCCAGTTAGTGCTTGTGTGAATTTCAGAAAGTGGAGTGTGTGGAGGAGATGAGTGGTTGATTCAAAGACTGGGACTGGGAAGACTGTAAATTGGTCATCTGGCTGTTCATGAGGAAAGTTTCTCCCCTAAATGGTCAAAGGTTTTTGTCTCAGCAGCCGGTCTCACATGTTTTGCTTCTGGGAAAGTCACATTTACTAGATGCAGGCCCTGCCCTTGGGATACACATGAGGGAAGAGCACAGGTATAAAATGGGCATCGAATATTTCTCAGTTTGAATTATGAGCAGAAGACCATTTTCAGGGGCAGAGGAGCTTGCCCTGGTACTAATTGGCATATTTCAAGTGAGATAAATTTGCACTGTGATCCGGATACTATCAGCAATGCCAGCCCTCACTAGATATAAGCTCTGTCCCATTCCCAAGGAATTGTAACTCTGAGCATTCTGACTGGCTGAATTTGCTGTTCACAGACTGTTTGTAGGGTTTAAGCACTTGTCTTGGGTAAGTTCATATGAAATGCACAATACCTTAGTTCCATATCTCTGCGTAAAGAATGAAAGCAGGTTCCCTATATAAATCCAAGATGCATTTACAGTTGGTGTCACTCTCTTTAGAGCCACTGCATATATTTCTCTGTTGAGATGAATTCACTGAACTGCAGAATGATTTCATTGCAATTCTCCAAGGTAAGAAGATGACAACCAGGAAAAAACACCTCAGACCTGAAGCACAATATATGAGAAGATAGAAACTGAAAAGGAATCTGGGTGGGGTGTACGTACACACACAACACACACACACACACACACACACACACACATTCTTTCCACAGAAGTCCCTTATCTTTTTCTTTTTTTTTAAGACCCTGGGGCTGCACTGTCAGATTACTTTTCTGCAGCAGAAACACAGCAGTACCTCTAAGTAAAATAAAGTAAGTGATTTTTGAAGTTTGGACTGTGTTTGATAGCAAGACCCTTTGTTCTATTTGAACATGTTTGCCTGGAAGGCAGGGATGGTTAGGCAAGGAGAGCAGGAGAAGATTATTTAATTCCAGTCTTTCAGATGACAGAAAAGGGAGAAAAATATTTAAGCCTGAAGTATTTCTCTCAGATAATGTATTTGAGAGTTTAGCATGGGTTTCAAGCTGTAGGATTCCCCCCACCACCCACCCTGATTTTCCCCAGTAGCCAAATTTAGCTATGGGTTTATTGGGTCTTGACCAGCTGTTTTGCCCACTGCCCAGAAAAAATGAAGCACCCACTTCAGAAATCATATTAACATTTTATTTGAGTTCCAAAAGAAATAAGGTATAAAAGCGAATCTGAAAAGTTTAAACATATTAAAGAATTCAGTAGGCATCTCACCAAATATGTTGAATCAGTCTGCACAGCAGTCTCAGCAACACAAAGGATAGAACTCAAAAACTGGAGATTCAATGGAAGTCAAAAGGAAAATCACAAAATTACAGAGCTTAAAGCTTAGAGCTAGGGAAAAATAAAAATAAATCAAAGACTATTGCTAGGGTATAAGGTCCAAAGCCATGGACAAGTTAGAAAATCATAAGGGGTCACAAAAGGTTCCTCCAAGGTGGTCTTGGAGGAAACTGACTATCTAGACCTATTTCAAACTGGCTTTTGAGTGTGTTATGGGGTGGAGACTGCCTTGGTCAGCCTGATGGATGATCTCCAATTGGGAATTGACAGAGGGAGTGTGACTCTGTTGGTCCTCTTGGCTCTTTTGGCAGGCTTTGATACTATTGACAATAGTATCATTCTGGAACATCTGAGGGGGTTGGAGGTGGGAGGCACTGCTTTGCAGTGGTTCTGCTCCTACTTCATGGGCAGATTCCAGATGGTGTCTCCTGAAGATTGCTGTTCCTCAAATTCTGAACTTTCATATGGTGTCCCTCAGGGTTCTATACTGTCTCTGATGTTGTTTAACATCTACATGAAACCGCTTGGAGAGACCATCAGAAGATTTGGTGTGGGTTGGGATGTTATCAACGTGCTGATGACATCCAAATCTATTTCTCCATGTCAACATCATCGGGAGAAGGCATAACCTCCCTAAATGCCTTTCTGGAGCTGGGAGGCCACCACCCTCTCATTACCTAGCCCAGGTTGGAGACAGGCCTGTAGTTGCTCAACTCTGAGGGATCCAAGGTAGGCTTCTTCAGAAGTGGTCTAATATTTGCCTCTTTAAGACAAGGAGGTATCCTGCCTTCCCTCAGAGACGCATTTATAATCCCTACCAGACCTTCTACAACAACCCCCCTGCCAGATAATATAAGCCATGTCAGGCAAAGGTCAAGAGAACAGGTGGTAGGCTGCACCGTTTCAATCAGCTTGTCCACATCCTCCTGGGGTCACAAACTGGAACTGATCCAACTTAACCACACAAAAGGAGTCGCTGGACATCTCCACTGAAGTAATTGTGGAGAAGGAATCTAAGTCAGCCTGAATATGACAGACTGCCTGTTAAGATCATCTGGAGAAGTTCATCTGTGGTTGTCGCCAACTCATTTGACAGCTACTCGGGAACAAGCCTTCTTCCTTGCTGCCCCTGGATTTTGGAATACACTCCCTGTTGAAACAAGAGCCTCCCCATCTCTGGCAACTTTTTAAAAGACACTGAAGGCATATATATTCACCCAGGCTTTTAATTAGATTTATAGTTTTAATATTTTTAATGTGGGTTTTAAATGATTTTAATGTAAATGATTTTAATATTTAAATGATTCTAATTGTTTAATTGATTTATTTTTGAATTTGAAATTGAAATTGTAAACTGCCCAGAGATGCAAGTTTGGGGCAGTATAGAAATTTGTTAAACAAACAATCAAAATAAATAAAAAAGGGGAAATCTCAAAGCTAATCCGTGATCAATATTTTATAATCCCTTATCACAGAGTGTCTTTTCCTGCTAAGAGGGCTTGGATTACTTGTTAAGTTTTGACAGGCCATGTCTAATTAGAAGGTACCACCCATCTTGATTAGAAAGACATCATTTTAGAATGATTAGGTATTGATCACTTTGCCTTGTGTGCAAAGTCACGAATTGCTGACACATAGCTTGTTTTTGGGGATTATATTATCTCATTGTCATTTGACCATTGCCTAATGCCAATGCTCAGCATAAGCTATATTACAGTAACTGATTTGCATAAATGCCATGTACCCCAATTCATTCTAACTGACCCATAACAATTCTCATTATCCCCATCTACAATAACCAAAGTACAAGGTTGGGAACCCCTGCTCTAACTCAAAATGACTAATCGTGATGTCATAAACTGTGCTTAAGCCACCTAATGGCACAGAAGGGAAATGACTAGCCTAGCGAGCAAGAGGTTGCTGGTTCGAATCCCCACTGGTATGTTTCCCAGATTATGGGCAACATCTATATTGGGCAGCAGCGATATAGGAAGATGCTGAAAGGCATCATCTCATACTGCACGGGAGATGGCAGTGGTAACCCCTTCCTGTAGTCTACCAAAGAAAACCACATGGCTCTGTGGTCGCCAGGAGTCGACACCGACTCGAGGACACAACTTTACTTTAAGCTGTACTTAAACCATGAGGTAATATGTTTTGAATAACTGTGCAAAAAAGCACAGCGTAGATTAAAAATATATATATAGCCGACACCCCAAATTACTCTAAACCAGGGATTCTCAATGTTGGGTCTCCAAATGTTGTTGGACTTCAACTCCCATCATCCCCAACTAAAGGCCACTGGGGCTGGGGATTATGGGAGATGAAGTCCAATAACATCTGGGGACCCAACGTTGAGAATCCCTGCTCTAAAGGACTACTTTAGAGTACTTCTAAATTACTTTAAAGGACTACTTAATTTCAATAGGACTTCCATCGAGTAATTTAATGAGAATATAAGCCAATATCAATACATAGCCCATTATTATAATTTGGGGATTTATTTATACAATTTATTGTATTGATATCTGACCTTTCAATTTGAATGCTCAGAAACCTATTTTCATGATGCACAGTGAACTTCAGAGGGAAAGGGAAATTGGTGGAAATTGCCCCCCTCCCTTCTTTCATAACAGTACAGTGGTCATCTGGATGGAACCCAGCCTGCTGCACCAGTGCAGTGCCAGTCTGGATGTCAGCCAGTACATTTGTCCACACATACAGTATGTATGCTTAAGAAAGCTGGGTCTGTTGCTGTGGAAAGAAAATGTACTGCATAAGCTTTCGGTTTTAATTGTTTTCTTGCAATCTTTGTAATATTAAAAAACAGAAAAACGTGATGAATGATAGGAGGCTGAAAATATATTTTTCTATTTGTGGCTTCATAGGAAAAGGCAGAAAATAATTTGAGAGCAAATACTTTTTTATTTTGTCAGAGTAGGAAATCTATTCTCTCTTTTCATTAGAAAGCAAGTTTTGGCCAGTCTGGAAAATAGATTTGTGTTATGTTCAATTAAGATGGTGTTCAGCCCAAGGAAAAGTGAATTTTGTCTACTCTGTGGCATTCATAGGGAAGAAACTAGTGATGTTTTAAAGTGGACTCATTTAAAAAAATTTTCCCCATGCTTATATACTTGCTTAGAATTGAGAAATAACTGTGCATTTCTTTAAAGATGTCATTTAAAGCAAGAAGTTTCAATTTTGCACATGGGCCCCCATTTTATAGGCAATTTATGAGTGTATACATATACAATCTTATCCACAATCTAAACCAAATGTACACAGAATGAAGAATATATAGGCACAGAGTAGGAATGCTTAGGCAGGCAGACCCAGGCACCTCACCTTAGGAGCAGACTCAGGAAGGCTGAAGAGGTAGCCAGACAGGCAGTCACGGATGGTATACAGACTTCAGCAGCAGACTTTGGAGGCAAGGGATTGAGGGGAGAAGAGAGAGAGGCTTTGCTGGCATTACCTTGGGCAGGATGCATTACTTAATCTTCTAGCTAGGGGAGTATTTTATTATATAACGGTAATTTGCTGTCACTTCCCTCTTTTCTAGAAGCACATCTGTTACTAGAGAGTTGAAAAGTTATTACATCTCAAAGTAAAAATCATGTGATGTCTTCCATTTCCTTTGGTAGTAAATAATGTCTATTGGATATCGTAGGGAGTTACCATCTGGTTGAGCTGCACAAGTCTAATAAATTAGTCCATGCTGAGTTCTTGTGCTATGCAATGATGAGAACTATCATTTCCTAACAATCTTTTCACCTCTAATTAGAATAGTTTGTTTCTTTTGGAGTGTATACAAATGACATGCAGAAATATTATTTAGTATAATTCTGGCAAAAAATAGGGCATTCTATTCTCGACATTTCTGCTCAGTCATCCTATCATGAAGATCACAGTCAATTTTAATAGCTCTTCCTTCTGCTCGGATGCACATTTTGCCAGAGTGGCTTCTAAAGGAAAGATTTTCACGCTATTGAAAATCTAGTTAATTTCAGACAAATTTTGAGGACACATTTTGGGCTCAAATATATAGATAATCATTTTAAACGTACTTGAAACAAGGGGTGCACCTAGGTAATTTGGGCACCTGGACTACCCAGCTGCGAGCCTCCCCCCACGAGGCCCCCCAAAACCTCCTTTGGGGAGCCTGCTCTGCCAAACCTCCACTGTTTTTAATTTTTTTTTACTGCAGCCGAGGGGTGACTCTGGTGGTGGTGGGAGCGGAGCAGTCCTTCTCCCCTCCCCCTCCCCCAGTGTCAGCGGGGACCGGAGCGACATTGGGCCCTTCTGTTTGGGCCAGTGTCTTTTACCAACCGTGGAGTGCTCCGGCACAGTTGTGATTGAACCATGCTGGCTGCTTATTCACCCAGGCACTTTCCAGATTAGACCCTGCAACGGGGTCATGACATATCTCTGAAGTGTGCTTTCACACTTCCTGTGTTGTGACACTGCAGTCCCTACGTGGACAGCGTAGGGTGCCGTTCACATTTCCAATTCCTTGTTTCCAATTTAATTGCTGCAATATAGTGCTATAACGTAGTATATCTGGTGTAAAAAAGTTGCTGTTTTTTCGGGTTGTTCGTTTTCTCAAGACTGTTCCCCCTGCTGGGCACTTTGCTATTTACATTTTGAATGCGATTTGCCTGAACTGAAGCAGTTTGCTGCTGTTGAGCAGCTAACCTGGAAAGCACCCCAGTAAAGGAGGGAAATGCCCAGCCCTGGTCATTTGCTGGGTTGAGGATTTCCCTCCCCAACTGGGGGAATGAGCAGCCTGCAGGCTCAATTACAGCTGAGGAGGGAGCAGAAAACAGCAAAAGAGTGGACTACTGTTACCAAAGCAGCTGCAGCTCATTCTTCGCTCCTCCAGTTGGGTAGGACAGACTGCTACTGCATAGTACTGTCAATGGGAAAGCAATATCAGATGTACTAAATGTTGGAAGTGAAGGACTCTGCACTGTCTCATGTCTCAATGACAGAGGGGGACAGATTAGTGAGTCAGAGGGCTAGAGGAGTCAAGACATTGGTCATCCCTTCTCTACTGCTCTGACACTATCCCTTTGATATGTAGATGGCTACTCTCAGGGACCTCTTTCCTTCCTGCCACTTCCTCTTCTCTTTCTTTTCCCTTGCAACACGCACACTCCTCTCTCCCTGCACTATGTGTGTAGAGATGCAGAAACCATCCCTCTGCATCCAACTAGCTAGATCAGGGTTTCTCAACGTGTGGGTCCCCAGATGTTATTGGACTTCAACTCCCATAATTCCCAGCCCCAATGGCCTTTGGTTGGGAATTATGGGAGTTGAAGTCCAATTACATCTGGGGACCCACACGTTGAGAATCCCTGAGCTAGATAGATTAGAGATCCCATCTCTCCACTTTACTATCTAGAATGGAGTTCACTAATAAAGACTCCTTATATTGATTTGAAACTATGAACTGGCTCCAAGTTTCTTTTACTCTCAGCATACACGCATGCCTAGGCAGACTCTGCTGTGTTGTGCCTCAGTGCACTCTGCTGTAATAGAAGGGTATCTCTTACCAGAGAGAATTCCCAACACTAAATGTATGGCAGGCCTGTTACCTCATGAACTGCTCTTTGAATATAAATTGAGGTGTCTTTCAAATCTTCAGAAAACTAAAGCAATCTAAGTTCATCTGTATATGACCAGGACATAAGTGAGATGTATATGAACTTAACAATCCTGGAGTCCATGAGCTAAGAACACAGTCAGCTGGATTGTATCAGATTACAGATAAGTGATCGTTTTCCCCCAGTCATTTCCCAAATTAAAACAAATTAAAATTCCCTGTGCCTACAACACTGCTCCAACCTAGTCTTAATCCTGACTTCCTTTTTTGTGCTAACTTCCAGGAAAGTGTGCATAGGATTGCAGGACTAATGATATTTAGAATATCTCTTGCTAGCTAGGCAAAAAAACACCTTTCAACGTGGTGATTCTCTTATATTAGCAGGGAGAAAAGCAACTGACTATTGAGCCCCAGCACAGAATCATTGCAGTGGCTGTTGCTGGTGTCTAGTATGTTTCTTCTTAGACTATAAGACCATTGGGGACAGGGACAGAGGCATAACTATAGGGGGGGCAGGGGGGGCACGTGCCCCGGGCGCCATCTTTTCTGGTCACGTGGGGGGCGCCGCCATGACAAATTTTTTTTTAAATTTTTTAAAAAAGTTTTTTGTTAATACAAATGTTTCCTGCTCAGTGCAGCAGTGCTGCAGCAGTCAAGGGAGCGCGTCGGCACCCACTCCCCCACGAGCGGTCCCTTCCGTGCCGCCCGCGCCCCCCCCATTGCTTTGCTGGCGCCTGGCGGCCATTCAGTGGCCTGGCTTGGCGGTGGCAGCGGGCACTTGTAAGGAAAAACCTAAGTATAATGTAGTAAGTTGGGGGGGTGGGGGGGCGCCATTTCAGTGCTTGCCCCGGGCGCCGTTTTCCCTAGTTACGCCTCTGGACAGGGAACCATCTTTTTATACCTAAAGTGCTTTGAGAACCTTTTGGTCAAAAAGCACCATATAACAGCACTTTTGAGTGTTCAAAATGCTTCATATAGGTTATTTCAGTCATCTTTATAATAACTCTATATGGTATGTCTGCATTATTGGAGGACAGAAGCGGATTGAAACTGAGAGATACTGGCTACATAGTGACTTCATGGCAGAGGGATGAGATTTTTCATTCCAATCATTTTGAGGATGTTTTATTGAAAAGTGTTATGTAAATAATGCTGGCCGACATGACATGCAGCAGTAGGTCAGCCTAAGAATGGCTGCGGGTCTGTAGGGAGCCTCCAGAGTCCCTGTGGTGACTGCATTACACAGTTGAGTGGGCACAGAGGGGGAGTGCATTTTGCTTCTCTCCCTTCCCTCCAAAAGGTCCTTCCACTTGCAGAAATATGTTCCCGAGGGCTTTGTGACCCCACAAACAAATTGCTGCAAGTGGGAAAGACTTCCAGTGGTAGAAGAAAGAAGCAGATATCACTCCCCCACTTCCCCTCTGTGCCCACCCATTTGTGTGACCCTCAGGAACAAGTTCCTGCAAGTGGAAAGGGCTTCTGGAGGGAGGGGAGAGAAGCAAAAACCATTTCCCCCTCCCATGCTCTCTTGACTGCACAACATGCTATTGCTGCAGGGATGTTGGAGGCTTTCTGTGGACTTACAGCCCTTCTTACGCTGTCCTACAGCTGTGCATCATGTCGGCTCATGTTAATAATAATAACTGTGGGAGGGGAAACTTCCTGCCTCACAGCTCAGCCTCTTTACCGCTCCCCTATGCGAGCTAATGTATCATGACACACATGGTTCCCCTCCTTTTTTGGTTGAGTTGCTCATGATATTTTCATGCTCTAGGGCAGCTCTGTGCTAGAATATATGCTGATAAATGACCCGCTTTTCATTTTAAACATTTATTCTAGCTTGAACTAAGATGTTTTCTGAGATCAAGGCCTCTGTTTCAATATAGGTGAATATTTTCCCAAGATCCATGCAAGTTTTACAAAGAAATAGCTGAAGTTTAAGCCACCTAGGGAGAGATATTCATTTGACTTGTAAATCTGTTTACTGGAGAGACAGAGTGTGTTTTGAAGCTACAGTTGGATCATTTGGAACTAGTGAGTGCATCTGTTCATTTGCAGATAAAGGGCAATATGGTCTGATGAATCAAATAAAATCAGCCATTATTTTGCCACAATATTGCTGGCACCTTGCATTCATCCTCATAGCATGTGGCTTATCTTCTCATTACTAGAACTGGGTTTGCAATGAAATGAAAGATTTCATTGCCTCTTTGGTATATATCTTGTCCTTCCTATTGATCATTTATATAGCACATTGTTAGTGTTCCAAGTGCCTTCCAATCCTTATCACAAGTTGATTAACTACCCATGACTCATTTATAGCTTGTTTGTTTCCATCTCCTTTTTGTCCTCCTCTTCTTCAGCATGATCTTATAAAATATCTCCTTTTAATCCATCCAAAATAGATATGCAATCAAAACTGATTGGATTTATTTTCTAAAATATATTAGAAGGCATAATAAATGTGCCTTCCTATGTGCCAGAAAAAGGATTTGAGGGAAGAGAGGGGATTGATGGCAACCACAAACAATGTTTAGCTAGTAAGTAATCCTAAATTGGTGGATCCCTGGTGCTCACACGCCTTTTGCGTTCCTTCTGAGGAGTGTGTAAATGCAGTAGTAACAAATACTCCCATAATTCCCAATGGGAGTATCATTGCTACAGCATTTATGCACTACTTAGCACTAGGCACGCAGCAGCCCTGGCATTGAGAGCACTACAGGCAAGCTTTACAGAGCCTTGGAAGAAGCAAGCTTCCTTCTTGCTTAGATCGGTGGCTCGCCGTGCAGTATCAGGGCCACTAGTTTAGAGCTCTACTATAAATTCACTTTCCTATGTGTGCATTTATGTGTCTTTGGATGTTATTTGTAAATACTGCTGGAATTACTCCAGCAATATATTTCTGATAGTTATTTAACTTGTTTGAATTGTTAACTTGCCAATTTAATAAAAACATGAATGTGGAATAATAATTAAAATAATATATTTCAGTTTAGCCACAACAATGGCAGTGGCATGCTTGCTTTGTTTTCAGTAAATATCACATGCGGGGGACCCAGATCTGGATCCAACTCCCCCATGTGTTCTACAGTATTTACAGGGGGTGGGGTAGCAGACCAGGGCCAATGAGATGATTAAAATAAAGTCTAGTTATTACACTGTACAGGCTTAACTGCCCCTCCAAACTCTGATCCAGACCCCTGCATGCATTCACAATTAGGCCTTGTACATGTGGCTTGCCCTCGTTTTTCAATGGTGTGCACACCACAGAATGTGGAACCTGAAGAGTTTCCTCCATTGAAATAAACAGTGCAACACTCACATCTCCTTTATCCATCAGAAATGTCTAGGTTGGAACTTCTGTTTTCTAAACAGGCATAAACAAAACATGTGTATGGATGAACATAAGAAGCTGCTAAGTCAGATTATTGGTCCATCTAGCTCAGTATTGTCTACAGGGCCAGAGCCACCATTGAGTGGACAGGTTCAAAGGACCTGGGCCACTGCCCCTCAGGGGCCACCCCCCATGCCCCCTGCATCTGACATCAGACAGTGGGGGCATGATTTAGCTCCCAGATGGGGACACATGACCCTGTTTGGGGGCTAAATCGGCCAGTGCTGCAGTCACAGTGTGGCCAGGAGCAACTCTCTCTTTTAGCTCCCTGCCTTTGGAAGCTAAACCACGCCCTCACATCTGACGTTAGATGTGGGGGCATGGCTAAACACTCCCTGCATCTGATGTCAGATGCAGGGGGCAGGACTAGGGGGCCACTGCTGACCCCTCTCCGCTCCTGATTGCCTATACTGACTGACAGCAGCTCCTCCAAGGTTTCAGGCAGGTGTCTTTCCCAGCCCTACCTGGAGATGCCAGGGGACTGCACCTGAGGCCTTCTGCAAGAAAACAGATGCTCTGCTACAGAGTTATGGCCTCATCCCTGTGGGGAATATCTTACAGCAGATATTGCTCACATGTATTCCCCCATCTAAATGCAATCCAAAGTGAACCCTGCTTAGTAAAGGGGGTACTCCATGCTCACTACCACAAAACTGGCTCACTGCTTGCTCCACTCCTTGAGCGAGTCACTGCCCATCAGTATGAATACCTAATCTGCAACATGACCATTCATTTACAATAATGTACTGCATATGGTGGTTAGGAGAATGTACAAGCTTTAAAAAGCAGATCAGATCCTGGGGAAAAATGATAATAATGGCTGACATGATATCCAAGGCAGTAGAGCTTGCAGAGCCATTGTTACAGTGATGGAAGCAGCAGTGTCCCAATCTCTCAGCCTCACTGCTGCTTCCATTTCTGCAGCAGCAGCTCCTCAAGTTGTTCCATGTCTCTAAGAATCATCCGTTATGCCTTGCATGCAGAAGGTTCCAAGTTCCCTCCTTAGTATCTCCAAGATAGGGCTGAGAAAGACTCCTGCCTCCAGCAACCATGGGGAAGCTGCTGCCAGTCTGTGTAGACAATAATGAGCTAGATGGACCAATGGTCGGACTCAGTATATGGCAGCTTCCTATGTCAGCTAACGTATTCCAATTAGCTGGCTACACAATGCCATCTTTTCCTCCTACCATGGTCGGACTCAGTATATGGCAGCTTCCTATGTCAGCTAACGTATTCCAATTAGCTGGCTACACAATGCCATCTTTTCCTCCTACCATGACCTTATGGCCAACACAGAACATGTTTACTTGAATCAAGTTCAGTGAATATTGGATTCTTCCCATGAAAAGTATCATGGAGTTCTAGCCACAGATTTGCTGAAACTTCTCTGCATATTATTCATTCATTCATTCAGTTTTTATAATGCCTTTCCAAAATGGCTCAGGGTAGTTGAAGGAAAGTGTTGTGGGTTTGGGGATTTATGTGTATAGTCTTTGTTCTTGCCACTGATGTATGTATATCTGTGTATAGGCTTGTGGTAGAGTTTAGTGTCAGTCATCAATCATCAGTTCTGTATACTGATTGGTCAGTTTGTATTTCTTACTGGATGCTTGAGACTGTTATTTTTCTGTTACAATGATCTTTCACTCAGAGTAGGACTGTTGTTTATAATTTGGTAATAGTTAGGGAAATAGGGAAATCTGCAGAAATGCTGCTTCTGCAACTGCTGTTTCATTGGGCTGTAACACAGTGAAATAGCATCTGCTTGGAGTCGACACCAACTTGATGGCACAACTTTACTTTTGCGGGCAGAAGGTCCCAGGTTCACTCCCTGGCATCTCCAAGTAAGTCTGGGGAAAACTCCTGCCTGAAACCTTGGAAAGCTGCTGCCAGTCTGTGCAGACTATACTGAGCTAGATGGACCAGTGATCTGACTTGGTATAATGCAGCTTCCTGTGTTCCTGTAACAGCATCAGGGCTGCCTTTAAAGTCCACAGCAATCCCAGGGTGCAGCATTGGGGCTCCCTTATGCTGCGCATGTGGCAACTACAGTTAAGGTTTCCATGACACTATTTCACCCATTTGTTGTCCAGCTTGCTTCATTTTAATCTTTCCCAAAGCCTCTCCTTTCTTTGTTCCACATTCATTAAATTTGACAGCAAGCAAATACAGTGGGTTTCTTTTTCTTTTTTACAGTGCAATGACTGTGCATGAAGTTAATGATTTAGGGGGCTATAAATGAATTCCAGGGGAACATATTGAAAAAACTTAATGGACTGTCAATAAATATAATAAATAGGTGGAAGGAGTCAATGGGCAGTCATTGCAATAGTTGTAATGAAATGATGAACCTTTATTTAATGGGAAACAAAACAAATGACCATGCTTTGTATAGTTAGATTAAGTGAATAATCAAACCAAACAAATGAAATGAGCTCTTAAATGTAGGCTAAGCAAAATGCAGCCAAAGTATTGTGGCTTTGCTCTTCTTTTGCCCTCTTTAAGATGTGCTGTTGAAATGGCCATCATTGCAGGTTAATCTGAGTTTGCACAGAGGACATGCTATTTTATTAGCAATTGCATAGGAATGTGCATGGAATGGGATCTGTGTTCCTTTCCAAGCTCGGAATGGAATGCAAATGCCTGGAACGTTCCATCAGAACGACCGGTCATGCCAGTTGTTCCATCGGAAGGAGCACAGAACATTTCATTTGTTCTGAGCGCCATTTTGGAGCTGTGTTTTTCCCTTGCTGACTGGTTTTGGCACTGGCTTCCACTTGGCCTGCGATCTTGGTTGTCTTCCTATCATACATCACTGGCGACCCTTGCTTTTTGGTTGGCTTGTTATTTACAAATTAAGCTGGCTTGTTATCACACAAATCAAGTTGATTTGTGTGATAACAAGCCAACCAAGAAGCAAGGAGATCAGAAGCCAGTGCTAAAACCAGTCAGCAAGGGAAAAAACACACCTCCAAAATGGTGCTCAGAATGTTTTAAATGTTCCGGCACGGAATGGGGCCGTTTCGTCTGAGCTTGAAACAGGCCCTTCATTTGAAGGACGTTCTGTTTTGAGCGTGAAACACTCGAAACAGCCTGTTTTGAGTTGGAATGTTTCAAGTTCGAAACATTCTACACATCCCTACAAAGGAGGAAGAGGAATTCAGGGGCCCGTCTCTTCAAAAGCATAGAAACAAGACTGGAAAATAAGAAACTAGATATCTAAGTCTAGGGGTTGGATCAAAATTTTCAATCTGAATGGAAGGAGAAGTCTGCTTATAGGAGGGCTCCTTTAGCAGCTCTCCTGAGAAGGTAAATGGAAGCAGTTTCTATTTATGGAGCAACAAAATTGAATTCAGATGAACATTGTCTCTTTTTAGGACTCAGGGACTGAATATAAGATAGAATGCTAGGACCTGTACAGAGAGAAACTGTTACCTTCAGGATACAGATCTGTAGTTCAGTTCCCCTAAATGCTTTGGGGCAAGGATATCTGAAGTGCCTGTGCATATTGTCAACATCTGAAACCCTGCTCCTTGTACCCTGCCATTATTATTATTATTATTATTATTATTATTATTATTATTATTATTATTATTATTATTAACATTTATAAACTGCCCCATCCAGAGGCTCTGGGCGGTGAGCCTCATTTAGAAATGAAGTGGGCAGACACATGAGGCAAGACCTCTTCAGTTGTGGCACTATGGGTATGGGATATTCTGATGCCACAACTGAAAAGGCCCTGTCTAATGCAATAGGGACAGGACTCTGAAAGAAGCCTGCCTGGTCCCATCACAATTTGTCTTCTGGCAAGCAGTGAATACCTGGATCTTTGGAAGAGTGTTTGAATGTTGATCTGCTTATATATAATGCTGCTGTGGCAGTTTGGGGTATTTTTATGTTTTGGTGATGATTTGAAGGTGGCTTTTTTCACTGCCGATTGTTGTTTTATTCTATTATCTTTCATTGTTTAACTTTGTTATTTTATGCCTATAAATTATTTTGTATTCTTTTAAATGATCTTTTCAACTAAAGGTGATAGAATACTAAATAAATAATTCTATTTCTTTATATTAACTATTGTTTTTACTGCTGACAGAGGCACTCTTACCCCGCTCCAAGGTCCGGGGGGGGGGGGGTCCTCCACATGTCCAGGGGCCCTCCTGCCACCACCCCACCCCACCTCACCACTGTCTCGCTGTGTTGAACTGCTGATCTTCCCTCCGTAATTTTAGCCACCATGTGTGCAGCCGGGGGTGGGTGGGTGGGTGGTGAGCCGAGCAGGCCTCCCTGCCATAGCAATGGTGGGCGGAGCGGCCACTGGGCCTGTCTGTCCGGGCCCGTGATGTCACAGGCTTGCGCCAATCTATTCCAACTATGCAGGTACACTGGAGCACCTCACAGTTCTCAAGGGCCCCTGGGCTGGATGGACAAGCCCAGTGACTGCTCCGCATGTCACCACCATGGGGGGAGAAGGCCTGCTCGGCTCACCCCCCACCCCCTGGCCGCACACATGGCAGTTAAAATTATGGGGAGAAGATTGGCAGTTCAGCACGGCGAGGCAGCAGTGGCAGGTTTTGGTTTTTTTAACAAGAGGGGGCTCGTGGCAGGGGGTGGTCTGGGCGCCAAAATTACCTAGGTGCGCCACTTACTGCAGACAGCCTATAAGTATTTCTCTGTTCAATAGCTGCGGTCAAACCCAATTCATTCAAGTTTGGAAAGATGTATTTGATTAAGAATGATTTTGACATTGTAGAGTGTTATGTGTTTAATGTTTTGTAGTCATAGGCTTGGGCTTCTTCTTTCCTTTTTAATGATGGTTTTTATAAATGTATTGTAATGGTGTCTGGTGATTTTAATTAAAACAAACAATTGTGGTCCTGATCAATATCAGGGAATCCTAGTGGTGGATTGTTGTTTTTAATAAAAAAGACATGCTTCTAGTTCGTAGCACACTTCTTAAAAGTACATTTGTATGTATGTCTGGTTTGACTCTTATCCAGACCTTGTTCTCTTGTTCCTATCCTACTTTTTCACTTGAAAGTGCTGATCATTTCCCCTTTTGTACAAGTTGTATTATCAAGAAATACTTGAGTTTATCTTGGGTTTCTGTGATCGATAGAAGGTCATGAGAGCTCCCAAGCAACTGACCCACAAGAAACAAAAAAGAAAATGCTACTGGTGAATATAAGACTAGCCTGGGACTATTGTGTTGAAATTAGGGGGTGATTGGTGTGGAAGAAGACATCAGCAAATTCACTCATAGGCTGCGTTTTCATTACTAGAAGCAAGTTAGAGGAGTGGCCAGCTAGGATTGCATGCTTTTGATAATGGATTGCATGGTCAGGGGAGAAGCTGGTCAAAGGACTGGGAAGTGATTGTGGGCAAGAAGCAATACCAGTCAGACAGCACAGGCAGCAGACCTCCTCCACCCTAGATCACATCTCTCTGACATCTCCAATAAAGGGCTGAGAGAGATTCCTGCCTGTAGCCTTGGAGAATCTGCTGCCAGTCTGTGTAGACAATACTGAGCTAGATAGACCAATGGTCTGACTCAGCATATGGCAGCTTCCTATGTTCCTACCAATGTTGGCTGCCCACACTGACCAACTGAGCTTGCTTCTCACATACAATCACTTCCTGGTCCTCTAACTGGCTTCCCCCCTTGTCCTCACAATCTGTTATCACAGAGATGCACAATTTTGGCTCTCCAGCTGTTTGATTACAACTCCCATCATCCCCGGTTACTGACCAATAATCAGGGATGATGGGATTTGCAGTCCAACAACAGCTGGAGGGCCAGAGTTGTGGCCCCTTGCATTTTGGGGAGTGTGCTTGGCTCTGGAATCCTAGCTAGCTACTCCTCCAACTTACTTTCAATTGGTCAGAGGCTATGGCAAACACAGCCTTAGTCTCTTGCAGTACCTAAAGTCCAGCGCATTACTAGTAAACATTTCCTGTCCATCATTCTCCTCACCAGTAGACAACCAAATAGTTAATATTTTCAAAGCAATATAGGGCATGTTCAATTAAAGTGCATAGAAAATATTTCGTTGTGTTTTAGATTTCAAAACCATGTGTTTTTCTCTGCAGTCTTTAAAGGTCCAGAGCAACAGATTTTGGATATGTGTTCAGTTCACAGCCAGCATCTATAATTGAACAGAGCCCTTCATTGTTATTCCCTTCTTCCTTCCTTCAGTACGATAGTTGCAAAGAACCTGCAAATGCTTCAAAATCCATGCTGGGCATCTTTCTAATACCTGTTTTATGAACACAGGCAGATGTGAATATATTAAATGATCCTGAACCTATTGGTTCCATTTGTGGTATTAACTGGCAATTTACATAATGATGCTGTCAATCAAAAGTGAATAGTAGAAGGGGATTTCCTCCCTCTCATAATCCTACAGAATAGGTGCAAAATTTGCTTACTTTAATCCGTTTTATTTCAATTTCTCTGGTATTTCAGAGTTCGTTATAGTATTCTTGTCAAACACATGCTAAAGTTGGTTTCTTTAGGCCTACGTGCTGAACAATCTTTCTGGGCCACCTGTAGTAAACTGAAGAAATTTTCTGCTGTAATAAGAAGCATGCTGCAAGAAAATAAACAAACAAATCCCTTTAGTGTATTGTTAATATACTTTTCCAGACATCAGGGGGAAGATATAGGGCCGTCCTTAGGACGGGGTGACCGGGGCGATTGCCCAGAGCCCCATGCTGGCAAAGGCAGCTGCCCTATAGAGATCCCCTGCTGACAAAAAACAAAAACAAAGGCTACATTCCTCAGTGGGATTTCTTATTGGCCACCTTCACAGAGAATGGCAAACCACAGGTCCAACAAATCTGCAGTTTGCCTCCATCCCTACCATGCGCTCCCAGACTATCACTAACTGCAGTCTGGAAGCCAGCAATGGGGGCAGGACTGGCTGCATGGGCTTCCTCCCACACTGGAAGGACAGTCCCTACCTGCCAATGGGAGGGAAGTCAGCAGGAGGAGCTTGCTCTGTTAACTCTGGTTTGGGATAAATTCCCAATCTGGACGACATGGAGGACGGAATTTCCACTCGGTTGGGTGAGTGGAAATCACTAAAAAATGACTGTTCATTCTCAGGTTGGAGATAAACTCAGAACTCTGGTTGGTCCACAAAATCGGAACTGTGGTCCAGGAACCACAATTCCAACAATTTGGACAACATGGGGGCCGAACTGGAAGTGAGTTCGCCTCCGGTTTGGCATTGTGTGCAAAAGCAGACATTGTGTCAACTAATCCCAGCAAGCTTCCTGTGCTTCACCTGCCTTTCTCTAAGTCCAGCGGTTGAACAGAATAGTGACCGCACATTTTGCTCCTTAACTTCATTTCTACAAAGGTTGAAGCTTAGCTTTTTTTTTTTTTAACTGAAAGCTGAGAATACAGGCATGCTAATGGGCTAACCGGACACTGGGGAACATGCTAAAAATTTGGTAAATACCCAGAAATCTAGGAGCTGTGGCAACCTTACCAACACTCTCACTTGGAGTTAAGGCCTGTGCTAGCAGACAGAGCTAAAAGGGGGCAGCGGGGCAGCTGGAATGTACACACAGAGGCGTATCTAAGGAAAATAGCACCTAGGGCAAGCACTGAAATTGCACCCCTGTCCAAACATCTGACACCCATCTTTCAGATAACTTTACTATAATATCAATTCAAAAATACAAGTTCAGACACTTTCAGGAGAAACAGGTTGTAAGCAACACACACATGCATATATACACACACATACAACCACACATGTGGCACATATGTGCCAGTCACCTTCCCAAGGAAATGCAGCACATCCATGTGCTGGGCATGCCTCCACAGAGCTAAGCAGTGAAAGCTCTCTTTAGCAAATGTTCTGCCACCTCAGCACACCTCACTACAGGTTACTGCCTCCCAGAAATTCAGGGCTGTGTTTTTTCTGTCCAAACAGCTTTTGTCTTAAAGGGAGATGGCTGCAATGGGAAATCCTAGGGGCCCCAAACAATCTGAAATTTTCCAGCAGCTTACAATAGGCTTGGATCCAGCAGCCTGATCAGGAAGAAGGTAGAAGTTGCAACTAGCCACAGAATAGCAAAACAGTGTGATATTCAGTTTTGTTTTTTTAAAGCACCATGCAAGTTAAACGCAGGCACTTTCCAAGTTTGAAATCCCACAAACCTTATAATCAGATTGCGAAGTACGCAGATAAAGATAGAGCTCTGTATAGAGAATTAAACAGCATGCGAGTGAATATTTTTATTTTATTCCTTGCCTCTTCCCCCACCTTTCAGTTTTGCCAGCTTACAAGGTATTAAACCAACATTGTCTTTCTAAGGGATGTTTTGTCCACTTACGTATCGTTTATATCTGTTTTTTAAATGCTTGCATCCCTTACCAACAACTTTGCATTCTTCTGACTCCCTAGATCAGGGAAAAATCTAGACTTGGGTCTTGCAGAGGAACACAGGAATATAGGAAACTGCCATATACTGAGTCAGACCATTGGTCTATATAGCTCAGTATTGTCTTCACAGACTGGCAGCGGCTTCTCCAAGGTTGCAGGCAGGAATCTCTCTCAGCCCTATCTTGGAGAAGCCAGGGAGGGAACTTGAAACCTTCTGCTCTTCCCAGAGCGGCGGCTCCATCCCCTGAGGGGAATATCTTGCAGTGCTTACACTTCTAGTCTCCCACTCATACACAACCAGGGCAGACCCTGCTTAGCTATGGGGGCAAGTCATGCTTGCTACCACAAGACCAGCTCTCCTCTCCCATTTGAGGCCATTAGAGGCCATTTGAGCATGTGTGGCAGCCATTTGTTTTCAGCAGCCTTTTTTTAAATTTAAAAAATGGCCGCTGCGCATGCTCAAATGGACCCTGCGAAGTCCTATGCCTTGCCAGGCCTCACAGAGGCCTTTTGAACACGTGCGGTGACCTCCAAAATGGCCGCTGCACTGATTTTTGTGGGCCCAAACAGGCCTGAAAATTAGTCCGAGACAGGCTGCAGCAGAGATCTGAGAGGCCAGCGGCGGGAGGGGGAACCTTTGCAGACCCCCCCCCCACGGCCCTTAGGAAGCCCCCCCGAAGGGGCTACAGGTTAATTTTTAATTAATTTTTTTAAAAAATTCCACGAACTGGGGAGGGGCTGGGGGCAGCATAGCACTGGCGCCCCCGCCCCCAGTGGCGCCTAGGGCATGTGCCCTGGCTGCCTGCCCTAGTTTTATCTATGTGTACACAGGGTACATAGTTACATAGGAAGCTGTTTTATACCAAATCAGACCATTAATCCATCTAGCTCAGTAATGTCTTCACTGGCTGGCTCTTCTACTGAGCTATGGTCCTTCCCTCAGGACTATGCTAGATGCACATGTATTTTTACTCTCCAAAGTAATGCAAGTATCTTGGTGGGAAAGCAGAAAACTCAGTATGCCTTCCTGCTCCCATTGCTGATCCCGATTCGGGATCTCCTGTAGATCTTGCTGTGTTTGCAGAATTGAATCCAATATCCTCCAGATTCAACACAAGCAAACCAGAGATGGATTGCCTCACTGGGCTGCTAAGCTAACTCTCTCCCACTGCTAGGATGCATACAATCTGCTTATCTCTATATCATCCTTGATGTTCTGTGGCAACTGTTTCTTGGAAGAGGAATCAGAGGCCTATAGCCCTCATCTGTATTTTTAGGGGTGGAAATTGCTTTTGTTTGTTTGTCTCTGCCTTCTTTCTGTATAAGGAGGCTCCAGCCAGAGGCAGCCTGAGTGACTATTGCTTTGAAGGGGAATCAGGCCTACCTACTGCTGTGTAGACAAAAGGAACCTGGCAGGACTCCCCAGATAAAATGTTTCTCAGGCTCAGTTCCTGATTTCACAGAACAGGGCCAAGTGTTTTGTAGAGTAATCTTGGCTGGGTACAAGATATGCACTGGCACTGCATGGCATTCACACAAAATGAGATCACTGAACATAAGAAAGAATGGGCAGTTTTGCAGCTACCAACAGGTGCATGTAGATCTGGCATGCAAGCAACAGCTGAGGAGCACACATTTCCATCAGAAAATTCACAACAGGATCAGAAAAATTACCGAACTGGGCCAACAATTGGTGAGCTAAAATCCTATCCTGTGACTTCTCAGCTGTGTATCCCAGATAAGTAAGTGAAACACTATTTGAAATTAATCCAGAGGAATGTCTTTGTACTGCTGACTGTTTTTCCATACCTCTAGCCAAATTTCTATGCACCAAGAACCCGGAAACCTAGAGCCAAAAACTTGTTTCCAGTTCAATGTAAGTATAAGCTGTTCTCTGATGAATTTTTATATGCAGCTGCCACGGAAAAATTCCAAAAGAGCAACCCTAACAAAATGTGTTCTTAGATTTCCATCATTTCCATATTGTACCCATTAGGAGTCCATCACAGGTGGCATGATGAGCCATTTATAATCTCTGCTGTTTTTGTTTGAGGAAAATGATGGTTATAGGACCCTCAAAAGAAGCACTGGGTTGTGCAGAAGTCAAGAACTGCATTCATCAGCTCAGGGGTGGATCCATCTTATCTATCTATCTATCTATCTATCTATCTATCTATCTATCTATCTATCTATGTAAACCACTTCGGAAACATTTGTTGAAAAACGGTACATAAATATTTGTTGCTGTTGGGGCGGTCCTTTCATGAGGTATGGGGAGGCAGTCAACTCAGGCAACAGATTAATGGGGCACCAGCAGGGTGTCGCGACATCTTCCCACCATCAGAGCTGCACTTTGGGACTGATCTGACTCTTTCAAGGAGTCCTTCTCACACTCTTTATAAAGCTTGCAAGTAGCACAGGGAGAGAAGAGGAGGCTACTGGCAATCTTCTCTCTTCCCCACCACCCTGTGATGCTTTCAATGCTTGGAGGGATCTGTTTTGGAAGGGGGCTGGTCCCCACCAGGGGCACAGGGCAAGGCAACATATGGCACTTTGCCTCAGGCACCACAGTACCTTGGGCTAGCCCGTTCACCAGCTGCCCCATGTCTCTTAAACTCCTACGCCTTTTCTACCTATATCAACCACACCTAGGCCCCTTCCCATAGTTTCCACCTGCAGTAGGAACTGGCATTCTCCAGGTAACTATTGAAAGCAGTGCTGGAGATGGTAATATCTTGATCTTGTGAGAAATAATTTGGGGGTGGAGGGAGCTCCCCAGAAATTTTTGTTTATTTATTGTTCAATTTTTATACCACCTTTCATAATGCATCTCAAGCTGGTTTACAAAAGTTAAAATACAATAAAATTCTGCAAAAGTTACATTTAAAGCCCTAAATTTACATTAAAAATCCCAAACACCAAGAAACAATTTAAAAGAAACAAACTCAAGGAAGCTGAGAAATAGCTTCAGTCAGAGTTGCAATCCTAGCCTGTGAGTACATCTTCATGAGGAAAGTACGGTTCCTACTGCTTCCATTCCCTGCTTGCTGATTTGTAAGAGGTAGCATTTTGGCAGATTGGTGGCCCCTAAAGTGACCACCTTTTCCTCCTTACAAAAGCTCTGGCACATCAGGCAAAAACTCAATAGGTTCAGATTTCACCATTTTGGAAATGCAGTGTTTACTCATACTTTCCTGTTGACTGGTTCTATGAAAAATCTCTTCTATTTAAAGGGAAAGGGAGTGAATAGGTGCTAAGTGTGGCATGTAAGACAAATTGGAGATAAGAATTGATTTATTTCTGAAAGGAATAACATGAGGTGAGGGGGGAAGCTATATTTTTGCCCTTTGTGGAATTACCTCTTTCATTAGCAATTGCTGTAGCTGCTTCTCATCAGAGTTGGCTTTTCTGTTAGATGAACAAGAAGTTTTCCCCCAAGCTCTAGAGAAGACAGTCTATTATGTGTGGAGAATGGAAAGCTATGGGGACAAAGGAAAGCCCAAAGCTAAATTCTTTCAGGGCACACTCCTGATTAGCTCCAAGTTGTGAAACAAAGGTTGAGTACATATCCTATGTTTCTGTCCTGTTCTTCTATATGGCCTCCCTCTCTGAAGTCTGACCAGTGTGTACATACAGGTAGAATTATTTTCCCTTCAACCTCCTACTGGTCCACCATGATTATTTGTGAGATAATATATGCAATTACACTGCTATGTAATAAAAAGTGAGGTATGTGTTTAGACATTTTGTTCCATGACCTCTTCCACCTTGCTTCCTGTCTAATAAAGATTAGCCTTAACCTGACCAAGATGGGTTTCCATCATCTCTAAATTCTTTCAGGTGATGTTGAATCAAATGCTAATAATGGCACGGAAGAGCCTGCAGGCTACTAGCTCTTAAACTAGAGGTTCCCAACCATTTCAGAGGGATGATGGGCCACACTATACTCGCCTCCAGTACATGGCAGTACCTTGCGATACATTGGAGATGTTGCTCCTCCCTCAGCCCACTGGGCCATGCCTGGAGACCAATTGTAGACTCCACTGCATACTCTCTCTTTCCCTCTCTCTATTTATATTTCCTTGCTATATGCTAGCCTGCTGTTTGCTGTCCTGATTTATTTACAATGGAACTCAACGGGTTTCATAAAACTACAGAGACCAAGCAGTTTCAGTTTTATCATTTTCAGACTTCAATACATTGTGTCAATTAGCTGCATTGCAAAGCATTCTTTTAGCATAGATATTACAGTGTCAGCTGTTAACAAAGGGGGAAATGAGAGCAATAATTTCCACTGTGCATTTCTTTTATATTAAATATTTCTTCCTTTAACTTAAAAAACAACAACACAAAAACATTTCACCAACACAGCATGGTTCCTTTCCAGAAAAATATTGCAATGTGAGAAATTGTTAGGCGTGCTTATCTTGGGATATTTCGACACAATGGCCATGATCCAAAGAGCTCTGTACCTCCTCCCCACCCACACCCACTACTGCAACTCCTTTGCCCCACTTGGCTTTTGAAACGTGGGGAGTTTCAGTAGGAATTTCTAATTATTCACAGCAGCTTTTTATAGTTGCTGCTAGAAGGAAACAGAAATTGTACTGTATATGCACAAGCATCTTCAGACAGAATACCTAAAAGGTTTCTTTTTTTAAAATTGTGGCCTATATCTTTCCTATGCAGCCAGATCTGTGGCAGTTTTGAATTATCCATTGTGCACTGAACTATATAACAAGTCATAAATCAATGACTGCTTACAGGTCACATAAGGAAATCAAGACCTAAGCTGGATCAGCGCAGGTTGTGATCTTCCAAGTGAAACGCAGACCACCAGTTATATCCGGCTGTTTCATGGGACTCAACAAAGCTCCTATTGTTGCTACCTTCCTGGAACCTTTAAAAAATTGTATTAAAGCACCCGACATGACTCATGGACAGCATTGGACTTCGTGGATAAGGATTTTTGCAGGTTTGAACATAGGAAACTGCCATATGCCAAGTCAGACTCTTGGTCCATCTTGCTCAGTATCATCTATACAGACTGACAGGGGCTTCTCCAAGGTTGCAGGCAGGAATCTCTCTCAGCCCTATCTTGGAGATGCCAGGAAGGGAACTTGGAACCACCTGCATGCAAGCATATAGATGCTCTTTCCAGAGCATCTCCATCCCCTGAGTCAATATTTTACAATGTTTACTCATGTAGCCTCCCATTCATATGAAATTAGGGCGGACCCTGCTTACTTCATGCTTGCTACCACAAGAACAGCTTTCCTATGGCCTAGATAAGTTGGTCTATCCACTTTACCACAGTATAGCTTTAAAAAAAGAAAGAAAATTCATAGCTCCACAATGGCACACAAGTATAATTTGTGTCTGTAGCTTGTGTCACTACAACACATGCCTGGGCATTTTCTAAGCACACTTATTTTGTTGCCTAGTCACATTCCATGACATTTAGAAGCCTGTATAGAGTGGGAGAAAATCCTCAGAACTATGAATTCAACAGCACTATCACAGAAAAGTGTTGAACAGGAAGAACTCATTAATTGTACGTCCAGCACTCACAGTTTCCTGTTTCCGTGGTTGGGTAGTAGTCTCCCGAGCTCGGTATACACGATCTTAAAATGGCAAAAATGGGGTTAAATCAGTGTATCCACAGATCGGAGGCAGCCAGAAATGACTGTGGAAGTCATTTCAGGTACCATTTTGTGCATCGGAGCCATTGAATGGCTCATTTTGAAGGAAAAGCAGCACCAAAAAAAGAGATTTTCAGCCACCTTTTAACTCGGGGGAGGGATCCACGGATAAATGAAAGGCATTGGACTATCATAGGGCACTTTATTTGGCCTGTTTTGCCTTTTGATGGGCAATTTTGGGTAGTGCAGGAACCTTACCCCCAATTCCCATAGCTGTAATGCTCCATTATGTGTGGATTTGCTATCTGTGCTTCCCTGTGGAACAGAACCCCCATGAATAATGGGGTTCTCCTGTGAGGAGCAGCAATGATGTCTGTGGGAAGCATCTTTGGCAGCAGGAGGAGAAACGGGTCCACTTGGTCAAGTTCTGGGTTCTAGAGGAGACTGGACTACTTACTTCACTTTTCTCATTGTTATCAGTCACTTTTTACATCAAACATAATACAAATTCTGCATGACTTGAATTTTTGAACTGCACAAAGTTTTTTTGGCACACTTTGTGGGGTGGGGGCAGAAGCATACTACACATTATGTATCTGGTTGTGCTTAAAAACAACAACCCTGGCCAGTCTTTTTGAATTCAAGGCCACATTGGCTGACTGGCTATAATTCACAAGCTGTTAAAAACATAAAATGTGATTTTTAAAAAACAACTTTAGTGTTGTTTGTCTGCCTTCACAATGACATTAACCTGCAATAATGCTACTACAGAATGAAGGCTTTCTAGCTAGAATGAAACCCTTATTATGAAGGTCAGCTAAAACAATCAAGAATACAACCTTCTATATTAAAAGCAACATGCAATGTAGAAAATGAATATATCAATCACCCTAGGGCACTACACAAAAGTGGCTATTCAGATTACAATTTAAACCACTAGGTAATGGAACTACAAAGTGCTGCTAACTTCTATCTGAGTGGAATGAACCTATCAGAGAACTTAGGGACACTTGTTTGGTTTGTAATTCTATAAATGGGGTTAGATGCGACAGGCACAGACGCTCTTACCCCTGGACTTTGAGGCCAAAGTCCTGGGCCTCCACAGCCCCTGGGCCCCCCCAAATCCTCTTTAGTCTGTCCTGGGTGGGGTGGTCACCTGCTGGAGCATAATGATTCTTAATTTGCAGGGGAGGGTGGCCTCCAAGGCATTTAGGTCCAGGCTCCAAAACTACCAAGGTGCACCTCTAGCAGCAGGAAATCAATAGATGGGAGGCGTGCTTAAATGTGCTTAATTTGTGTTCTTCTCAAAAATGCCCAGTTGGGGTGTAACCGGCAGAATTCTACACAAAATATATTGTCACTGTTTGTTTCAAGTAAGGGCAGAAGTCCTGTTACCCATCAAGCATGGACTTCTAAAGCTGTATTTGCTGGATGTGGGTGCAGGCATTTGCAAGAGTGAATCCAGGGGAGGAAAATGAGTACTTAACCATTCGTCCATCCCTCTGAATCTTCCTTGCAACTACTCCATATCCTCCATTTGCCATGCATGACAATTCTTCTCTACAACTCTTCTCCTGACTATTTCTACCCCTTCCCCAATTAAACTCCAAGAACTTTTGCTGCCCTGCCTGGAAGTTCTCCACACTGCAGGCTTTGCCATGAGTTCTCTGGGAGTCTTTACTGTGAACTCAAAGTCATCTAAAAAATCTGATGCAAAAAGTAGAGCCTGCTCACGGTATATAAATCGGGCTACACTGCACAGTGAAAAACTCAAATTGTGTGTGAAGTGCTCCCCAATCACATGCAGGGACTTCAGAATAAATTTGCCTGATATGTGAACGCACACCCTCCATTCCGAAGGAGATGCGAGCTAAAGAGCTTTTAAAGTGTGAAAAACCTCCTGAAGATGTCAGAGATTGAACCTTGAACCTTCTTCATGCAAAACATCCACTGCAAACACACACAGCTGGTTGGCTGGCAAGTGGCCTATGAAGAAATTCAGAACTCCAGACAGAACTCCATCTATCTGTATACAGGAGACATGCATTCTCTGGTCCTTGATAAGTCAAGGGAGTCTGCCCAGAGGCGTAACTAGGGAAAACGGCGCCCGGGGCAAGCACTGAAATGGCGCCCCCCCGTGCCCCCCCCGCAGCCCCCCCAACATACTACATTATACTTGGGTTTTTCCTCACAAGCGCCCTGCGCCGCCAAGCCAGGCCACTGACTGGCCGCCAGGCGCCAGCAAAGCAATGGGGTGTGTGTGCAGGTGGCGCGGAAGGGACCGCTCGTGGGGAAGGGGGCACCGACGTGCTCCCTTGACTGCTGCAGCGCTGCTGCACTGAGCAGGAAACATTTGTATTAACAATTTTTTTTTAATTTTTTTTTTAAAAATTGGTCATGGCGGCGCCCCCCACGTGACCAGAAAAGATGGCGCCCGGGGCACGTGCCCCCCCTGCCCCCCCTATAGTTACGCCTCTGAGTCTGCCTGGCCCCATCACTCTTCATTTTTTGATGGACCTCTGGTTTATTTTTTAATAGACATTTTGAGTGCTGCTTTTTAAAGCTGAGATCTGATTGCTGCTGTTTTAAATCTGATGCTCAATTATTGAACTGATGGATTTTTGAAAGTGATAGTAGTCTTAGTTGCTGTATGTTTTTCTTGTAATGTTTTTGTTTGCTGCCTTGGATATTCTAATGGAAAGGCAGGATATACATGTGTGAAATATATTTAAAAAGAATACATTTTCTTAATAGATGAGAACAATTCTACAGAGCTCTGAAAAATTCAAGGACTGATCAATGCAAATAACTAGAACTATACCGGGATTTGTGTGTAATCTAAAATACAAAGGAGCATCTGTTGATGACTATTCTTGGAACAGGGATGGCAACATTTGATACTGATATGTATCTCGTTACCCTAAAGGTGATCAAAACACAAGGTTACTGTAAGAGGCCTTTTCTGAGCTATAAAATATGCACATTTTAAATGCCCCAAATTCCAAGAGACTGAAGTTCAGAACTAATTGCAAGGACATAAAAAACCTTTCAGGAAAGTAATTGTAGAATGTATTATGGTGTTTATCTCTTGATTGAGAGGAAACTTTAAAAAGGAAATCCTTTACTTGGCTTTAAACATATTTTTAAAGACTTTTATTCTCTTTCTGCAAAAATGAAGAACAGACATCAATGGTTGGTTGATCTTAACAGAAATTAAAAACTCAAGGTAATATAATACAATTCCCTCGTAATGCTCAAATTAAGACATAACAATATAAGCATACAATATAAAAAAATCTGAATGAATGAATTTGAATATTCACAACAATTTGAATAACTTGTGTATAGTATGATCCGTCTTTAATTCATTATCTCCCCCCCCCTTTTTTTTTTTTAGTAAATGCATTTCCAGCATGTCCTGATAATATTCCATTAATCAGGCATATTCTTTAGGACATTACCCTAAGAGCTAAAAATATCCTTGTGGGTGTAAGCAAATATATGGTGTATAAAGAACACCTGTATTTTAAAAAATTGATTTATATACCATCCTTCCAAAAATGGTTCAGGGCGGTTTACATCAAAATAAAAACAAAACAATTAAATAAAACTAAATCAATTAAAATCATTTAAATATTAAAATCATTAACATTAAAATAATTTAAAATCAACATTAAAAATTTAAAACCATAAAGCTAATTAAAAGCCTGGGTGAATAAATGTGTCTCCAGTGCCTTTTTAAAAGTTGCCAGAGATGGGGAGGCTCTTATTTCAACCAAGAGCACATTCCAAAGTCCAGGAGCAGCAACGGAGAAGGCCCGTTCCCAAGTAGCTGCCAAACAATTTGGCGGCAACCTCAGACAAACCTCTCCAGATGATCTTAACAGGCGGTGGGGCTCATGGCAAAGAAGACGGTCTCTTAAATACCCAGGGCCTAAGCTGTTTAGGGCTTTATAGGTAATAACCAGCACTTGTATTTTGCCTGGAAACATATTGGCAGCCAGTGTAGTTCTTTCGGCACAGGAGTAATATGGTCTCTCCTAGATGATCCAGAGACCAACCTGGCTACAGCATTCTGGACCAACTGCAGTTTCTGGACTATGTACAAAGGCAGCCCCACATAGAGCACAAAGTAGTAATCCAGCCTAAAGGGTACCATCATATGTACCACCGTTTTGAAGTCATTCATCTCAAGAAATTGATACAGCTGGCGTATCAGCCAAAGCGGATAAAAAGCACCTCTGGCGACCGCCTCAACCTGAGAAACCAGAGAGAGGTTTGGATCCAGAAGCACCCCCAGACTGCATGCCTGTTCCTTCTAGGGAAGCGTGACCCCATCCTGAACTGGCAGATCAAAATCATCTCCAAAGTTCTGACCCCGCACAATAAGTACCTCCAACTTATCTGGATTCAGCCTCAGTTTATTATCCCTCATCCAGCCCATTACTGCTTTCAGACAGGCATTTAAGGAGGTTGTGCCTTCTCCTGATGATGTTGACATGGAGAAATAGAGTCATCAAATAAGAGGAGCTGCTGGACACCTCGGCATCAGATTCTGTAACAGTTGTGGAGTTTGAATCTAAGTTGGCCCGAATACAAGATATTTTGTCCACAAAAAAAACTCATTAAAAATGGCACAGTGTGTAATTGCTGGTTCCAAGAACCGATTCAAGGGGGAAGGGGCACACATTAGTCCCTTCACATCCCTGAGCAACTCCACTAGACGTGAGCTTGTGGAAACAATACAGGAGGAAAACAATTGCTTATTTGCCACACATATCACCTGAGCATAGATCTTCTGTATATCTACGGGCCAATTTCAAAGCAGGTTGGAGAGGATGCTTAAGAGCGATTGTGCCCACTACCCTGGTAAGTTGATTATTCCAATTCTCCACCAGAGTGTCGACAGGATCACCAGCAGAGCCAACACCAAATCCTTCCAAGGCTTCTTGGAATCCTATTGGATCCAATAACCTTCTCAGGCAGACCATCCTAATGGACACCCCACTCCTGAGGAGGTGGGACGTGGTTGTGAGTCCAATCTTAACCAGATGGTGGTCTGTCCATGTCAATGGGGAAATCACAGGAATCCCCACTCACAGCACACCACACTGTTCAGCATGAAAGACCAGATCAAGCGTGTGACCAGCAATATGTGTTGGTCCCGAAACCACTTGTGATAGGCCCATAGTTGTCATGGCCGCTATGAACTCCTGAGCCATCCTGGACAAATTGGTCCCAAGGTGAACATTGAAGTCCCCCAGCACCACAAGCCTGGGAGACTCTAACACCAAGCCCGAGATCAAGTCTGTCAGCTCAGTTAGGAACTCTGTTGGGCAGCAGGGCTATCGGTACATCAACAGAAGTCCCAGACTATCCCTGGTCCCCAAACTTAACTTAGGTACACACATTCAATATGGTCAGACACTTTGACAAGGGTCCCGGCAAGGAAGATATTGTTCTTATAGACTACAGCCACTCCACCTCCCTGCCCATGTCCCCTCCCCTGCTCCTCAACAGAGTACCCTGGAGGGAGAAGCTGGGACCAGACTGGGCCACCAGCCTCCCCCAAACAAGTCACTGTAATACATATCAGATTGGCCCCTTCATCCAGAATCAGACCATAGATGATTTCAAGTTTATTCTGGACTGACCTGGCATTACAAAGGAGCAAGATGAGGCTCTGTGGTTGTCTGGCATTGCTTTCCAAGGTCAAAGAACTGGCAGGCCAGCCAGAAGGGGAAACAGCAACTGAGTCTCTGATTTCCCTTCCCCTGCAACAGCCTGCTGACCTGTCAATGTTACTTCTTCTATTCCTCACCACCACTGAATTAGCTGCCCCATAATCAGTGGATACACCCCCTGTCTCCCCATCTCGAGTCAGACCCAGACACATTAAAATTCAACTCACCAAGGATTGCAAACAGAAGCCGAATTAAAGTAGCCAACCACCTTCACACACCATGAGGGATCCTGAGCCAAACAGCTTGGTCCTCGCCCTTGTTATCCCCCGAGGGGATAACTCTGTATTTTGGCAGGATAACTTAATCTGCAGAATTGAAGGCTAACTCAACAACCTTTGCATTTTACGGTATGTTTTTTGTTTATTTGAAGAAAACACTTTCTGTCAAAAATTAGAAAGTATTGATCTGTTTTGTCTTTTTTACGAATAAAATGCAAGGAGAGGTAGAAATGTCAGGGACCAGCTCCCAGTGGCTTTAGGCTTAAGAAAGCAATATATCAGAAAATGCTGCATCTTGTGCTTATGCTACTCTCAGCAGTCAGAAATGGCTGCAAGTACCAATCTCACATCTGGAATACTCTCTGGGCCAGGCACAGGCATATTAGAGTTGCCTTTTTTTAAGCCCTCCATGCTATCGTCCTTTCCCATATATATCTTTGTTCTCCACATCAGGGGAAAGCCCTGCTAACTTGGCAAAGAGGCACCTTTTAACGTGGTGATTCTTTTTATTTAGCAGGGGGAGAATAACTGGCCCTACCCACCTCCAGCACAGTACCTCCAGTGACTGTTGCTGGTGTGTATCTCATGTTTGCTTTTAGATTGTGAGCCCTTTGGGAACAGGGATCCATTTTATTTATTTATTATTTCTCTGTAAACCGCCCTGAGCCATTTTTGGAAGGGCGGTATGGAAATCGAATAAATAATAACAACAACAATAATAAAAGGAAAATGTTGAACGAGACCAAAATCACACACCTGGAGAACATAAGAGCCTTGCTGGATCAGGTCAAGGCCTACCTAGTCCAGCATCCTGTTTCCTACCAGATGCCTCTGGGAAGCCCACAAGCAAGAGATAAAGGTATGCCTCCTCTCCTCTCCTGCTGTTGCTCCCCTGCAACTGGTAATTAGAGGTGTCCTGCCTCTGAACCTGGAGGAGCAGTATTGGCTTCCTCAGACCAAGAAAATCTGACCACTGGTTTCCCAAAGCCCTAAATGCCAATTTCCCTTCCCTATTGGTATGCCAAATTGTTCATATTGGGAGGAAAGAAATGCATGAAGTACCATATGCTTGGGCCTCCAACACTTCACCAATGAAAATAGGGACATGTCTGTGAATGTGTAGGTGGTACAGCTAAACAACCCAAGAGGCACGGGGTACATTTCTGACTACAAGCATGTCACAAATGAAAAGCAGGTAGTTGTGCATGCAGAGCACATGATCCCAGATTACCAAAGCAGTTGAATAAAGTCACAATAAAGAACAAGAATACAGAAGAAATGGACATTTCTGGGTGCTTTACAACAACATAAAACAGACATTAAAACCTTAAAATCTAGAGTTACCGCGGGACTCTGGAACACGCTTCCTAATGAAATTAGAGTTCCCCCTTCTTTGAATGTTTTTAAGAAGGACTTAAAGGCATACCTCTTTAGTCAGGCTTTTAATTCATACTTTTAAAGCTTTGATTTTAGAGTTTTTATTGTATTTTAAATTGTTTTAATTATGTGAATGTTTTGATGGTTTTATATTGTGAACCGCCCAGGGACTTTTTTGTATGGGGTGGTATATAAATGTATTAAATAGTAAAAAATAAATAAAATGATTTAAAGTTTAGTTAAAAAGCTTGAATGAAAAAATGTGTCATTAAAGACTTTTTAAAAGTTGTTAGAGATGGGGAAGCTCTTATTTCAGCAAGGAGTGCATTCCACAGTCTTGGGGTGGCCCTGTGTAGCCACCAAATGAGCTGGTGGCAACTGCAGACAAACCTCTCCAGATGATCTCAATGGACAAAGGGGTTTATGGTGAAGAAGATGTTCTCTTAAATACCCAGGGCCTATTTACCTATTTTCCACCTAACGGCGCAGCAGGAAATGACTTGCCTAGCAAGCACAAGGTTGCCGGTTTGAATCCCCACTGGTATGTTTCCCAGACTATGGGAAACACCTATATCGGGCAAGAGCGATATAGGAAGATGCTGAAAGGCATCATCTCATCCTGTGCGGGAAATGGCAATGGTAAACCCCTCCTGTATTCTACCTAAGAAAAACCACAGGGCTCTGTGGTTGCCAGGAGTCGACACACCGATTCAATGGCACTCTTTACCTTTATTTACCTATTTACTTCTTTAGAGGCTAAATCTTTCCCTACAGTGTAACTGTTCTGAAGTCATGGCCTACTCTTATGACCAGAAGATCACTAGCAAATAGTTTTAGAGGCCACTTGATGTTTCTTAAGGTGAGTGAATGGCTGAAAGGTCACTCTGCCATGCGGATATGCCTCGCTGGAGTCAGCAGTAGTGGAGCTCTCCTTAGTGGCTATGCTGACACCCACCATCTCCCCACCCCAGTGCATCCAATGCTACATTACTGCTTCAGGATGGGGAAATTGTGGGTAAAATATGGTGGCTGCTAGTGCAGATGCCAAGAGCAGCTTTGGGCACAGGTCCAATCCTCATCGGATGAGGGAGGGGGCAAAGTGTGGCATCAATATTGGCCTTGCCAGGGCCCAGTAGCCCAGAGATGCCACATCCCTCTGATGTTTATATGTGAGAGCAGGATAAAAATCCCAAGAAACAACTGGTTTTATAGGTTATATAGACTGAAATGCCAGTAGCTGACTGGTAACTTAATGAAACACTTTAGGGCAACCCCTGACAAAACCTAGAAACAAGATTTTTACTTGTTTGTGAATATGTTTTTATTTATCATATTTCTGTACCTCCCGATACAGAACTCTCTAGGTAGTATACAGTTAAAACATAATGTAAAATAACATAAGAGTTAAAATTAATAAAAGAGATAAAAACCTCAATGATTAAAAACACATTACAATTTCAATTAAAAGCCTGGGAAAATAGGTACGTCTTCAGGGTTGTGCGTGTGCACAAGTGCACTGGCCACTTTTGGTCCACAATGGAATGGGGTGGCAAGGAGGTACACTGTCACCCTGTGGGCCTGATTTTGCAAGCAGCGCTGGCAGGGGAAACAAGGGCAGGGGGAGGGGGTAAGAGCACCCTCCTCAGTGCTTAAAGCTATCCCCCCACCTTAAAACCAGCGGAACCGCAGGACTTTCGAACTAGTTCAGAGGTCCATAAAACGGCCTCCAAACTGGTTCTGTGCACATCCCTATTTGTCTCCAGAAATAGACATATCTGGCATATCAGCCAAAGCTGATAAAAAGCACTCCTGGCCACTGCCTCAACCTGAGAAACCAGGAAGAGTTTGGGATCCAGAAGCACTCCCAGACTATGTACCTGATCTTTTAGGGGGAGTGTAACCCCATCCAGAACAGGCAGTTCTAAACCATCTCTCAGGTCCTGACCTCCTACAGACATTACCTCCATTTTTTTTAAATTCAGCTGCAGCTTGTCATTCCTCATCCAGCTCATTATTGCCTCCAGAGAGGCATTTAGGTGATAACATCCCAGACCAAACCTCATCCCAGATCCTGATGATCTCTTCCAGCGGTTTCATGTAGATGTTACTGGAGAAAACACTGGAGACAGTATAGAGCCTTGTGGAACTCCACACTTTAGCTTGTGCTTTGCAGAATAATAGTGTCCAAGTGACACCATCTGGAATCTGCCAGAGGGGTAGGAACGGAACCATTGTAAAACAGTGCTACCCAATCCCACCTCCTTCAAGCGATGAAGCAGGACAGCTAAGAGACCCAAAAGGATCATCAGAGTCACACTCCCACTGTCGATAGCCAATTGGAGATTATCCATCAGGCCACCCAAGGTCTCAACCCCATACCCACCTACCACTAGTTGCACTATAATGTTTTGATTTAAAGATTCTATTGGAAAATGCTAAAAGGTATTTTTATGCCTCAAATCTAATATAATCTAATATAAGCTTTGCCTCCAAACATTGCTACTCACACTTTATTAACCTGTTTCATTGTTATGAGTACTGCAACTGACAATGCTCCATTGTTGAGTTTTAATCGTCACTGGTTTCTTTTCTGTACATTACTCTCTCCAGTAATATAAATTCCTTCCTATCCTTAACATGAAGTTTCACAGTACATGTTATAGCTGCCGCCTCCCTTGATTTGTGAATCACATTATAATCACATCCTTGGCAATATTTTCTTGTTCAGGAAAAGAGCTTCAGGGTATTCTCTGTTTTATCCTACCTTCAGAACCCATCTCCAAGTACTATATATTCAATACAACTAACTTCAGCTTCGGAAAATAGAGCCTGAACTGTCTAGAACAAAACATATACAATCTGCTTCTTTGCTGGGGCTAAGATGACTCTTTGAAATGACTGGTCACAAATTTGCTTTCTGTGTATAGAGACCACTGCTCACAACACACATGATTTATTCATCTTTTCTTCATCATAATTCTCTCTGTATGCAGATGTTCTTTTTTCTGCAATTCTGGCAAATTAAGCATCCTATAACAATGTGCAGCTGATATCCTCCCTGTAGTTTCTAGGGCAAGAATCACAATCCAGGGAATGGGAGAATGTTTCCTTGACCTGTTTCAGTTTAGCTGTACACTCCAAGTGAATTCACATATCATTACATCATATGCATTGTGCTTGCAGATGTCATTTAGGACATCTAGGTCATTTAGGCTGTCAGGAGAGCCAGCGTGGTATAGTGGTTAGAGTGCTGGACTAGGACCGGGGATACCCGAGTTCAAATCCCCATTTAGCCATGAAACTAGCTGGGTGACTCTGGGCCAGTCACTTCTCTCTCAGCCTAACCTACTTCACAGGGTTGTTGTGAAAGAGAAACTTAAGTATGTAGTACACCACTCTGGGCTCCTTGGAGGAAGAGCGGGATATAAATGTAAAAAATAATAATAATAATAAAATAATTTAGTACTGTGATCTTATGAAATTGCTAGTCGGTTATTGTATGAACAGTCATCATGGTTTCTTATAACATCAGGCAATGACCAACAATCAAAGGTGATACGTATCATGAGTCCACTATTTAATCTAATGTTTGATCTCCATTCTAAGAACAAATATAAATGGGTTGTTCACTCCATACCAAGTGGATGTTGAGTGTCCAAGTCTCATTAACTTAATCCAGTGATCTTTGCTATTTTTCCAGTGGTAGGGAGGGTCATTGGGGGTGGAGAATACAAGAGCCATTTCCCACAATGACCACAGTGTTGGGGCAGCAGAGGAACCTAAGAGAAACAAGAGCCCTTGTTGAGCCCCAGTAACATCTGGGAAGGTGCACACAGAGTGCTGGGATGCATAGTCCTTCTTAGCACTTTCCCCATAGTTCTCAATGGAAAAGCACAGGGAAGGACTACACTTCCCAGCATGCTGTGCACAGTTTCCAAGATGGCACTAGGGCTCAAGAGGACTCCATTTCCCTTTAGGGAGCTCCACTGGCACTGGGGAAAACACAGGCCTAATAATAAATGAGGGAGCCGCCCTTAGGGATGATGGGAGCCACCACTGGCTCCTGAACCTTGCAAAGAAGAACACAGACGTAGTCAGTCATACATTTAAATCTCCTATGAGAAACAAGGTAAAGGAAACTAACTCCCAAGTATCCCAGCAAGAAATGCTGCTGCTCACAATGTTCACTCACAGACATTCAGGACAGTTAACAAGAGGCCTGCATGGTGTCCTTCCTGCTTCTGTTGGAAAACAGGGCAAGCTGAGGGCAGGTTCACCCTGGCCATTACTCCAGGGAACACAGGGTTGAGGGTCTATGAAGTGGTCTGGGAAGCAGAACAAGGTGGTCACAACTGGGTAATCGTGGCTCCAAGCTCTAGGTACCAGGTTTGATTCCTGGGGAACTAGTAGCTTCAGCTAGCTGATCTGTACTGAGCTGAGTTGTTCCAGCAAGGTGTGGCAGACTGGGGTGTGCAGCACTGGTTTGAATCAAACCCAGTTCGATTTGAACCGGCATGCTTTGACTAGTTCAAGCTCGAACTGGACTGCTCCCCAACCCAAAGGAGTCTGCTCCAAGTTCAGACTGAACCGGTTCAAGAGGCTATGCTTGTAAAGGGGAAACTAGTAAGGATTCCCCTTTACAAGCAAAGGGGATTCCTAAGCCTAAAGGGGTTCAAAGGGCAGGTGAGGGGGTGCGCAAGAGGGCACCTTACCACCGCCAGTGGCTCCTCAGTGGTGGCAGTGGTGGCTCCTCTAGGCCCCGCCGGCACTTCCCCCCAGCAGTGCAGGCCAGCAGCGGCCCAGTTCCAGCCTCCGCGAATGTGCGGAAGCCATTAGAATGACATCTGCGCATGCGCAGAGCCTGGAATCAGCCTGTAATGCTGGGGGGTGGGGTGGTGGAATGCTAGGGGGGAACACTTTGTGGGGCTAGAGGAGCTGCCGTGGCGCCACTGGTAAATTGCCCTTTCACTCCCCCCCGCCCTTGAACCAGTTTACAGTTCGGAATCCCCTTAGCTTGTAATTTGTGTATTTGTGTATTTGTGTATTTGTGAGTTTGTCTTGTCCTCTCTTATCCAGAGGCAGGACTTAGTCACATGTCCATCTAGGGTCATTATATTCTCACCTCTGTTGATTAACTACTTCTGTGCGTGAAGGCACACCATTTCTGCCCACTAGGGGACTGACATTTGGCATGCCATTGCAAATATGAGAAACGCCAAGTTTGCATTGGTGTGGCAGAAGCCAAGCCCTGAATGTGGCAGTACACGGACAGAAGCCTCCAGTAGCCAACCTAAACAAGACTGCAACTACCACATGGTACTATATGGCCATATGAATAGGTCCAAAGTAATATCAGTAATGCACTTAATCATTGTATTCCCATTTGAAAAATACAGTAGGTTTGCAATCCTATCAATGCTTGCTTGGGTATAAACTCAACTGAAGTTAATCAAAACTATTTTCATGGAAATGTTCTTAGGGTTTCGATGTAGAAAATAGTTTGACACATTGAAAAATATTTGAATTTGCCAGAGTTTTGATTAGCACTCCTGTAACTATTACCTTTGCAATATTTTAACTGAACATAGGTTGTTGTAATCAACTTTTACCTCTGCATAATGTGAACCATCTGTTTTTACTCCATAATGTGTATATAAGATGTACTAAAATATCTTTACATGTTTCCAGCTTTCTTTTTCAGCAAAAAGAAAACATTTTACCTAATATTTCCATTAGCTTGAGGAGTCCTCTGTTCTTGTAATGGATTTTATGATATGAAAAATAGAAATGCAGAAAAACAACACATTTCAATGCTCTATCAAAGTAGAAGAGGTATTTTAAAATGCAAGTCTGCTGAAAAGCCCAAACAATTGGTTTATAAAAATTACCCTGTAAAAATGAGTAAACTGCTAGTTAAATTTGCTTATGTTCTGAAGTAAATGCCTTGCTTATGAAAAGGCTAAAGGAAGAAAATAAAAATAAGAGGGGAAAACCTCATGGTACAGTATATGCTTAAACAACTGACATTGTATTATGCAGAAAGTACAGAGCCACCTAATGGTGCAGCGGGGAAGTAACTTACCTAGGGAGCAATAGGTTGCTGGTTCGAATCCCCTCTGGTATGTTTCCTAGACAGTGGGAAACACCTATATCAGGGAGCAGCTATATAGGAAGGTGCTGAAAGGCATCATCTCATACTGCACAGGAGATGGCAATGGTAACCCCTCCTGTATTCTACCAAAGAAAACCACATGGCTCTCTGGTCACCAGGAGTTGACACCGACTCGACGGCACAACTTTATCTTTATAATGCTAAAATGCTTTCATGTTGATGTTCCAGTACTGGTAGCTCTATCTTGTTTTGATGGAGCTCCTGCCTGCTTTAATAAACTCTTATCTCTCACTTACTGCTGCTGTCATTCTAAATATAGCCAACAAGTTCACTATTTATAGATGTGGGCTTATTACAATCAAATCAACTCTAGGGCCAGTTTTACAGATTTCACAGCGAATACCATTGCTGCATATACACACCCACCTCAGAATCTTGGTCCAATATGGGTTGGCAGAGGGTGAAGAGCAGGCCTTGCAGTGGTAGTGCCCTCGAGTCGGCGACCACTGAGCCCTGTGGTTGTTTTTGGTAGACTACAGGAGGGGTTTACCATTGCCATCTCTTGCACAGTATGAGATGATGCCTTTCAGCATCTTCCTGTATCACTGCTGCCCAATATAGGTGTTTCCCATAGTCTTGGAAACATACCAGCGGGGATTCAAACCAGCAACCTCTTGCTCACTAGGCAAGTTACTTCCCCGCTGCACTATTAGGTCGTGGTCTTACAGCAGCAAGCATGAATTGTCTCTCTGCTAAGCAGGTACTGTTCCCTCTAAGGCTTGAGCACATGCATGCGCTCACAAGTTTTTGAATGTCCACTCAGTTCATTTTAGATCCCGCTCAGGTTGAATCAGGAAGGCCCCACTCTGAATGCCTGTGCGCACACGCTGCCTTGATACCGCTGCCCAGAACAAAACTCATTCCGCACATAGATGACAAAAATTAGAGGGACCACTATAAGCGGGGTTTGCCTTAGATGGGTGACTACAGCACTGTCTGTTGTAAGAGATTCCTCTTAGGGGATAGGGCTGTAGTTCACTGGCAGAGCATCTGCTTTGTATGCAGAAGGTCCCAGGTTCACTCCCTGGCATCTCCAGATAGGGCTGGGAATAAGGGTGTGCACGGAACCAAAATTATGGTTTGAATCTGAATCAAATCCAAGCTGAACTGCCGACCTAGTTTGGTTGTACTGACTGGCAGGTCCGTTTGACTGAACTGGTTCTGTGGTTAAAGCGGCAATACTTGAAAAGGGGAATCCACTGGGCAGCAGGGGAGCGGCAAGAAAGGTAGTCTAAGGTGCTTACTGGCTGGCACTACCAGTTGCCAGCCCACAGTGCAGTAGCCGGTCTGTCTTTAAGCAGACTGCCCATGCAGCTGCAAGGTTCTGTGTCAGCTGATGCAGAGAGGCCATTTGTGTGGCCCCAACACATGCACGGAGGCTGGACCCACGCCACTGCCATGTGGGCAGCCTGCTTAAAGGCAGATCAGCAGGGCTTGGGCTGCCCTGGGGTGCAGCGAGCAGTGGCGCCAGCCAGTAAGCACTTTAGACTACCTTTCTCACTACTCTCCTTCAATGTCAAACAGGTTCACATCGAACCAGGCTTGATTGAGTTGGATCATACGGACTGAACTAGCCCCAGTTCAGTTCACAATCGAGCTGCCAAACTGGCCTGGTTCGATGCGAACCGGTTCGACATTGAATGGTTTGTGCACATCCCTAGCTGGGAAGGACTCCTGCCTGAAACCTTGGAGAGCTGATGCCAGTCAGTATAGACAATACTGTACATTACTGTGAGCTAGATGGACCAATGGTTTGACTTAGCTAGAGACTCCCCAGGGATCCAGCCAGGCAAACAATCAGGAGCCCAAGGGTCTACTCTAGACAAGAGCCAGAGATAAGGAACGGGCCAGGGATCAAAGCCACATAGTCACCAGTAACCAGAGGGTCAGACAGAGTCAGGAACATCCAAGAGTCCAGCCAGGCAAGCATATAGTCCAAAACAAGCCATGGGTCAAACCAACCACACACGAGAGATAAGACAAGTGCACCACACCCAGAAAACCTTGATACTGAGGCAAGGCCTCTCGCAACTAGGAAGCCTTCTAAACTTCCTGCTGCAGGGACAGCCAATGAATGATCTCTTAGGGCAAGCCTTGTCCAGGGCTTCAATAGCCTAGGAATCTGCTGCAATATAGCAGGCTGCCACAGGAGGCAGCAACACAGAGAGCAGACAGCACATGACACATGCATACAAGTGCCCTAAAAATAGAATGCTAATGCAGAATAGCTCTCCGTATTCTGCAATATCCCTGGCAAGCAGTTATAATGAATATGTGCTCATGAATGAATAGCATGACTCACAGGGAGATCCTCCCTTCCTAACTGGAAACTCAGGATGGCAGCCCATTTATGATGCTGTAAAAAGAGTTGTGGTATGCAAGGACAAGACAGTGGAGTTAAACTGGCAATATTGACAATTTAATGAGACATATTATTTACAGAGAGGCCAGTGCAGTCTGCCTTTAGTGCTCTTGCTGCTGGCTGTTAGCCCTGCCTCTACTCCAGGACTGGAATAAAAGTAACTAAAGCACCATTCAAAAGCTGGCCCGGATCAAGGAATGGATTAACCAAAAACACCACAGATACAAATAGAATTGTTGTGTGTGTGACTAGGAGATCATAGAGCGGACCCTTCCACATAGCACTTAGCAATAGCAATAGCACTTACATTTATATACCACTTTATAGCCGGAGCTCTCTAAGCGGTTTACAATGATTTAGCATATTGCCCCCAACATTCTGGGTACTCATTTTACCGACCTCGGAAGGATGGAAGGCTGAGTCAACCTTGAGCCCCTGGTCAGGATCGAACTTGTAACCTTCTGGTTACAGGGCGGCAGTTTTTACCACTGCGCCACCAGGGGCACATGATCACTCTTCAAGCTGCGCATCTTGCCATGAGGTGAATGCAACAAATTACCTTGACGTGGAGAAAGGGGACTTGTATGCATCCACTGTACCTTGTTCCAAGACTTGCCAAGTGCTGCAACAGTGGTATCAAAAAACCCAGAGACATTGTGTTCATTTTTATTTCTTCATCTATTGAGAACTATGACATCCTAGCCAGGATCTAGGAAGAAACCTGGTTTGGAGAAGGAGACACATGGAGATCTGGAATCGCCAGCATTTTATGTTATATCCACAAAACCATCATTAAGGAGACTGAACTCTGAGTGCTAATTACATTTAATCATGAGGTAATTGTGTGGCCTGGCCTTGTCATCCAATAACTCAAATGGAATTCTCATCCCCATGTTATTATTATTAATTATTTACACAGTCAGACAGGTATTATTGACTGGTTTGTTTTATCCAGACATCGAGTCCTTCTTCATTTCCCCATAAAACAGCACATTTAAAATTACAGCAATGACACAGTCCCTGCATAAAGTTTCTGACAGCTGAGCAACACCATGCTGTTTGACTGTAGCACTGAATTATTGTTCCTGGCCAGTACATAATAACATAAGAACAGCCTTGCTGGATCAGGCCCAAGGCCCATCTAGTCCAGCATCCTGTTTCGCACAGTGGCCCACCAGATGCTGCTGGAAGCCACAGGCAGGAGTTGAGGGCATGCCCTCTCTCCTGCCATTACTCCCCTGCAACTGGTACTCAGAGGCATCCTGCCTTTGAGGCTGGAGGTGGCCCACAGCCCTTCAACTAGTAGCCATTGATAGACCTCTCCTCCATGAAGCCATCCAAATCCCTCTTAAAGTAATAGTCTTAGAATTGCAAATCTATTGTATTTTCCCAATAATCCAAGTGTGTGGGTTTTTTTTTAACAAGAAAAGAATAGAATGTGCACATGTGCTATCCATTATTAATATATTTATGTTGTATGATACTTCGCACTTCAGTAAGACTGACAACTTGCAATGTAATACACCAGTAGTCCCATAGCATGCAAAGCTTTTGACAGTTGTGACTACATTTTGCTGCATGAAGAAATTTGCAAAAGATATTAAATGCCTTAAGATCATAAAGAGGCTGTTCTGATACGCAGCCTAACCCAGACTAAGGAAGCCCAGCCTGGGTTAGGCTGCACACAAGAACTGCCAGGACCTAGCCTGATCCTGGTGATGCCACACCACCAAACTTGGCTTTCTGCCACGGCTTTTAACCCTTAATCCTGGCCAACTGTTTGTGTCCAATGAATGAAATCCAATGAATGAATGAATGAATGAATGTGTCACCACCCAGGCTGCTTGCAGCCCAAGTGGACAGACAGATGGGCACCTAGAGCGCCCCTCTCCCAGGGGATTTCATCAATGCACCATGTATACATTACCCAATGCTGATCGCTCTGGGAAAGCTGCACATGTGAATGCCTGAGTTGCACAGCTCGAGTAAGCCAGCAACTGTCTGGGGGGAAGGTAAATTGAGTGCAACCTCCTCCCCACGACCAGTCCATATGCCCTCTCCACCTCCAATCATGTGCATAGCCTTAAAGGCTGCCTTGTTAGATCAGAGTGAGGGCCCTGGACTACCCATGCAGCAGAATGAGATAGTAGCATCTAAAGAGAGCAGATAGGACTCTTCAGGCTACAAGTCGGGATGCCATTTTTGAATAAACATTTGTTAAATCACACACACACACAAGCATGTAATCTGAGAGCCAGATGCATGTAATCTGAGTGCAGATACTGGAGATGAAGGATAGCCATCTCCTGTTGCTCATCCCCAGTATTTGCACTCAGATTACATAAAATGCCCTTCTCTTTAAGAAATTTCTAGACTGTATGCACGAAGTAAGAAAATCCTGCATTGGTGCTATAAAGATGGGGTTTGGGTCAAAGGTGTTTGAAACAGACGAAACTCATTTTTGCTATTCTCCCCAATTTAACATTGTAGCAATAGTAGTCTTAATGGCACAGCACAGGTATAAAATATAAGATGCTATTTTTCTTTCTGATATAGCAAGTTCAGTTGCTGATGCTACATAAATGAAAAGTGCAAATCATGGTGGGCTGCACTTCTCTGGCACCTTCCCACCTACCCAATGGTCAAGGTTCCCAACCTTGGGTCTCCAGATGTTGGTGGTCTACAATTCCCATAAACTCCAGACATTGTCTGGGGACCCAAAGTTGAGAACCCTGAGTTAGTACTGACCATCAAATTGAGAACCCCTGTTCTGACTCTCAGTTGCTCCTCTATTTCTTTTCGATTTTCTTCCCAATGACACCGGCTTTGAGCATGCAGATACAAAATACATAAGCTGTTTTTTCATTGTATTGCAGCTCATGAAATAATTTCATTCAGAAGGTGGAGCACATATCAAACAACATACATTTGCTAGATGTCTAAAATATAATTTTGATTTCAATATACTGAGGCTATTCTCATGATAGATGAAGGGAGCCCAGCCCAGTTTCCAGCGATGGTCAGAACCACTGAGCTGGCGGGCTCGCCCACCTAATCCCCCCTCCCCTTAAAGTTAGCTCCGCTAACCCCATTGCCCTGATCGTGAGTTGCCATGGTGACTCAGTACTGCAGCGACTCACGAGTAGACCCCTCACTGGAAGTCTAAAACAAGACTCCCAGCTTTGGGGGGGGCTCCCAATCCCCACTGCCCCAACTGGCTCAGTGATGGTGCCAGTAGTCATGTGGGCGGCAATCTGTTCACTCAGGGCGGGCCAATCCACCCTGCTCATGTGGAGAGTCTTTCTGTCTCCTCCTCCTGCCCTCCCCCTCCTCCGAATATTTTTATACTACTTTTCAGCAAAGGTTACATTGAAACATAAGAAGCTGCAATCTACCGAGTCAGACCATTGGTTCATCTAGCTCAGTATTGTCTACACAGACTGGCAGCGGCTTCTCCAAGGTTGCAGGTAGGAATCTCTCCAACCGCTGTCTTGGAGATGCCAGGAAGGGAACTTGGAATCTAAGCGACCCCATACGCAAATGGGAATATCCTACACAGCTCACACGTGTAGTCTCCCATTCAAATGAAAGCCAGGGCAGGCCCTGCTTAGCAAAGGGGACAATTCATGCTTGCTACCACAAGACCAGCTCTCCTCCACAGTTCTCAAAGTGGTTCACACAGAATGAATGCGTGAATGAGTGAATGAGTTAATGAATGAATGAATGCATAGTAAAATGGTTCTCTGTCTGAAAGGGCTCAAAGTCTTACAAGAAACCTAAGGTAGACATTGGTAACAGCCATTGGAGGGATGCTGTGCTGTGGGTGGATAGGGATAGTTGCTCTCCCCCTGCTGAACAGAAGTGCCACTTTAAAAGATGCCTCTTTGCTGAGTTAGCAGGGGTACCTGCTACATTTCTGAAGTAACATCTTAATTTAAGGAGAGTAACGGTTAAACCAGTAACCCTGAAAATCATAATGTTGCGACATGATAAAACTTAACAAGATAGCAATAATCTCTTTACTATGGTCGTGGCTAGTTTTAATCTCTCCATAGTGATTGCTTTTAAAGTAGAGGAATAATCAGCGTATGACCTCCTTTATTTATCCTTCTCAGCTAAGTACTTTCCCTTCATAGCCTTAATATACAATACACCCACTGATAATACCAGTCAATATATACATTGCTGCTCGGGAACACAATGCATTAATGGCTGCTTTGCTGATTCCAAGAGCAAAAACATCCACTGTGAAGTGCATTTAAACTGTCTGCCCACCCAAGGACATTCCCCCATGGCTGAGTGTGCACATACATGCTCAGCGTTCAGTGATGGGAGTTTTCTTTATAGCGGTAGCCATGTCAGGGTCATAGCTCCTGGTGCTAGTGTCAGATTCCCTCCTGAGGCAAATTGCATAAGTCAGGCTTGAGGATCTGGATTGACAGTACAGGAGGGGCAAAGAGTTAAACTGTGGTTCTGATCCAGGTTTGGTCCACAACAGCTGGTCTTTTGGGGGGGTGGGGGTACTCAAATATATCAGGGTCAAATATTATAACATGCAATTAAGCCCCAACTTTCTGATGCTGTTGTTTTATTTGTTGATGTTCAGGTTTTATTATAAGGTATTAGTTTATATTTGTTACTCAGCTTGTTATTTTGGTGGGGTATAAATATGTCAAAGAAATAAGATATAACCCACTAGCTGGGGGGGGGGACATCAATGGTTTACAGCAGGGGTTCTCAACCTTTTAAAAAAATGGTGCACCCCTTCCGTTGCAAACTTTCAGCTAGGAGGGGGTGGTGGTGGTGGCTGTCAGTCAGACAGAGGGGAAGCATACACTGAGCTTCAACACATAACCAACCAATGAGGAGTAGAGGAGGAGGGTCTTCACACTCCTCCCTCCCCTTCTGCCGAAGATGTGTCGGCTTCACACCAGTGATCCTCAGATGGGGAACAAACAGCATGACTGCAGCATGGGAAGGCAGGAGAGTTCTGAGTACCCTGGGAACCCTTCAAGTACCCCTAGGGGTAATAATACCTCTGTTGAGAATCTCTGGCTCACAGCACCAGCAGCAAAGGTGGCAAGCAGCTTGAGAATAAAGCATGATAGCACACTTTGCAGAAGGGGAAAAGAGCATTAGAGAATATCCCAGCAGATCTGTAAAGAAGCCCAAGATGGAAATAATTTAATCAACAGTCTTTAATATGCAGTTGTAGGCAGCCGAAGTAACTTTAGAGAATGTTGCATATGCCCAAGAAGCACAACTCAAAGTGAAGAAGTCAAGAAGATTAAGAAACAACAACCAGCCAGTACATTGCAGTAGACACCCCTGATACAATCAAGGTCAGGACTCCAAACTAGTTATGCAGACTGGACACAGCAGAATCGTTTGTTATATGTTTCCTCTGAATAGTCACCACCATATCCACACTCTTCTGCAAGTGTGGTCCCTTAAATCCAAGAATTTTCCCACCTTAGCAATCTGGCAGAGGACAGAGGTCCTGCCTCTCCCAGATAAATGTATGAAGTTTGTTCCTGGGAAGAAGATTCCCAAGAAGCTTCATAGCCTGTTGCTGAAATGGGAGTTTGGAGGTGTAAGCTTACAACTAAGGTAAAGGTAAAGTGTGCCATCAAGTCGATTTAGACTCCTGGTGACCACAGAGCCCTGTGGTTGTCTTTAGTAGACTACAGAAGGGGTTTACCATTGCCTCCTCCCGCGCAGTATGAGATCATGCCTTTCAGCATCTTCCTATATCGCTGCTGTTTCTCATATTCTCATATAGCTGTTTCTCATATTCTCATATAGGAGTTTCTCATATTCTGGGAAACATATTCCCAAAGTCTGGGAAACATACCAGAGGGGATTCTAACCGGTAACCTTCTGCTTGTTAGTCAAGCATTTCCCCACTGAGCCACTTAAGGTTACTGCTCCAAAAACCCACCCAGCTAAGTACTCACACCTTTTGCCCTTCCAAGGCTGAGTGACAGGGCGGCTGAGTCATTGAACTAGAACAATGGACCGCAGGATCCAGGATCACTACTGAGCTGCAATCTCTAGTTTTGAGCATTTCTTGTTTGGGACTTTGCAGGGAGATGTACACTGAAGTGCCTGGATGTTCATGGAAACCTTTTTTTTCATTTTTGTATGGGGTTGCCAGGGATTCTTCCTGTGCTTGAATACCTGAGAGCCTCCAAGACTCCCCTAGAGCAGGCCTGCTCAACTTTGACCCCCAGCTGTTTTTGGATGACAACTCCCATTATTCTCAGCCACAGTGGCCAATAGCCAGGGATTATGGGAGTTGTAGGCCAACGTCTGCAGGAGGGCCGAAGTTGAGCAGGCCTGCCCTAGAAACACCGCCTGAGCAGAACCTAGAGAGATGCCTTTGAGGTTGGGTTATTCTCTATGTGGGCTTGCTGCAGGCTAACCCCTATGCCTGGGAACTCCAGGGTGCTTTCCAGATTAACCCCTACAACAGTGTCACTAAGGCTCTTCTAAGTGTGCGTCCGTAAGAGAGGAGAGCTGGTCTTGTGGTAGCAAACATAACTTGTCCTCTTAAGCTAAGCAGGGTCCACCCTGGTTGCATACGAAAGGGAGACTAGAAAAGTTTGCACTGTAAGATATTCCCCTTAGGGGATGGAGCCGCTCTAGGAAGAGCATTTAGGTTCCAGGTTCCCTCCCTGGTATCTCCAAGACAGGGCTGAGAGAGGTTCCTGCCTGCAACCTTGGAGAAGCCACTGCCAGTCTGTGTAGACAATACTGAGCTAGATGGACCTATGATCTGACTCAGTATATGGCAGCTTCCTATGTTCCTATGTACTTCCTGTGTGGTGACACTGTAGTGCCTGCGCTGACAGCAAGGTGCCGTTCACATTTCCAATGCCTTCTTTTGGATTTTATCTTTCAGTTATAGTGCTATAATGTTGCAAATCCATTGCAGAAAAATAGCTGTATTTTCCTGTTGTTGGAGCTTGAGTTTCTGGGGGTCATTTTCAATATGATGCTGAAGCATTTTATTGCTGTTCTGGAGTGTAATCTGGAAAGCGCCCAGTGCTGCTGTTTTGCTAGCTGAGGGACCCCAAATCTTCTCCAGGGTTGGAAGTCCTTCCTTTTGACATCATGCATAAAGTAACAGAAACTGACAGGTAACAAACTGCTCTCTCTCCTCTCTCCCTCTCCCATCTGCCCACATTCAGCCACTATTCAATTCCTCCCTCCCACTCCCTCTGTACCTAGTCCTTTGGAGTTGCCTTCACTTCCTGTGTAACTGTGGTTGAGTTTGTCAAATGCCACTATCTGAACTGTGCTTCTTTTTTATCAATAGCTTTTATTTCTTTGGTTCGAAAGCCTTGTCTCTGAGTCTGTTGTTCCTCTGGGGTACCCTAACATTGGCATTTGCCTGTGTCCAGATTGTGGCCTGTTTGTTATGCATACTTGCAGATTTGATTATCAGGCTAATTCCCCCTGTTTGCTCTAAAAGCATAGTTATACATTCGTATATGTGTGTGCGCAAGTGTGGTAACAGTTCATATACAAACTCAGTTTTGGTGGTCTCTATAGGAAGTGCAGGCTAGTATAAAGAAACTGCAGCAAAATGTGTCTATATTAGAGGAAAGTGGCATGTTTTAAAGAACTTGCAGTATTTTTCAATAAATATTTATTTGATAACAGGCTTCTCACATAGCATTTCTCATAATAGCCCAGATAATTTTAGGAGTTGCTATGAAAATGATCAACTTCAAAACAAACAGAAACAAGTAATTATAGTGCCTAAATATACTTCACAGAGGGTTGGAAATGCACTCTTGATTGACTGATTTCCATATTCATAGGAGGCATGAAAATTCATTTTGACATTTGTATGGATTGCAAGCAATAACTCTGAGCAGAAATGTGAAATTGCAGCCTGTTACTTGGGAGGAATGAACTATACATTTTAATATCCAGTAAAAGACTTTGGTTGTTCACATCAAAGAGAAATAACAAATATTTTATTTGTGAGTGTGGATAATCATAGTTCCCCCTTTTCAAAGATATGCACTTTTAAAGAAAGGTATTGAACATATATTTTAAAGAACTGTATTATTGGCTAAAATTCTAATCAAGACTTCAACAGTGACTCATCATCATCATCATCAGACATGTCTGTCCCAATCCAGCTAGATACTTTGTGTACATATATCTCTGGCTGCATGAGTACTGGGGGTTTCTGCCTATCGGATTCCCCAAATCAATTCAGTAGCTAAATCCTGAAAGTGAAATCCTGAAAGGGAAAAAGGCTTCTGAAGTCACCAAGAGAAAATCTCCCTTAAAAGTGCTGAGGAGGGAGAAATAACTCTCTAGGCAACTCCCAGGGGCTTTTTGAGGTGAGAACCAGATCCCCTGCTGATTAGAAGTTACAGTCCAGCTTCCTGCTGTCAGAAAGAAGAGAAGTAATAAACTAACTTGGGCAACTATTGCTATAGAGTTGTAATGAGATATTTTGGAATAAAAAGGGAAACTGGCAATTGGATTATAATAGGGGGATTGATGGGATCCTCCTAGTTGAAGTCACAGCCTTAACAACCTAACAGGAAGATCACATTCATGTTATTTATATAACAAAAGGGAAAGGAAAACTAAGGGAAAGGGAAAGGAAGCTTATATTCTGCCTTGTTGAAATAAAAAGTTATACATTTTTTTACTTTTCAAAAAGGAGTGACATTTTTTGTAGTTCTATCCCATGCAAAAAGCCCAAACTAGCAACTAGGAAGAAAATTATTGGCCAATGTGTTTTTTCTTTTTCTTTTTTGTTAATCAATTCCTTGATCCAGGTCAGCTTTTGAATGGGGTGTTAGTTACTTGTATTCCAGTCCTGGAGTAGAGGCGGGGCCAGTGGTGGCTGGTCAGTAAGGGCAGGAGCACCCCCACCCGCAACAAAAGCAAACAAGCGAATGAAGGATCAGACTTACCAGCAGCCAGGGAAAACTTCAGAGCCGGAAGTTTCTTTCAAACCCCCCTCCCCTGCCTGTAACTTCTTGTTTTGGTCTTACTGGCTGGAAAAGCTGCTACTCAAGTTGCACTAGCCAATCTGATTCCTAGGGGGATTCTCCTGGCACTGCCCCCCAGGAAGAACTAAAATGGGTTAAAAATGCACTTCCTGATTGCTTCAGGGAACATATTTTTTAATACATTTCCCCCTTCTTCCTGGGGGCAGTGCCAGGAGGAGCCCCCTAAGAATCAGATTGGCTGGAGCACCTTGCATAGCAGCTGTTCCAGCCAGTAAGATCAAAAGAGGAAGTTGCAAGCAGGGGAGGAAGAGCTGGAGGACGTTCTCTGCTTTGGAGGATTCCCTGGCTGCTGGCAAGTCTGATCTTTTACTAGCTTGTTTGTTTGGTGAGGGGGTGGGTGCAATCCCTGCTTTCTCCCTTCTGTCCTTTTTGGCTTTGCCCTTCCTTTCTCCCTGCTTTTTGCCCTGGCCTTGCTTTCTGCCTTCTTCCGTCCACCCCACAATACCTTTCTGTTTTCTACTTTTGCCCTGCTTTTCTGCTTCTCTCTCTCTGTTTCCCCCAATGCTGGTAAATACCTAAGTCCACTGGTGTGGAGGAAAGGTTTGTGTTTGGGGGGTGGGTGGGTTGGCTTCTGCCTCAGTGACCAGGTCCCCCCCCGCTCCAATGCCCACCAGCCACTACTGGGTGAGGCTAACAAAACAGGCAGCAGCAAGAGCGTGAAAAGCAGTCTGCAGCACTCTGTACACCATGAGCCAGATCTCACAATCAGTGAGGCCCGGTTTCTGCAGCAGAGTGGGGAGAGTGGGCTAAGCCTGCTCTCCCCACTTACGATCAGACTGGATCGGCCGCCCACACTATTGCCGGCTCCGTGATGGAGCCGGCAGGGGCTGGGGAGCTCGGGGGCCGCGTGACCCCTGGAAACTCCAGTATGCCCTGCACAAGCGCACAGTGCATACTGGGGAGACCCCCGGAGCTGGGAGGTGGCTTTTCGCCTCCCCTCCAGGGGTCTACTCATAAGTAGCCGCGGCGCAGAGCCGCGCTGCAGTTATGATCAGGAAGCCCAGGTTTGCGGAGCGCTCGCTCTGCAAACCCGGGCTTAGGGGAGGGCTACAAAAGCGGGCTAGCCGTTTGTAAGCCACCGGGCTCACCTGTGAGCCCAGTGGTTTACACGAGCAGCAAAAATTGGGCTAGGCTCTCCTATCCCGATATTTGCTGCTCGTGGGAATAGTCCCCATATCTATTTCATTCAACTATTAATATTCCTGATTCCATTCCACTGGCTTGTTCTTGCATACTACAACTCTTTCCCTTGGATTCTACAGCCGACATACCCACTAGCTACATACCTGTGTGCTGCGAACAAGTGTCTCTCCAGTAGGCCGCTTTCTTAGTGTTGCAAAGCTGATTGCTCGGGGGAACATGGTTTTTGTTGATCCTCCTTCTGGAGAAGGAGAGATCTGCAAAAAACAAACCAACAAAACCCTGTGTCCCCATCCACAATCAGGACATTCCTTGAGCCACCCCAAATATATCCTTTCTGGGGCATTGCTGGGAATATCTCAAAATCACAAAAATCTCCCACCTCGTGCAATCAGTTTTGTGGAGCTGTCTACTGCAGGGATGCTTCTTAGTGGTGTGTGGGCACTTGGTTAGTGGGAATGTTGGTCACAACTGACAAATTTATTTCAGTACATGATCAGAAGAAGGGATGCTGGTCATTATACCAACATAGAAGGTCACTATAGGTGATTGTTATTTTCGTAGCAATGAGGACCACATGAAACCATCACAGCGCCTCTTTGTCCAGTTAACAACATTTGATATAATGAATGCACACATGCTGAATTTAGATCTCTTGAATGTATATGCCAATACATATTTATTAAATTTATATCCTAGTTTTTTCTTTCATAGAGCTCAAGGTGGTGCACAGTGGGATCCCAGGTACTGACCAGGCTTAGACCAGCTTATCTTATCATTTTCCTGCAGGCTATGCCTGGGATCTACAAATTGAAATGAATGTGGATGTTCTTATGGGTGGGGATGACACTGTGCATGCACTGAAGCTCCCAGGCACCAAAGCATTACTGAATCATGGGTTGACAAGAGATCCCCAAGTGAGTGTGTTGTGTTTGTGTTTGTGTGTGTGTGTGTTTTGTAAGTACCTCAAATAGTTGTTATGGGGAAGCAGCTAAAACGGCTATGGTTAAATGTTGCTTAGACCACCATGTGTGGCCATCTAATTTCAGTGTTCACAGAGAAAAAAAGTATAGAGTTATATATTTATCAGCTGTACAAAATATGAATTTAAACTCGATCTCAGTAGAATTCAGCTTAATTCTCTCCCATTGAAATCAATGGAATTTTACTGTTCTTAACTTTGGCTGGAATGTTTCCAATCACAAGGTTATTTTTAATCTGCGAGAGGATTGATCATACATGTGAGAAGTCGTCATGCCTTTAAAACAGCCTGAGGCTCTTAACTTGTACTAAGTATCAGGACCCAATGGTTAATATTCTCAATGAAGATGTTTGTTGTCAGATGGTATTCCCAGTGTATTTTTTTAGCTACAGTTCATATATCTGCAGGTATTTCCAGATGAGTAAAGTGCAGTAGCTGTCAAAACTGACAGAGTTCCTTTATGCTAAAAATGCAGCTTTAAAAATAGTTTGATTATTGAGACAGCCTTAAGCAATATGCTGTCAGTGTGGGCGTGAGTCACTTAAAAAGAAAACCCACCCTACATCTGTCTATATGCTTGAAAAGCAGCTGGTCTGACATTTATGATGTGAGGATCCAAAATACAGTGAGTGTTTAGAGCTCAGAAAGAGTACTGTCCATTGTTGACTCTGAAGAAACTAAGCAAACTATATCCGTGAAGGACTTGAACAGCATTTCTAGTGGTTAGAGCTTCAATGCCTCACATAACTCTTTTTCAGGGAGAGAAGAAGTAAAATAATTATGGCCCAAAAGCAAATATAAGGCAATTGGCACTGGGTGGGGCTGTAGCTCTGTGGTAATGCACTACTTTTGTGCTGGAAGTCCAAGTTTCAATTTCTGGTGTCTCCAGGTAGGGCTTCAAAAGACCCCTGTCTCAGACCCTAGATGTCTGCTGCCAGTCAGTAGACAATGAGACTTTTCTCGCAACCAGCCCAACCCAGCCTGGGGCAGCCCAGCTTGGGTTAGACTGGTTGTGAGAAGTGGCGGGTCCTTGTGGATCCCTCCACTCCCTGCCTCCTAACCCTCTTAACTAACCTGGCTGTTAGCTAAGGCTAAGGATGCACTTGCACCCTTACCCCGGCTACTGGGTATCGTGTGACTCCTTGGACTGGAACAACAAGTTCCGCCCCTGGATCCCTCAACCCTGCTCTGTGCAGCTCCAAGCAGAACTGCCTGTGTGGGTGCATGGGAGGTGAACTGAAGATGAACTGCTTGGTCATCTGGGGGGGAAGTACCTTGAATGCAGCCTTCCCCCTGTGCCCTTCCCACATGCCCGGGGTGATCATGAGAATCGCCTCAATACTTAGATTAACCAATTGTCTGACTCCGTAGAGAGCAGTTTCATTTGCAAATGAAACTGAAAATGTAATGATTGTTTAGCTTTTTATTTTTTGATTCCTGGATTTTTTATTCTGGCAAATTATTGCACATTATGACTTGTGTGGGAATTGTGTGTGGGATTTTTTAAATTGTAAAGTTAAAAACTATTTATGTTTTTTATACTTCATGCTTATATTATTGTAGGTACATATATTTTGTATTTTTGCATTTGGTGAGAGTGGAAATCGAGTATATAGTATGATTGTGTTCACATAGTCACAAATACCCTGGTTAAAAAATTGATCAGCATCAGTGAGCCCAGCAGAGCTGATCGTTTGAACCTAGAATTTCAGGGCAATCCTGATCAAACTGTTCCAGTTAACCAGGCTAGATAATCAGAATTGAATCCTGGTTATCTGTCCTGGTTAAATTCTGGTTAACTGGAGTGGTTTGACCAGGATTGCCTTGCATTTCTGGGTTCACACAATCAGCTATGATGGGCTCACTAATCCTGATTAACCTTTTAACCAGAATCTTTGCAACTGTGTAAGCCCAGCCGAAATATGTATTTCCCGATTTCTTACACACTTTCTTGAGCATGGCAAGCATGAGCCGCTATGGAATTCAGGATCCTAAGCAGGATAAGCCATTGAACTGATGCAATATGGCAGCGCCAATGCTCGGAGAGGCATAATGACCAAAGTTGAAATGCAGCCAGCTGCAGAATACAGACAACTTTGTAATCAGCACGCAGAGGACTGAATTTGATGGAGCTTTGGCAATGCAGGTGCACTTTGGCTCACAGCAAGAATTTCCATAAAAGCTGCAGGTGAGTATTCAGAGCGGTAAAATTGACAAGGAGACCCTAACTAATACCTCTGCAGGTGGGCAAAAATTGCTAGAGGGCTTTTACATATGGATGAGCTTTTAATATGCCCTGAATGGGACTTTGTTTGATATGGGAAACAGTTTTTAACTTATACGCCATTTTCATCAGTTCGATAAAAAAAACAGGAGAGAGACTAACCACAGGTTTCAGTGTCTTTTTAGCCACCTTCTAGTTCATAGTGTCATTTTCCCTACAAGTACTTTATTCCCTTGAGAGAGAGTTTATATCTTTCTAATGAGGCATCAATTCCCAGTAGAAATGTGGAAAGGCAAGGCTGGAAATTGATGCATTTGTACCGAGAAAAATATTGCTGAGAGGCAAGTGAGTGAGCAAAGGATGCAGTTCAGAATGAAAGGGAAGTTAAAAACAAGTTCAGCAATATATAAGGAAACCAAGTGCAGTAAAATGATGAAAGAAAATATGCTGCTTTTTAAGAGTGGTGGAAAACCTGTGCCAAACTAATTTTAGCATCTTGGCATCCTGCGAAATATCTGATAAAAACATGTGATGAGTCCTTTCTCTCATTCCATCTCTTCCCTTCCTGCCATGGTAGAGTGGTTATAGTTTTCCTTCTCTTTAATTATATTGGAAAGAGATCCTGACAATCATAATGGTTTGGAGAGAGATCCTGACAGCTCAATAAGACTGTTAACAAAGTACTGTACCAGCAAGCTCTTGATACAAAATGCAATAGTCTGAGTCAATGATAGTTCCTTGACATTCCTTGCTATTGGACTCGCCATTTCCCGACAAGACGAGACTACAACAAAATGTGAAATGAATTGTATGTCCTTCTCTATTGTGTGAAACCCATCATGGGAAGGGGCTGTTCTGTGTCTGGCATAGATGCCAAAGAGCCCTGGGCCAGTGTAAAAGAATCCGTGGAGGACAGGACTATCAATGGCTACTAGCCTTGATAGCTATATACTTCCATCAGTATCAGAGGTGGCGTACCAAGAGAAGGGGTGGTTTCACTCTTACCCCCATTTGTGGGCTTTTTGAGGGCATCTGGTTGGCTGCTGTATGAAGTAGGATGCTGGACTGGATGGGCCTTGGCCTGATCCAGCATATTATGTTTTTAAGAACTAGGAGAACAAATAGTGCAGAAGAACCAGTTGCATTCACCTGAAGCAACCAGCCTCAAATAGGATAGGTAAGCCTGGGAAAGATGGTAGCTTGCCAGGTTTGGGATAGGTGCCCTGTTTCTTGAAAGTAAGACCTACCCCGAAAGTAAGACCTAGCAGTAATTTCTGATGTGCCGCTAATTGCCCTAGTGCATTTTGGGGGGCTAAAATTAATATAAGACACTGTCTTATTTTCAGGGAAACGTGGTATGTGCAAACAGGTTCTACGTCAAACGTGCTTGATGTCAAACTGGTTTGGTTTAACAGTTTGAGGTCGAACCGAACCACCCCCGGTTCGGTCCACCCCTGGACTGACACTGCCCACTGGCCCATAGGTTTACATTTAATAATAATAATAATAATAATAATAATAATAATAATAATAATAATAATAATAATATTTTTTAAGCTCATGAAACCATCCCCCCACACAGTCTGAACTGAACCAGGAGGTTCGAGGGGGTGTTGGACCAAACAGGCCCGGTCCAGTTTGGGTACGGTTTGACCAGCTGGTTCCATACATATCCCTAGTTTGGGGCAGAATACCATGGTTGGGAGAGGTGTTCTTTTGCCAAACACATCAAGTGACCCACTCTGCCTAGATTCAGTTAACTGGAAATTGCGGAAATAGGATGCTACAGCCATGATAACATAATATTCATGTCAATCCAGGTCTTGCAGTACCACAGACATCTTGTTAGTCAAATGTTTGGCTTGACTGTCAACTATTTCTTTTTGTGTACAGGTTAAATGACCAAGGATATATTTTTAGACCCTGCCTTAATGTACTGTAGGTGCTCTCCGGCAACTCATCAGACCATAGAACGCCACAATTTTATAGCACTGGAAAATATTAAGAAGTTGCTCCTCATGCTTCTCTGAGCTCTTGTGGAGATGAACTCCCCAAGGTGATGTTCTGTGCCTAGCACAATAATTATGTGATTGGCATTGAGGCTCCAGCAGCTTCCTGTAGATCAATACGCAGTACAAGATTCCAGAGGATATTCTGCCATTGCAAAAAATCACATTCTGATGTCTTCCAAAGGTACTCTGAATTGCTGCTAAAGCAGATTTATATGTGGTTTAGTCGCTGTGTAGTTTAATTGCTACTCAAGGGTACTGAAGTGAAGAAGGAGGAAAGTGACAAAAACATGACTTCAGTGTACAGAGAGGGATTTTCAGTACAATAAACACAGACTGCCTTGTGTTCTGAAGTGCTATTTAGATAGTTCCTTTTAAAGCTGGAAAAAATAGCAAGTGGGTTTAAATGCATATAAATAAACTATTTCTTACAAGGAAAAATCTTTTTCATTTCCCCCCAAGAAAAAGAGCTACCAATGCACACAGAGTTCCTGCCCTGCTTTGGTAGTCCATTTGGGTTTTGTCCGGAGGCAGGTGCCTTTATTGATACTTGACTCCTTAAGCCCATTCATTGCCTTTGTTGGCTCGAAGATTGCAGTATTGGAACTAAGGTTCAAGCAGACTCCTTCAGGGACTTCCAAGTCCACTCCCACAATGGGAGTAACTCTATGTGCATAATGGAGATGCAAACAGACCCCACACTTAGCACAAATGGAAAAGACCCAGTTCCCACAGGACTGCCATATTATCCACAAGTGCATTATAATGTGGAGATGAGGATTGGGACAGAGTGTGTTATCTCATGGTTGTATAAAAAGATGAAGCTGTTGTTGAGAAAGCTTCTATTGTTCAGGCTTGGGTGACATTAGTCTACCATGTGTCTAGGCTTGTCTGGAGATGGGGAGAAGGGGTGTGTGACATTTGACCACTATTTTGGCAGTGGTGGAGAATAGAAGAAGTAACGTTGGCAAGTCAGCAGGCTATTACAGAGGAAGGGAAATCAGAAATCTAATAGCTGTTTCCCCTCCCAGTTGTCCAACTAGCTCTTTGACCTAGGGGAGCAGTGCCAACCACCCCCAGAGTCTTACCAATGCACAAAAACACCAGTATTGTAGATAAAAGAACAGCAGGCTGTCCCTTTAAATGGCCTCTCCGTGTCTACACAGAGGCCATTGAAAGGAGGCTGCTTAGCCTGGCCAGCCACAGGGAAGGATGGCAGATCCGGTTGCCACCTCTCGCCTGTTCTGCACTTGTTAGCGCTCCTGCTAGGAGCGGTTAAAAGGTGCCTCCACACGCCTCTTTTTCCTCAAAGGCGGACGGTGGGTCGGGTTGCCCTCTCTCCCCCGCCCCTGCTGTGGGCTCTGCATAAGGTAATTTCAGATTTTGGTGCACCCTGGTGCCTGTTTGTTAAATGAAGCTCTTCCCCCGCTCACCCCATACAGTAAAAGTTGAATCAATTTGGCTAGATTTGATCCAAATCTGGCTGATTCGATTCGACTTTGAATTGAATCACCCCTATTAGGGTGATTCAATTTGCAGTCAAAACCCTTGAGTCAGCCAAATTCAAGTTGAATTGATTTGATGCCGAATCAATTTGCACATCCCTAGATTACAACATGGAGCACATTTGAAGACCTGTGCTCAGGCAATATGTGCGGCAAAGAAGCAGTTGTTTTCTGCCTGTATTGTATGCGCAAGCTCACATCCAGCAGAGTTGTTCAGGGTAGATGCTCTATTCCAACTGTGCAGGTATACTGGAGCACCTCGCAGTTCTCAAGGGCCTCTGGGCTGGACGGTCAGGCTCAGCGACCGCTCCTGCTCTGCCTTCTGCCATGGCCATGGGGGGTGGTGGTGCTCGATTGACCCCACCCACCCCTCGGCCATGCACATGTCAGCTAGAATTATTTTAAAGATAATTAAAATAATTATCTTTATTTATAATTCTCTCTATGTAAACCACTTTGGAACCTTTTGTTGAAAAGCGGTATATAAATATTTCTTGTTAATGTAAATATTTGTTATTATTGTTATTTATCACCCCAGGCCCCCTTCTGGGCCACCGGGCCCCAGTAACTTGTACTGGCTCTCCACCCTTGTTGGCCTTTCCAACATGGCTTATACTGTCTGGCAGAGGGGTTGTTTTAGAGGGTCCGCTAGGGATTATAAATGCTTCTCTGAGGGAGCGCAGCATGCCTTCCGGTCTTAAGGCAGTTATTAGACTTCTGGAAAAGACTGCATTGTATCCCTCAGAGCTAAGCAACTGTATGCCTGTCTCCAACCTCCCATGGCTGGGCAAGGTAATAGAGAGGGTGGTGGCCTCCAAGCTACCTGTACAGATGGTGGTGACGGTGGCCTCTAAGCTACATCCCTGATGGATGATCTCCAACAGGGTATTGATAGAGTAAGTTTGACTCTGTTGGTCCTTTTTGATCTCTCGATGGCTTTTGATACTATCAACCACAGTATCTTTCTGGACCATCTGAGAGGGTTGGGAGTGGGAAGCATTGATCTGCAGTGGTTCAGCTCCTACCTCTCGGGCAGATTCCAGATGGTGTTGCTTGGAGACTGTTGTTCTTCAAAATGTGAACTTTTATATGATGTCCCCCAGAGCACCATATTGTCTCCAATGCATTTTAATATCTACATGAAACCACTGGATAGATCATCAGGACATTTGATGCAGGTTGTTATCAGTCTGCTGATGATACCCAAATCTATTTCCTCATGTCAATATCATCAGGAGAAGGCATAACCTCCTTAAATGCCTGTCTAGGGGCAGTAATGGGCTGGATGGGAAATAACAAACGGAGACTGAAGCAAAATAAGACACTTAATAAGATGGAGGTACTTATTGTATGGGGTCAGAACTCAGGAGACAATTTTGATCTGCCAGTTCTGAGTGGGGTCACACTTCCCCAGAAGGAACAGGTACGCCGACTGGGAGTGCTTTTGGGCCCCAACCTCTCCCTGGTGTCTGAGGTTGAGGCAGGGGCCAGAGAAGCTTTCTTTCAGCTCGACTGATATGTCAGCTGCATCTGTTTCTTGAGATAAATGACCTCAGAACAGTAGTATGTATACTGGCCACCTCCAGGCTTGATGACTGCAATGCACTCTATGTGGGGCTGCCTTTGTACGTAGTTCAGAAAGTGCAGTTGGTAGAGAATGTGGCAGCCAGGTTGGTCTCTGGTTCATCTTGAAGAGACCATATTACTCCTATATTAAAAGAACTACGCTGGCTGCCAATAAGTTTCTGGGTGAAATACAAGGTGTTGCTTATAACCTATAAAGCCTTAAACAGCTGAGGTTCAGGATATTTAAGAGAATGTCTTCTTCACTATGAGTCCCATCGTCCATTGAGATCATCTGAAGAGGTTCATCTGCAGTTGTCTGGTGGCTACACAGGGACGGGTTTTCTCTGTTGTCACCCTGAGACTCTGCAATGCCCTCCCTGTTGAAAAGCTGCTCCCAGCCCCCTTCGCTGCTTTAGCGGCGATATCGGGCGAATCGGGGGCAGAGTTGCAGGCCTCGCCCAAGAAGCAGGCATGCGAGCCACCATTTTTGTACCCGTCACTTGTTGCAGGTGGACCAATAAGAGCCCAGGAGCGCCTGCATAAGCAGCCGGCTCCATTCCGTTCCTTCTCAGTTGCTCTGTGGGCATGCACTCTCCTGCCTGTACCTTGATTCAGTGGATGATATTCCAGTCGCCTTTTGGGGCCAAGTAGGAATTTTTTGGGTGTCAGCCGATTCACTATGGTTGGGGCCTTTTTCTGCCTACTTCTCAGTGACTTTGTTAAGGATGTCACTGGGTTATTTGGTCACTTTACAGTTGAGAGAGGGCCAAGGTAGGTTAATTTGCAATGGTGTTGGGCTGGAGGGCCATTATGGTGAGTGGGAATACGGAAGAAGGCTTGGTGATCTCCTGACCCTCAGGCTGGATCCGCTCTCACTTTGATGCATGCCAGCGAATGCTGCTCAGTGCCTTACAGCCTTGGCTGAGGTGGACTGGCATGCGTCCCCACTTCAGGGGTAACCTCACGGTAGAGGTAAGGTTTGGACTGGTTCCCAGCCGAATCAAAGCCCGGTCCTTCGCCTTCCTGTGGGCATACCTCCTATGTCATGAGATTGACCCACATAGGGGATACCCACACTTTAGTTCAATTCCTTATTGCAGGTTTGTAATCAGTTAATAAAGTGGCCCAGGTTTCTTCCAACTACACATGTCCTGTCATTATTTGAGTCTGGATTCGCAGTAAGAGCCTCCCTATCTCTGACAACTTTTTAAAAGTTGCTAAAGACGCATATATTCACCCAACTAGACTTGTGGTTTTAAATTGTTTCAAGGTTTTATTTTGTTTTAATATTTTTAGTGTTGCTGTAAACTTCCCGGAGAAGGAAGTTTGGGGTGGTGTACAAATTAATAGATTAGATTAGATTAGATTAGATTAGATTAGATTAGATTAGATTAGATTAGATTACATTAGGATATTAACATCAGAAAAGTCTCCATTCCTGCAGGAGCTCCATATGCATTTCAGTTTACCTACTGGCACACCAGAGCCTCTGGCTCTCAGCAAAAATCTTCTCTCTCTCTCTCTCTCTATATATATATGTTTACTTTAGTTTGTATAGCTGTTCCATTATAACTAATGGAATAAAATAAGTATAGCTTTTCTCTTAGCATGAATTAATGTTGCAGGAAGGGCAAATAATGTGGGGCCGTCAGGCCACTTTGGCTTAACCATCTGTTGGAATTAGGGGACTTGGAGAGGCATCCCTTTGCCTGGGGCACAATGACTTTCGATGCAGGAAGTAATTAATTCATCCTTAGGGAGGAAAAAAACAAACACGATTCTTGATGCTGCATTGGTTAATATGTAAGCAAGTATATATACTGTGGCTTTAGATAGAACAAGTGTAGCTTTGAAAAGAAAAGCAAGTGCAAAAAGAACCAGAATGTTTCTTTTTTCTGCATATAAGATTGATTGCATTTTATAATTTAATTTAATTTCTGAATTTAAAAGATTTACAACCCTGCCTTTTAGGCTCAAAGGGTTCACAAGGCAGCTTTCAAAGTGGGAATGCCACAATAAAACTTAAATGTACTTAATAGATAATAAAAACAAAACAGTAATAAAAACATGAACAGATCATCTGTAGATGAAGAGAACAATTAGTATTTTTGCTGTACCTGGAAGCTGTTCAATTTGCTATGATGTTATGAGAGACCAATTTTGTTAAAATCGAGGGAAACTGAATAACTTTAATTAGGAGCTTTAAGTCTTGGGGGCAGATAGCATGTCATCATTAGATTTATTCCAGGTTTGTGCCCCACATCAGCGGAGTTCCTGACTGTAGTCTCTGTACTAGGGATGTGCAGAACATTTCAAGGTTGAAACATTTCAACTCAACATGGGCCATTTCAAGTGTTTCAAGTTAGAAACAGAACACCCTTGCAATAAAGGGCCTGTTTTGAGCTTGAAACAAAACAACCCCATTTCGAGTTGAAACATTTTGAGTGTTTTGAGCACCATTTTGGAGGCCTGTTTTTCCCTTGCTGATTGGTTTTCTGGCACTGGCTTCCAGTTGGCTTGCAGTCTCCTTGCTTCTTGCTCGGCTTATTATCATCCAAATCAAGTGTTGTTATGGGCAACTGTGCCCCCATTGGAGGGGGGAACCAAAAAGGAGGGAGTTTCAAAATGTATTTAAGGGACTGGGGAGCAGAGAGAACCCTTATAGTGTGCCTGTCTCTTGAAGATGAAGGATACATCAGAGGAAGGGTGAGAGACTGCAGCAGAATTGGTGGCCTAGGGGTAAAACAAACAAACAAAAAATAAAACTTGCTTCTTTATTTGGGAGAAAATTAACCTTTCTAGCTTCTGTGTGTGCACTACAGTGCACATACAGCATAAATAGACCACCCCGACCCCACACCCCTTTTAAAAACACCCTCCTTACAGGCGCAGGTGACTCTGCTGCATGTGAAGGTGATGGACACTAGCAACAAGGCAGATGAGCTGTCAGTGGCCATGGATTGCCAGGTGGAGACATGGCTGTCCGGCCAGCCAAACCTTCACCAAGGATTCATGGTGATCATCAGTAGTGTGAACTTAGTGAGAGCAGCTGAGCAGCTTCAGTTTGTGTCGATCCATCGTTTAGCACACATTCTGATCTTGGTCAGGGCCGGATTAACGTAGTAGCAAATGTAGCATTTGCTACGGGCCCCGTGTTTTCAAGGGCCCCGCACGCCTGCCTGCCCCTTCTTTCCGTTCTGTATTGGTGTTGCTGCTTAACTGTTCGTGCTGACTCTCAGTCTCCTCTTTGCATTGCCTGCTGCTGCTGCTGCCCATTCTAATCTCCTGTCGGGACAGGAAATGAGAAGAATCGGCGGCAGCACATCACGCAGCTGCAAGCAGGTAGTGAGGAGAGTCCCTCCTGAGTTGGCTGCGAGCGTCCGCCACCATCTTATCTCTAATACTAATTGGCTGCCTGAGCCTCCTTGTTTGCACACGCGCCGTCACTCACTTCTCAGGGCTGCTGGGGCTGTGTGCAGGCAGCCTTCCCGGCGCGCGCAGGCGCTCCTTCCTCAGTCATGCCTGCCTGCGACACACACATGCCTGGCTTGAACGGTCTGGGTCTGCCCCTCTGTATTTGGTGCTGGCAGCGTGCTGACTCTCGTCATTGCCTGGTTGCTGCTGCCGCTGCTCCCCACCCCTCCATTCTCGTCTCATGTCTCGTCTCCTCCAGTCCAGTCCCAGTCCCTCTTGGCCGAGTGATTCTAATTAGCTGGCTGCCTGCCTTGCCTTCCCTCTTCTTCGCCCATGTGCTTCTCGTGGCTGGGGCTGGCTGATAGGTGCAGGCAGCCCCGGCGCGCGCTCCCTCTGTCCTCATGCCTGAGGCACCACCTGCACACGGCACTGGCAAAATCACCCCTCCCCCCTCTATTCAGAGACGCGTGCTGAATCGCACCGCATGCTTACTTGTGAGCACAGCTGCTCCGTGGGTGTGCGTGCTTCAGCTTCCCTCGCTCTCTCACGCGCAACACCTGTGACCACCAGTGACCAGCACCACGCTTTATGCTCACAAGAGCGTGTGTGTGTGTGTACCCACACCTCCATTCCCGCAGGATGTGCTGCTGCTGCTGAACCCACTATCACCACGAATCCAAAACCGGGGCTGCGGTCAGGCAGGTCAGGTATGTGTGTGGAGTGGGCCCGGGGAAAGAGTGTGCTGAATGAGAAGTGGGCTCAGGGCAGGCTCTCAGCCCTCCAGCTCCTGCCATGACTGTCTCTGCACTGCAGATTGAACATAAAAGGGGTGGGGGGATGCATGTTTTGCAAAGTTTGTTGGCTGAGTGGGGGCATGGTAGGTGGCGGGGCCGGGGCGCTAGGCAAGATCAAGGGCAGAAATGCAGAGTGCTTGCTTGCTGCTTATATATTATATATTAGTCTTTCCCCCATCTCTCTCCCCCAAACGTATTCATCGTTCTTATAAACACGGAAAGAAACTTAAGTTGCCCAATAGCTGCTCTGTGCGTGGTGGCGTGGGCGCTTCTCTGAGAGAACGTGTCTATCCTCCACTGCCCACCACACCATTCCCACAGGGGGCTGCTCAACCCACTAACCACCCCCACCCCAAAACAAATCTGAAGAGCTGGGGCTGCTGCCGGGCTGGCCAGGTGGGGAAAAGAGCGTGCTGAGAAGTGGGCTCAGCCCTCCAGCTCCTCCTGCCAGCAGATTGAACACAAAAGCAGGGGGAGGGGATGTTTTGCAAAGTTGGTTGGCTGGCTGAGTGGTGGGGGCATAGTTGGTAGATCAAGGGGCAGAAATGCAGAGTGCTTGCTGCTTATAATATTGGTCTTTCCCCCTTCTCTCTCTCTCTCAAAATGCATTCTTATAAAACATTGAGGCGAGGGGGTGGAAAGAAACTTGCCCAATCCAGATGAACCCAATGTGTGCTGGAGTTAAATTATTTTTTATTATTTATTCGATTTCTATACTGCCCTTCCAAAAAAGGTTCAGGGCAGTTTACACAGAGAAACAAACAAAAAAGATGGATGGAACCATTTTTTAAATTTGGGGCCCCTTCATAACATATGCTACAGGCCCCGCACTAGCTTAATCCGGCCCTGATCTTGGTCATGCAAGATGTGCCTGCCTCTTCTGGGGCTGTGGCCAGGTGAGACATCCCACTGGAGACACTGAGCATCACCTTGCTGCTGCCATGGCTGCTCTTGTGGACAGGTGCCGCAGGATTGCAGTCTACTTCCATCAGAGCAAAAAGGGTAGGTGGTTGCTCAAGGAGTGGTGGCCTGAACTCCACCTACCTGAACACCTGATCCCTCAGGATGTTCCAACCATCCTGAGGGATCAGGTGTTCAGGTAGGTGGAGTTCAGGCCACCACTCCTTGAGCATCCACCTACCCTTTTTGCTCTGATGGAAGTAGACTGCACCCTTCTCTTGCCTCAATGCCTGCAGAAGCAAGAGCTGGCCATCCATGTCTGGCAAGGAGGAGTGGCTTGGAAGTGTGTGACCTATCCAACCAGAACTGGGCTCTCATTTCCGAGGTTGTCTTGGCACCTGAGCTGTTCTTTGTTGCAATGAACAGCTTGTGTGCTGAGACAGCCACACTGAGCCAGGCTTTGCCCGCTGCTCTTCTCCTCGCAAAAATGATGGGTGAGCGCCAGTCCACACTGAGGAAGCAATCACCTTGGCATGTTGGCTAAGGACTGGAGTGGTGGATCCACTCACAATACTGCATTGGCAGAGCATGTATTGTCCTGCCTATATGATCCAAGTATGAAGCTCTCATCCCTGACCAGTTGCCTTGGTGGAAGGCCCTCCTGGTTGAAGAGAAGAGCTTAGGCAAGCTGAGGAGAGGAAGCAAGCTGGGGCACAACCAGGAGGAGGGTGCTGGAGCACCTACTGCTATTGCGCAGTCTATCCTTAGCATCAGCATCACCACCGCCTCCTGGTCCCTGGCAGGGCTAAGGGAGCCGGTGGTTCCATCTTTGTGTTACATCCTGTGGTTCACAGAGGGCTTCCTTGGTGCCTTGCCAGGGGTACAGGAGGAGCCCACAGAGACCTGCAGCAATGCTGAGCAGTGTGTACCCCAGTACCTGCAGGAGCTGGTGGCATGCCGGAAGATGGAGCCGATCCACTTTTGGGCAGCGCATCACCAAGTCTGGCTGGACTTGGCGATGGTTGTCGGATGGTTCCTCTCATGCCCGCCAAGTAGAAGCCAGAGCGAGAGGGTGTTCTCCATGGCCTGGGGAGTGGTCACACCCCATTACTCATGCCTGGATGCTGACATGGTGGAGTGGCTGGTCTTCCTGAATGCCAACCTCCCACTGCCAGGCTATCCCACACTGGCTGTGGAGAGTGAGTGACTCATGGTCACCCCCTCCCACACCCACACACTGCTACACCAGTGGCAGGTTGCCCCCCGCTAACCAACCCCCCAACCAGATGTGTCAGTACAGGTGACACATGCAGATATGCACACACCATGGCTAATGTGAGATGGACTAGTGCCCCGACCCATATGTCAGTCTGTTAGCTGGGGCCCAGCACCAATCTGAGGCCATGCTGTGTTATCCAGACACAGGCAGGCAGGCAGCAGTGTCGTGGGATATTCACGGAGGAGAAGAAAAGAAGAAGAGTTCTTGTCATGTTAAGAGTCTAGACGCTTTGTTTCTTGTCAGACCATTGGTCTATCTAGTTTAGTATTATCTACAATCACAGAGTCAGACTTCTCCCAGGTTACAGGCAGGAGTCTCTTCTTCATCCCCGTTTCTGGAGATGCCATAGGATCTGGAGATCGTATGGGGGTTTGTGGGAAAGGTTAAACATTTGCTTAAAACCACCCACTTGCCGATTTATTTTGTGGGATGGGTGATAGGTATCACACATGGAGAACAATTATTTTATTATTTTTACATTTATATCCCGCTCTTCCTCCGAGGAGCTCAGAGTTCATGGTTATGTTTGTCCTCACAACAACCCTGTGAGGTAGGTTAGGCTGAGAGATACATGACTGGCCCAGAGTCACCCAATGAGTTTCAAGGTTGAATGGGGATTCAAACTTGGGTCTTCCCAGTCCTACACTCCAACACTCTAACCACTGGGCTATGCTAGCTCTCTTACCAAAGTAAAATTATTTTTATTTCAAGTACCCAAGCAGGGAATCAAACTTCCAACCTTCGGCTTCCCAAGCAGCAGCCTACTACACTCTGCCATCAGGGGTGTTACACTGGGGTATTTTGCATTTCCCCATTGTTCACTATGGCTGAAACACTTGGACTGTTTCGAGTTTGTTCTGTCAAAACAGCCAGCACGACCACTATTTCAAAGGAATGTTTTGACCATTTTGTGTTTCATTTTGAGCTCAAAACGCAAAATTCATTTCGTGCACATCCCTGCTTTCTACTCTCTCCCATAGAAGTGAATGGGCACCATTCACTTCTATGGGTGAAAGCTCAGTGGGGTTGCTGACTGTAGTATCTGTATCCTCTCCCATAGAAATGAATAGGCACCATTCACTTCTATGGGTGAAAGCTCAGTGGGGTCGCTGAGTAGTATCTGTATTCTCTCCCATAGAAGCGAATGGGCACCATTCACTTCTATGGGTGAAAGCTCAGTGGGGTCACTGACTGTAGTATCTGTATTCTCTTTCATAGAAGTGAATGGGCACCATTCATTTCTATGAGTGAATGTAAACATAGCCACCCTGCTGACAGGCCGGTATTTGTAGTTTATAAACTGCAGTGCATGCTGACATTCTGGTCGCCATTCTAGTTCTTCCTGCCTTGTGCCTAATTTGAGCAGCTGCCAATTGTGTTAGCTCACCCACCACGATCCCCGCCTCTGTGGCTATTCAGCTGCTTCCCTGCGATAGTGCAGTAAAACTGCAACTTGCCAATAAACCTCAGCCCCTCTTCACAACTGCTACTTTCACTGGTAGAAATAAAATGGTTCTTGCGTGCTCACACCACAAAGAAAACATGCACGAGCCACTGACATATTGAAAGAGATTAAATGAATTCCTTCTCTCCGCGTGCGCTTTGGGTTCTCCAGAGACAATGTTCTGGAAGCCCTGGTGTTGTATTTGAATTTAGTTTTAGACAAGGAGTTTCTTTCACCATCTGTCTCAATAATGAGCTCTGACTGCCAATGTAGTTACTTTTCTCTGCCCATTTGGGATGGTCCATCAAAAATCAGTGCCGCTGATGAGTCATCTGTCTGCTAGTTCCGCTAACACAAATGGAACTGACACCCCTTGTTACAAACACAAACACAGTTTAAAGCCAGCATGTCAACCTTGTTTCCCAAGACTTCTACTCCCAACAATGATTTAGAGCTGACTTTGAAGTCCTCCTATGAAACAGTCACCCCAAAAACCTTTTGATGCAGTACTTGTGCTGATGGGTATTTAATCCTTATCTCATTTGTATGAAATAAATGGCAGCAAATATTTGATAGATTGATTGATTGAAGTACCGTCAAGTTGGTGTCGACTCTTAGCGACCACATAGATAGATTCTCTCCAGGATGACCTGTCTTCAACTTGGCCTTTAAGGTCTCTCAGTGCTGCAGTCATTGCTGTTGTAATTGAGTCGATCCACCTTGCTGCTGGTCATCCTCTTCTTCTCTTTCCTTCAACTTTTCCCAGCATTATGGACTTCTCAAAGGAGCTGGGTTTTCGCATAATGTGTCCGAAGTATGATAGTTTGAGCCTGGTCTGTGCTTCAAGAGAAAATTCTGGTTTGATTGGTTCTATGATCCATTTGTTATAGCAATATTAGCAATATATTAAAGGTAAGGTAAAGTGTGCCATCAAGTCGATTTAGATTCCTGGTGCCCACAGAGCCCTGTGGTTTTCTTTGGTAGAATACAGGAGGGGTTTACCATTGCCTCCTCCTGTGCAGTGTGAGATGATGCCTTTCAGCATCTTCCTCTATCACTGCTGCTCTGATATAGGTGTTTCCCATAGTCTGGGAAACATACCAGCGGGGATTCGAACCAGCAACCTTCTGCTTGTTAGTCAAACATTTCCCTGCTGTGCCATTAGGTGGCTAGCAATATATTAGCAAGCGATTATACAGAATAGTATAGAAGGGTGAGGAGAGCTGGTCTTGTGGTTGGGGGCATGAATTGCCCTCTTTGCGAAGCACAGTTCTCCTTGGTTTGCATTTTGATGGGAGGCCATGAACACTGTAAGATATTCCCCTTAGGGGAGGAGGCCATAGCCCCACAGTAAGAACATCTTCCAGGTTCACTTCCTGGCATCTCCAGATAGGGCTGGGAAAGCCGCCTGCCTGAAACTTTGGAAAGCCACTGCCATTTAGTTTCCAGGCCACCTTGACTTTGCCCCACCTCCAGCTTTTTTTGGACTTCAACTCCCATAATCCCAATTATAGCCAATAGCCAGGGATTATGGGAGTTGTAGGCCAACATCTGCAGGAGGGCTGAAGTTGAGCAACCCTGGTTTAGAAAATACTGAGCTAGATAGACCAATGGTCAGACTTGGAATAAGGCAGCTTCCTATGTGCTGCAATTCATTTTGCCAGTTTTAAGCCGCTAAGGTGCTCACTCTGGTCAAAGTAAGGTTCACATAGGTAGGTCACTGGGTTCAAAAGACATTAAAATTAAATCCCTGTAACAGGGATTCCCAGATGTTTTTGACTACAACTCCCAACACCTCCAGCTGCAATGGCCTTTGGCTGGGGATCATTGGAGTTGAAGTCAATGGCATCTGGGAATCCCTGTTAAAGGGAGCACTGATTAAAACCCATGACCTTGGATAGCAAAGGTTGTTTTGGATTATTCAACAGCAATAGAACAATAATCATACTCAATGTAAATAAGCATATTTCTGCACCAATTATTTCCCATCAGATCACCTGAGATCAGCCACTGTGGTCTTCACCTCATCTTGTGTGGTATCCCTGATTCTTGGGTTTGGCTCTAGGGAAGTCATTAAAGTAATGGCTGGAGAGCTAACTCACAAGTACTCACGAGTTGCCGCAAAAGCTTACTGCTTGAAATGATAACCTGGAACCTCTCTGCCTACAGTAGAGTTTGGGGCTATTCTGACGATCAGCAAAAAAAGGGCTAGCCTCCGCTAGCCCGATTTTTGCTGATCGTTAAAACCATTGGGCTCGCAGCCGAGCCCGGTGGTTCTGGAGCGGCTAACCCACTCCTGTAGCCCGCCCCTTAGTCCGGGTTTGCGGATTGAGCGCTCTGCAAACCCAGGCTATCTGCTTGTGAGTAGCCCTGGTGCAGCTTCACGCCGTGGCTACTCATGGGTAGACCCCTGACCGGGAGGCAAAAAGCCGCCTCCCGGCTCCGGCGGTCTCCCCAGTATGCCTGTGCGCTCGCGCAGGGCACACTACAGCCCCCGAGCTCCCCAGCCCCCGCCGGCTTCATCTTGGAGCCAGCAATCATGTGGGCAGCCGATCCGGCCGCCCACGGCTCCCTTCCCGCTCACAGCCCCAAACCGGGTCTCACGGATCGTGAGACCCGGTCCTATATGTTGTATATACCAGTATATGTTGCGGCCTGCCAGTTGAAGATCATGGTGATGTGTTTACCCATAAGCAGATCTAATAGTGAGTACACGGAGCTCTTACTTGAATGCAGTTCTTGTGCACGAACATGTTGAGTCTTGATGTGTGAAAGAGCAGTACATCTATTCTGAACAAGGGGAGATAATTTGCCCTTCATCAAAGAAAAAAATCGTTGGGCAAAACAACAACCCCAAAGTACGGTATAGTGGCTGACATGCTGTGCAGTGTACCATGGGCAGTGCTATTGTGGGAGTCTAAATTGTGGGAGAGGAGAGCTGGTCTTGTGGTAGCAAGCATGACTTGTCCTCTTAGCTAAGCAGGGTCCACCCTGGTTGCATATGAATGGGAGACTTGATGTGTGAGCACTGTTAAGATATTCCCTGCATGGGATGGAGCTGCTCTGGGAAGAGCAGAAGATCCCAAGTTCCCTCACTGGCATCTCCGAGATAGGGCTGAAAGAGATTCCTGCCTGCAACCTTGGAGACAACCTTGCCAGTCTGGGTAGACAATACTGAGCTAGATGGATGAAGGGACTAACTCAGTGAAGCAATTCTCATGATCAGTGGAAAGCGGGCTAAGGGTGCTTAGCCCACTTCCCACTGATAGTGAGACTCACTGGACTCGCAGCCGAGCCCGCTTGAGTCAAAGCGGGTCACCTGCTTAAGTAGCCGTCCCCTAAGCCCAGGTTAGTGGAGAAAGGGCTCTGCTAACCGGGTCTTTCTGATCATGAGTTGCTGCAGCGCAGCTCTGCGCTGCAGCAACTCATGAGTAGACTCCCGACCCGGAGGCTGAAAAGCAGGCTCCTGGCTTGGGGGTCTCTCCAGCATGCCCTGCGCTCTTGCGCAGAGCCGGCAGTCATGTGGGCAGCCTCTTCGGCCGCCTAGAGCAGACTGCCTGCTCGTGTGCGAGGAGAGCTGCCGCTCTCCCTGCTAACCCCATTTCGGCGGTTTCCACTGATCGTGGGAACCACCTCAGTATATGGCAGCTTCTTATGTAACACTGGTACTGTTACAGTTCTTGTGCTAACACATAAAATTTCACAATTCCACTTGTGTGATGCTACAACCACTATTTCCAATGGCCGTAGCATCTTGCAAGCATAATTGCACATGTTTACATATTAGTGCAATCGTGAGATGTTATGCATTAGCGCAAGAATGTTCTTGCCCAACAGTGTTGGCATTGTTTTAGATGTCTGCAGCAGCGCAGATGGCAGAACCACCTGCGGTATGCTGCATGGCATGTCAGCCAGTATTTCATGACATACCTTTTTCCCTTTAGAAGAATGAAAACTGCAGTGCTTATTTATAGGTGGACTCTTCAAGGAAACAAATTCCAAAGCACGATTTATATAGTTCTTTGAAGAGCTCTCATTTCTACAATAGCTGACTGAGAAATTCCTTTCATAATTATCTTCCCAGCTGTTAGGTCATTATGTTGCCAAGGTAAAAAGCTGCACATTGGTACACTTTTTGAAACAACTATTCAACTCATTAAGCAGTACTTAATGGTAAATTTGTTTTGACACCAAATCTTATGGTCAAAAGCCATCTGCTGCAATATATTACCTGCCAAGGAACAATGAACATATTCGTAGGTCAAACAAAGTTCAGAAGTACATAGAGATATACAGTAGGGTGGATACAGATGGATCACCATGTAACCACAAGTCTACACCTGATGAAGGATGAGATTCCCCTCACCACTTAAGAGGATGATACAGGCAAGTGAGGAGAAGATAAAAGTGGCGATAGGAAAATGACACAGCACCAAGAAGTTAAAAAAAGGGTGGAGAAGTTAAAAAAAGGGTGGTCGTGGTGGAAGAAATCCCAAAGGTGCTGAATCAATTGATAATCCGTTTATTCGATATTGCCTGACACGTTTCAAGCAATAAGTGCTCTTCCTCAGAATATTTCTAATCTCTTTCTGTATTCCTAATGTCTTTCTGGGAATTATATACCAGGATAGCTATCCCTGCTGGTGAAGGATATAATTCCCAGAAAGACATTAGAAATACATTTGCCTCTGAAGAAGAGTATTTGTTGCTCAAAATGCATCAGGCAATAGCAAATAAACTGATTATCAATTCATTCATCACCTTTGGGATTTCTGCCCCTCCCCCCTTGAAACCGGTGAGCACGTTATCATGTATTTGCAAGGAAATGATAAGTTATCCTTGTCAACTTCTAATTTATAAAATAACATGCCTACATGCTGGTAACCTGCAAATTTTAATCGTACATACATTGAATTAAAAGACAAATTAGAATGCTTCACCACTAGAAGCTGATGGCACCACTCACACAACGGTGTGTGTGTGTGTGTGTGTGTGTGAGTGGGGTGGTGGATGTATGCTGGTCCAACTCACCTTCTCCCCAGACGATCGAAGAAATGTTGTTGGGAGCACAGATTGGTCATGTTCTGGCTTCCGAATGTCCCTCAATGCAGTATGCCACAAGCTTGGTGCACTGAAGGATCCCTCAGGAGATGGGCGCTCTAAGAGTCCCTCTCTGTGTCTGCTTGGGCTGACTGCACCCCGAGTGAACAATTGATCCTGGAGCTGGGGTTGAAGACACACTCGCACTCTTAACTCCACCTAAAAGCCCAGGGTAAAGAGCTGGGCTAGACAGCACTGCCCCACTGGGACTGGGCACCCAGCCTAACCCAGGCTTGGCTTCCCTAACTTGGGTTGGGCTGCACATGAGAACAGTCTCAGTGTGTCAGTCTAAGGCAGGATTCTACAAACATAGCTATTGTCTAGCAACTATTATTGACGCACTCTGTCCTTCATTTCATGGGGCTTCAGTGGAAACCTCAGACTGGCCTAGGGCCTGGCTTCATGCTGGTGACGAGCCTTGAGTGGCAAGTGGGCTTATATAGTGTATATAATTGGAATTCCTCCTTAATCCATCCTAACGCAAATATTAGTAATATTTCAAAATAGTTGACCCTTGAAGAAAGTGGCTTCTAAATATGCAGTCCCATTTAGCATATGGCTGTATTGGCTTCTGGCACCCTAACACAGCTATCTTGATCTGCATATAGGGGCTACTTTCTGGAAAGCTGATTAGAGGCGTTTTGCCAAGACATCCCAGCTGCAGAGGTGGGGGTCTCCTTTACAAGATCAGCATTATGGAATATGGCAGTAAGAGCAGAGGAGAGGCCTTTAGGTCAGTAGCAGAATACATGCTTTGCATACAGAAGATCCCAGGTTCAATTCCTGGTTATCTCTTGTTTAAAGGGTTTGAGGCAGCCGAGCTGGGAAGGAGCGCACTGCTTGAGATCTTGGAGAGTCATTGCCAGTCATCCTAGAAAGCATTGGACTAGAATAGAGGTTCCTTGGGTCCCCAGGTGTTACACAGGGACATAAGAAGCTGCCTTATACTAAGTCATAGCATTATTGTCTACACAGACTGGCAGCGGCTTCTCCAAGGTTGCAGGCAGGAATCTCTCTCAGCCCTATCTTGGAGATGCCAGGGAGGGAACTTGGAACTTTCTGCATGCAAGCATGCAGGTGCTCTTCCCTAAGGGGAATCTCTTAGAGTGCCCACACATGTAGTCTCCCGTTCAAATACAAACCAGGGCAGGCCCTGCTTAGCAAAGGGGACAATTTATGCTTGCTACCAGCTCTCCTACAACCAGCTCTCCTACAACTCTCATCACCCCCAGTACAATGGTCTGGCTCCATTTAAAGCAACATCAAATAACTATGCAGATATTATCAAGATAATTTGTTTCATTGATTGGATTTTTGATATCTGTTTAAACTTAAAAAAGTAATCTAATTTTAAAATTTTTTAATTCATTACACGGGGATTTTTTGTCATATCCCTGTTTTCGTTGTCAGTGTTATTTTCGCTTCCTGCCAAGGGTTTAATTTGTAATCATGGCACAAACAATTATCCCGTGGAAAATGACAAGTCATCTCATTACATAACAGATTACAATCTATGCTACTGACAAAGCTCCACTCACATTTTATCTGCTGATTTACTGGGGCTTTTGCTTCATCTGGATTCTAATGTGCCTTTTCCGTCTCCTCCAATCTGCTTTGCGATTTAAAGGCTACTTGGCTAATGGCAGAAAATAGTCATCATCCTAAAAGCCCTAGACTGCTAAGCATCCAGAAACACTGAAGTCCAAAACAAATATTTTTGTATAAATTAATCTTTTTTTGTATAAACCGGTCGCTAAAGAGCAGCTGGCACCTATGCAGTTGCCAAAGGAATGTTTAAAAAAAATTATATTTCAGATTCTGCATGGCAGACTGGTGTCCTCATGGTGCCAGCAGAATGAACATCATCTGTTGTTAGCTGTGCAGTTTTCAGCTTCTCCGACTACCATTGCTTTTATTTCAAAATGTGTCTTCTCACTGTTTCAAGAAAATCACGATGGAGCAGCAGTACAGATGCAGTGCAACCCCGTTCACCTGCTGTTCACCTTTCTTATTCCATTTGCTGCCTAGCCCTGCCTGGGAAAGATTTTTGAACTGCACACACACAGCGTATGGGTCCCTTGAAGGTCTGAATGTAAAAGCACTTGGGCTCAGGAGATATGTCCACATGTTGGGATTTGATTGCTCCTGCTCATACATGGATCCTCCATTCTGCCTTGGTTACTGCCCTAAAAGCTGAATGTTAAGAATAGTTTTGCTGGATCAGACTTCTCGTTCAGTATTCTGTCTCCAACAGCGACAGACAGGTATCTCCGTGCAGCTCACCAGAGGTTCCCAGTCTTGGGTTGCAGGTGGTGTTGGACTACAGTTCCCAATGGCCACTGGGATGATAATCTGGGATCCAATGCTGGGAATCCCTTTAATAGGGTAGGGTGAAGAGAGCTAGCCCTCTGGTTTCTTTGTGCTGCTCCAAGTCCAATAAAAAGGCTAGAAGTTCCAGAGAATGGGTAAGTGGGTGGCAGCAAGGCCAGGAAATGTTGAGGAAGAGGCTTTCCATGGATGGCTACATCAGCTGTTGGAAGAAGCTTCTACAGGCACTCAGAATCTCCTTATCACATGAAACCTCATGTTTAAACCCCTGATGCTCAGACACCAGACAAAGAGACACATTTACAAGAGTTGGATGGGATTTTGCATGCTTATTTATCTTGGATGTGTGGGGTGTGTGTGTTGACATTGCAATACACAGGTCATACAGGTGTGGACTTAGTTTAAAGGATCCACAGTACACAGAGCCATAAGTTTTACCTGTGCAGGAGCCTCGTACTGGCCCACCTGCAGCTACCTCTGAATCTGACTTTTTTGGCCAGTGCATTCGGATCCGCAATCTGGGTTGATCAGCTGTTTCATGTGCAAAGCTACTACCGTACTGTGTAAATTAATTGCTGGATAAAAGCAGTTACCATTAAAAGCTAAGGAGAATGCTCATGAAGTGATCAGTCTTAATTTCTTGTCTGTTCTCTTGAAGTGAGGAGGCCTTCCAGTCAAAATTTGTGCTGCAAATGATAACAATAGGATTCTTTGCCAATGCAGATATTCAACCACAGTCTTTGGAGTAAAGAATCATATTTGTATCATTTTCAATCCATCCAGTTTAATTAAAAATATAGAAAACCATATGGCATCACAAGACAGACACAGATAACTTCATTACATTCTCGCTTCACAGGGAGAGGGAAAATTTACCACAGAGTATATCAAAGCAGACACTGATGATATTCTACTACATTCTTCAAGGAATATGTTTCCCTATCGATGTCAGAATTCCACAGTCTCAGGAATATGCCTATTGGTCAGAGAAAATGACTCAGAAACTCATCTCAGTGTATTTTCTATAGCATAATGATATGAATGTATTCACCTGATTCTTATACGCCAGCTATTTCACTAAAAAGCTGTCAACTGCTAAGATAGGCAATCATTTAGTAATATTCAGAAATTGCATCTCATGACGCTAATTTCATTTCATCTTTTTAAAAACTGTATAAATCAAGATGAAATTTTTGAAAACTGTTGCATTTGAAATAAATACATAAATAAAGCTCCCCCCCCCCCGCCCAATTCTTCCTTTCTTGGCTTGAAATGTTTTCACCATTTTGCAATTCATGGCAGTAACATACACCATTCTAAATGGATCTATAGTTGGAGTCTTAAGCTATATGCCAAGGACAAATCCACTGGAAAATTATCTTGTGTATGACCCATTGAAACAAACAGAAGCTGCTCAAGAACATGGTAAGAGAACTTCCCCATGGCTTCTGTCCAAAAGTTTCTGTCCAACTGCCAAAGGTCCTTAAACCAGATGAATTAATAGCAGTGTTGTAAAAAGCATCTGTTGGGAAGGATTATTACTGCTTTGTGTTGGCCAAAATGGGGCCCTAGAGTGACATGAATTTTAAGTGGCAGGAGTATCATGCTGGAACAAGTGAACAGAATATCAAGTGCATTCACCCATGCTTCAAAATAACGGCAAGTAAAAAATTATGTAATAGTTATATTAGGCCCATTTGACTTTGTTATTTATAGTTTGCCTTCTGGTATGCATTATCACGAAGAGTGGGCACATACCAGGTGTCTACATGCTGTCTGAATTAACAGTCTGTGGTCAAAAAATAACTTTCAAATGCAAAATCAGGATGTCTTCAGCCACAGCATGGAACCTGTGGGGTTAGTGAGCACTAGAAGAGAAATGTGATGTCTGCACAAGGTCAGTGCCATTTGTCACACTTTAACCTTGCAACATGCTGCTTAGGAGTCATGCCAAGTTGCCAGGACCACAATGACACTTCTAGGGATTCTAGTGCTTAAAAACAGAAACCCCCCCTTTTTTCTTATTTCCTTATCCTTCTTGCTTTTGCTTTATTTCAGAATCCTTGAAAACAGTATGCATTTATAGATTTTCCATGGCATTACTTAAAAGATTGTTTCACATGATTCCTCACATTTTTGCACTGGCCAACAGCACATTTCCCTGAGTTCACACGAAGCTAACACCACTGACTTGCCTTTGAACAACTCAGCAAGGGTCTACATGTATAGATTTGCCACCTCTGTTGTTTCAAAGTCCTAGCTTTCTCTCACTAACAAAGGACTCAGCTCTTTCCTCATGATGAAGCAACTAAGCTAGCAGGTGATGGTGCTGAGGAACTTTTGTGCTGGGGAACAAAGGTATTTTGGCTGTTTGTCCCTGACTTGTGCTAGCTCCCACTACATTAGGAGAAGCACTCAGATGCTGTTGACTACAACTCCCAGCACCCGCAGCGGCAATGGCCTTTAGCTGGGGATGCTGTAGTCAGCAACATCTAGGATTCCCTGTTACAGGGAATACTGACCACAGGCTTGGCTCAGTGGAATAATATGCTCAAAAGAGGGTATAACCAAAAGGCTGAGAAGCAGCAGATATTACTTTTGCTTTCTCCACTAGGGTACCATAGCACTGACCAATAATAGTATATTATTGTATATGACAATAATATAGTATAGTACAATAATAGTATGTTTTTTACATGTGGTAATGTCTCCAGACACACTTCGAGGCTATTTACATGAGCAGCCCAACCCAGACTAGGGTAGACCAGCCTGGTTTGCGCTGCTTATGTGGAGTGCAGGGATTGCTTCTGATCTGGGCGTTTCTGCCCTGCTAGCCCAACTTTTATCCCGTCCCTTAACCGGAGTTAGAGGGCGCAAACGTGCCATCAATCCCAGATTTGGGATTGTGTGCATGTTTCGGCTGCAAGCAGCCCAAATGCACACAGAAGCAGGCACCTAGAGTGCCCGACTCATGAGGAATCCACTAAAGCACCGCACTCATTGTGCAATGCATTATGGGATTCCTGGAGGCCAGGACTTGTTTTCCCAGCCTCCAGCAATCTGCACTGCCGGGAGCAGCGAGGATTGTGTGGGCATGCGCTGGCATGCTGAAGAGGAGCTCCTTGCTCTTCTGGAGGGAAGGTAGGTCCAAACCTGCCCCCTCCCACTCCCACCCTCCATGTCCGTTATGGTTGTGAGAATGACCTTTTCTTTTAACTCGCTTCTCCAAATTTTAACCTCACCTTTCATCTTAGTCTGACACACATTCATAGCAAAAATGGATGGGACTATCAAAAGGCACACCCTATTTAGGTCTTTCATGGAGATAAACAATCTATCAGTGACTACTAGTCATGATGGCTATACTCCATGTTCAGAGGGAGTATGTCCCTGATTGCCAGTTGTTGGGGAGTAATAGCAGGAGAAAGGTATTGCCTTCTTTTGTGGGGGTTTCCCAGAGGCACGTGGCTGGCCACTACGGGAAAGAGGATACGGGATTAAATAGACTTTCCTAATCCAGAATGGCCCTTATTCTCTGTCAGTGGATTAGAAGGGTATATGACTATGAATAAATCACCCATGACATCAGAACACTTATTTATCACCGTTTAACATAAGGTAAATCTAACATCTAAAACCAATTTTAAATAGCACATCTCCATTTGACATGCGTTCATCTTTATTGTCTACCCACTGGAACTTTTTCCTGTGAATGTCAGGGACCATGATCTTGTGGATCCTAAGGATGAAGGAACTTTCTGTTCTCTTCTATGAGAGGGAAACACTAACCACACAATGCAATGTAGCTGCCCTATGCAGAATGTTTCTCTTTCACATAAGATGTTGGGTTCTAGATGATTGCTAGGAAATGCTACTCACCCAAGTAGGACAGCGTCATGACTGGGAATTTATCTGCAAGTTTCCAAATAAGCCAGTTTTTAACATTTTCAGAATAATACAACTGATCTCAGACATTTCTAAGCTCACGCTTGATAACTTGTAAACACGTGTTTACAAATTGATAAAACAGAACAAATAATGAATACAGAAGGTACAGTATTGTATTATTTACTGAAGGAAATAACAAGTAAAAATCATGAGTTTTTTTCTTTTTAAAAAAGAGAACCATACAAGTATTGACATGAAAATGTAATTAACTATGTTATAGAAGTGGTACCTGAAAATGTATCTATACAACTTGAACCCCGAAACTGCAGATTGTATCTTACCATGATTCAAGTGCCTCTACTCTTATGGTATGTATATGAAAATAATGAACCGCAAAGTTCACAATGAAATGTCCATACAAAATCTGAAAAGAAGTTTTAGTAGCTCAGTGTATATTTACCCCTTTCCATTCAAAGGAATATTTCACTGGGAGTTTTTAAAAAATACTATCTTTCCCTAGTCAGAGAAGGAAAGGGTTTTGTTGTTAAAGAAACAGTGGCTCCAACAGGCAGGCAAAGTTATAGCACTGCAGTTAAATGAACCACATTCCCTATGTAACATAAAAATTTATTTTAATATTAAGGATTATTTTACAACTCAGTGGAAATATGCACCAATGCAATCTATTTCCATCGTCTGGATGGCAAAAACGCACTCTTAACAGTCACAAGAGCCTGCCTTGTGTTAGCTATAAAAAAAATATATTTTATATATATTTATATATATATTTATGCAGCTACTATGTGCATTAAACAATATTACTATGTGGGATTTGCAACATGTCTAATGTTTGTCTTGAAGAGGGGTGCGTTGCAACCAGTGATGCTACTCTCAAGCTATTTGTGATGGAATGGCAAGAGATATAAATTGTAACGTTTTCTCATCCTGTCACCTGTGTTCCATGGCTGTATTTTCCAGCACCGGCCAGAAGCATCTGCCATTTCTGCCTCAACCCACCATTCAGAAGCATAAGCAGTATCTCTGACACTAGCAGCCAGATCCTACAACACAGTCACTCCAAAGTCTGTGCCACTGAACTCAATGGGACTTACTCTGAAATAAGTGTGTTTAGGATGGCTGCCTTTGCCACACTTTTGTGAACATTGGAACTGAATATTAGTCCAATTTCACTCTACACTTCAGTTGGCCAGCCCAATTTCACCATAGTGAAAACCTTCTTGCTTAAAAAAAACACCACTCTAGTGCTTTGTCAACTATTGTGATTAAAAAAAAAATCACAGTTCAAGGGATATACGCCTACAGAATAGAAGAAACACTCTACTATTTCCAGATATATATCATTTTTATGGAATGGAAAAGTCAAAAACAGTATTACTCATGGAAGTATAGAAAATTGCTCAGCTATGTTATCTGCATCAGATTGATCTTACCAGTGGCCTTGTCAATGATGACCATTGCCTCTGGGCAGGAACTATTTGTAACAGTTTAAAAAAACAACACAAACACACCAGAGTGCTGGATCACATAGGGAAGCACTGTTCTGAACTAAAGCTTTCTCTAAATTTCCTTGATTACTTTGCCTCTCCTATACCTAAATCAAGAGCATGGCAATTCTGTCCATCATTCTCATAGTGTAGACCTTTCTGATGTGTGGCTAGAATGCTTTAAGCCAATTTGCTCTGAAAATTCTCTGTGAAAGGGTAACCAGAAATCCCATATACTTTGTTTTCCTTGGAGAAAGTGTATCCAGCAATCCATTCTGTCTCTCTCAGGTCACAGCAGCTTAGGGTTCCTTTTCTCTAATGAGAGGCAGAGTAAGCGTCTTACACCTGTAGGCCAGTACTGGTGATCTGCCTTGCCAGTCCTAGCACTGCTCTGACACAATGAAGCCTTCTTTCTCGCCAGCTGGTTCTACTTCAGCATATGCAGGGTGTCCAGATCCTCTCCGGAATTTCATGGCAGGCCATCTGCTTGGCCGACGCTAGAAGCAGGGACAAGACAAGAGAGTCAGGTACTTGGACGGAGCAAATCACAAAACCTGTTTTTAGATAGTTCTAATATTTTTATACAGCTCTCCTCTATACCTGGTCCAAATACCAGTACTGTTATTTGAGCTGTGTGTAGAGGAGCAGTACAGACAAACCCCGAATCCCACATGATAAGGGAAAGGCACCCTGGTGGGCTAGGAAGGGGGAAGAACATGTGTGTTTAGAGTGTGCACACATGCTTATCATGAATGGTTGGCCTGTGGACAAAGTATGTTCTAAACTGGTGACTGGTGTTTGGTACACCCATGGGATTGATTGATCCTTAAAGTACTTTCAGTTTTACATTATGCTTCCACAAGCTATGGTCACCAAATACAGCAGCTGTAGCAAAGTAAAAAAACTTCTAAATTAGAAGAATGGTTTGTCCAAATGATAAATATAGCTGTGAAACATACCCTCCCCGCCTTCTCTCTCTCTCTCTCTCTCTCCCCAGAATAATCTGTGTTTCTGTACAGAATAATGCGTACAGAATAAGGTTTTAAGCATGTCTATTCAGTGGTGAATGGAACATCATTGTGCCAAATCTGTTTATTATACATTCCTTATCCATTCTCCTTCTCTCCTCCTGTCCAGTTTGGTTCCAGCAACGGGCAATTCTTTCCCCAGCCCATCAGTGTTATTCATACTTGATTTTCTGTTTGAATGGCTAACTTCACAAAGAATTTCAGTTGTCTGTGAGACAGCCTAATGGTTTTCTTTTGGTAAAAACAACAAATATGCAGACACGTTTAGCCACTAGGTAACACTGATAAGTTGAATAACTTATCAGTAAAACAGAAATGGAAATTGATGGAAGAGGAAAATATGTTTTCTGGCATGAGCCCTATTCACACATTATATCCAACACATGTACAGTCTGTGTACAGTGTGTGCAAGTACAGATCTGTACAGAAGACATTCAGTTGTTAACATATATTGTTCAACACACTTATAGCAATATGCTTCTTATCTGTACCCTGCATTTGAGGAGGGTCTGTACTCAGGTTCCCTTTTAAAACAAACACATGTGTAGCCTTCCAAATAAAAAAACATGTACATATGCACAGACACCCAAACACACACACAATTTACTCTGAATAGTGCTATGACTTCTAATTTTTATCATGCCTGGAATATGCAGGCACACATGTACCCAAAATATCCTCCACCCTGGCTGCCTTTTATGTATTGACAGATCAACCTCCTTTGATATGCATTCCAAGAAATAATTATCTGTGGCCCCTGAGAGAAAGGAAGCTTATCAAATAATGTTAGACACACATGATGGACTTCAGACTTTTTTATAGTACAAAAAGATGGAGTTGAATGCCTACCACAATATTCATCTGGTCAAAACTAATAGCGGAAATTCTATATGCCCAGGCAGAAGAAAGAGAAGCAGGTCGTCTACAGAAGAGCCATGGAACAGAACCAGGGAAGTCTGTCCAACCTTACTTAAAATACCTGAATTACCGTGAAATCCTCTTACATTTTTTCCCCCTTGGGGCCTCCTAGTAATTTTGGCCCGTTGGAAGCTGTACAGTCTAAATTTATTAGAGCTATTTTTCAAGTTTCCCCCTGTGTTCCCAACTCTCTTACCAGGTGAGAAGTAGGTCTTGCTAGGGTTGAATCGGGTTACTGGACCTGTATTATAAAGTTTTGGTTAAAACTGTTTTTTGCCAATGTAGGCCTGGCTTCCTTGGTAATGATTGATGACTTCAATTATAAGTGGAAGACCTTGGTTCTTCAATTTGGGTTCTCCCATGAGAAAATTCTTAGATTAGGACATGATCAGGCCTGGCAGGTTATTAAGCAGCACATTGCTGATACAGAATTACAAGTGGATACAGCCTGTCTAAGGAGTGGCATATATCTGGGGAAACAACTTTTAAATTCCAAACCGGCAGCATATTTAGATAATATTCTTATCCCTAAATTTAGGCGTCCATTTACTCTTGCCCGCCTAAACGCCCTTCCAACGGCTGTTAGGGATGGTAGATATAAAGGGATTCTGTTTAATTTAAGGATTTGCCCCTGTGGAATGGGTGCTGTAGAAACTACCCCTCAACTTATTTTATATTGTAAATTTTATAGCGATGCTCGTTTAAAACTAATTACTCCTCTTTTGGGGAAGTTTCCAGGCCACTCCGATGAATTTTATTTAGAGTTTTTGTCATCTAACTTTTGTAAAGAGATCACTTTCAATGTGGGTAGGTTTTGCTACATTGTTTGTATTATACGCTGTAGTCTTATGTAATGTTTTTTGTTGTACAGTCTGATCTATGATTGTAATAAAGTTTATCTATCTATCTTAGCCTATGGAATTCTCTGCCATATGATGTGGTGACAAGCCACCAGCCTGGATGGCTTTAAAAGGGGCTTAAAAAAATTCATGTAGCACAGGTCCAGGGGTGTAACTAGAACAGGGCAAGGGAAGGCAGTTGTCTGGGGGCCCACTGCCTTGGGGGCCCCCCAGAGGCAAGTCACATGACTGACTCCCCCAGCCGCGCACCCACCTGGGCTTTCTTCAGTTGTATTCATCCTCCGAAATTGATGTGAGTGTTAAGACCTGGAGCTACCAGAACAGCACGTCTTTCTCTAGTGCCATTAAATGACTTGTATCATCCACAATTTACAAAACCTTAAAAAAATAATTTAGGATGATGTTCTATTGTAGCACATAGGTTATATATATTTATATAAATTTTACTTCAGTGGGGGTTGCATTTTAAAATCTTGTCTCTGAGCCCAGTCTAAACTTGCTACGCCCCTGCACAAGTCTATCAGTGGCTACTAGTCTGGTGTCCATGGGCCACCTCCAGCCTCAGAGGCAGGATGCCTCTGAATACCAGTTGCAGGGGAGTATCACCAAGAGAGAAGGCATGCCCTCGCCTCTTGCCTGTGGGCTTCCAAGAGGCATCTGGTGGGCCACATTGTGTGAAACAGGATGCTGTACTAGATAGGTCTTGGGCCTGATCCAGCCGGGCTGTTCTTAAGAACTTATGTTCTAATCCTTTGCATGTTTACTTGGAAGAAGAAGAACAATGTGTAGAACCAAGCAAGGCAACACATTACAAGGAACATTCACTAAAATAGGACAATGAGAGAGATGTGCTGAAGGGCCAAGACTGAGAGCAACATTGGGAGCAATGCTTAGCAAAATAAGACACAGTAAGGTGGGGGGGGGGCTAATAGAAAAGTAAAGCATAGAATTGGCTTCAACCAGGCTATGGAATATCGTTATGGGGAAGGCATGCCTTGCCCCCTCTTATATCCAATTACATCAGGCTTTTAGCACACCTGCTATTGGGCTGCTTTTATGATTTTTAAAATTGATAAATGTATTTATTTTCATCAAATGTAACATGAAAATACACATATTTTCTTGGATCCAGGCCTCACCCTGGTATCTCAGGTGGAGGCTATGGCCAGGAGCTCTTCCCATCAACTTTGGCTGATTCGACAGCTGCGTCCATTCCTTGATAAGAAGGATCTCAAAACAGTGGTGCATCAGCTGGTGACCCCCAGGCTTGATTATTACAATGAGCTCTATGTGGGGCTGCCTTTGTACATAGTTCGGAAACTTCAGTTATTTCAAAATGCGGCAGCCAGACTGGTCTCGAGGGTAACCTGTAGAGACCATATTATGCCTGTTTTAAAACAGTTGCACTGGCTGCCGATATGTTTCCGGGCAAAATACAAAGTGCTGGTTATTACCTTTAAAGCCCTGAATGGCTTGGGTCCGGGCTACCTTAGAGAGTGCCTTCTTCGGTATGATCCTCATCACTCATTGGGGTCATCTGGAGAGGTCCATCTCCAGTTACCACTGGTACATCTGCTGGCGACTCGGAACTGGGCCTTCTCTATAGCTGCTCCTGGCCTATGGAATGCACTCCTGGCAGATAACTGCAGTTTAGGCTCACTGTTGACCTTTAAGAGAGCCCTGAAAACTTATGTGTTTGGCCTGGCTTGCCAAGGCTTTTAAATTGTTTTGGTGTATTTTAATTGGCTTTGAATAGTTTTTTAAAAATTTTTTATAATGTTTTAAGTAGTGTGTTTTAGATGGTGTTTATTTTATTTTTTTAAAACTTGTTGAGCACTGCCCAGAGTCTTTGGATGAGGCGGTCTATAAATGTAATAAATAAATAATAAATATTGGGAAGCATCAAGAAGTACTGGAACAATCAATGTTCACTAGTGTGAAGACATCTTCCCACTTCACTACTGAAGCTCCCTGACCCAGCCCCCACTGAAAGCCATTGCTGGGAGTCAGGGGACCTTTGGCAACAGTGTGGGATGCAACTGCCCATGCTCCAGTCTGCCGATCATTGGTCACTTCAAAACAAGGTCGAAGGTTTTGCCTGTGAGTGTGTGCTCAATGGCAGTTTGGGCAGAGGACTCCCTCCCACCCAGCAACTGTATCCAGCTGCTTCATGAGGCAGGACGAAAACCCCTCTGACCCAGCTACTGCTGAGCACACCATCACAGATGGCCTCCTCCAACCTCGTTTTCAGCTATCGGCAAACAGGAGCACGCACAGCTGCCAAACAAGGGTCAGAGGCTTCTCCTGCCCTATTCTCCAAGAGAACCAACCTTTTGTCTTCTATATCCTTGTCATTTAAAATACTGATTCTTTTTTGGTTGTTTAGAAACCCTGTGTGCAGTGTTCTTTGCGACTAAGTGCTCTTTGCAACTAAGAGCAATCATTTCATACTGCATACTAGGAATGTGCATGAATCAATTTCTTCGATTCGATTTGTACCCAAATCGAATCACCCTGATTTGTTTTGGATCTGAATCTGGCCAGCTAGCACAGGGGCAATTGGTTTTGTCCACAAATCTCCCAGAACAGGTTTTGTACCCAAATCGATTCGCACAGACAGCAGGTGCAGGCAGTGATTCTCTCAGCAGCATGAAGGGGGTGGAAAAAATTCTCTTCTCTTTTCCTCAATCAGGAAAGCGGGAACAAAAAGCAGAGAATCCTCTCCAGGCAGCAGGCAGGCAAGGAAAAGCAAAGCTCCTCTGGCTCTCTCTCTCCTCCCACGAGGCAGAAAAGCAGAATGGTGGCTGCCTGCCTCCCTGAGTACATTTGAAAAACCCCCTTTGAACTCCCCCCATCCCTGTCCCTTCTTTGACCCTTCCCCTAGCCAATGTGGGGCCAGTCACCCCTGGCTACACAAGATTTGAATGGAAATGAGCCTATCTGGAAACAGGGTGGAATCGCCAGCCAATCATTGCACACTGTAAGTCACCAATCTGAAGCTTGGTAGGGTGGGATTAAAAAAAAAATCCTGACACAAAATGGAGACAGCAAGAGAGATCACCACAAAACGGAAGTCTGAATCTACAAATTTTTCAGGTCTGAAATCTGGGCGATTTGTTTTGGGCCCGAATCTGGCCAGCTAGCACAGGGGCGATTTGTTTTGTCCACAAATTGCCCCAAACAGGTAGATTTGGGTACACATTGTTTTGTACCCAAATCAATTCGCACATCCCTACTGCATACTGTGCAGGAAGTATTACAAATGCCCACAGGAGTGATTTAAACCAGTTAATTTCCTTTCATCTTGTTTCAAGAGCCAAGCAACCCCTTCCCAAGTGGAACTGTCCTGGTTACTTTCTGACATTGACTTCCCCCACGTTGACTTTTACGTCTCTAGTCGGCTTTGAAACTTTTAGGGCTCTGGTTGCCTTTGAAACAGAAATGAATATATCTTTCCTTACATAAACCAGGCAGGTTTTCTCTCACATTTTCACACTGCCAGAATAATTGCAAAATACCCGCCAACTTCACAGAGAGCTCTAAACTAATTGAAAGGATCTTGCTTGAACAATGTGAGATCCAAAACAGAGAGGAGGAGTCATTTCAGCAGGTGCTGAAAAAAGAGTGGAAGTGTCATGACAAGGAACATTTTACAGGGCTTTGTATGCACAAACCAGTATGGAGGTGGCAACTCTCCGGATGCTGTGAACAAACAAGGAGTGGGAGTGATTTGCCGTACACATGCCACGGGGAGATAAAGATTAGGGGATAAGTGATGAAGGAGAAGATTGGTTATGGAATGACTGAACAGATGTGCTCGCCAGGGTATAATGATGTTCACACAGAGAGCAAGCACAAGAATATGGGGACATTGGCATTTCATGACTGCTCTCCCTTGGCTCCTAAAGAAATGGAGAAGCATATTGTTATGCCTTACAAGCAGCTATATAGCTTTTATGTATGCCAGTAATGCAGTACATTCCACCTATTATAAGAATTCAGTTACAGCAATTATGAGCACTGTGTGTACTTTGATTCAATGTTAGTTTGCCGAGACTCTAAATAATCTCTTTATATGCATTTTTTCCCAAGAGCTTGTTCCACAATAAGCTCATAATGTCTGCAGAGGAGATCATTTTAGAAACATGTTGTTTCATCTACCGATGCACACACACAGTAAGGTGTCTGAAATAATTCTGCATACTGAGAGCCTTGGGAAGTCAGAAAAACAGTAGTTCATAACAAAAATCTCCATTACATTAAACATCTTTTGCAGTTTACTGCTTGCAGAGAAATGAAAATTATGAGGACCCACACTATATGCCTGACAATTTGACTACTGTTTTATTAAATAAAACCCTTTGATAACTTGCAATATTACAATATTTATTAAAGAAGGCCGAGGGATGTTAGCATTATGGGTGAGCAAAAAAAAAAATTGCATGCAGTTTTTGTTTCATGTTTGAATATTACTTGTCTTCCACTGATTTTATTTTTTGCACCTCCCCTAGAAAATTTTAATTAAAGGCTTCAAATAAGATTTGAGTGAAGAGGCTCCATAGATTCAGATAAAAGAACTGCACAGTTTGTAGTGCATCACTAAAAGTGAGAAACTATTTTTTTGACAGGAGCTTCTACCTTATCAAAAGGGCAATTTTTAATGCAAAAATGGAAATGGATGACTTTTCAGGTCAGCCCCCTAGCATGCACCCTTATTGGTGACAGCAGTATCAAAATTTCAGGAGTTGATTTTGTTATTCATATTGTCTGTTACCATATGATGCATTTTTTTAAAAAGATAGGTGGTACTAAGAATTATCACAAGTGATTTTTATAGTTTTCTGAGGGCATTTGCCTGGTGAAACTGACTGTTGACAGGTGTGAAGAGAAACATTAAAGTTCGCCCACAGCAGAGTATGCTCTGGTGGTAAAGAAGTTTAGCCCAAGAGATTTTTGGGGGACTGTAGGTTGAGGGTTTTTTAAAAAAAAGATTTATTAAGAAACCCTTAAGACTCAGAGGCTTTTAATTAGAATTAATTTTAATAATTTGTTTTAATAATTGTTTTATGTTACTGTTTTTATTTCTGTTTTTATGCTACTGTTTTAATTGTGTTGTATTTTAATCTGTGCTGATTTTTAAATATTGTTTTAAATTTTGTACACTGCCTAGAGTTGTACATATCAGGTGGTATTAAAATATGACAAACAAACAAACAAACAAACAAACCATCTGCTTCTGGAGTTTCCCAAACTGGGAATTGAGGGATTGTCTGCGATGCAATCCCCAGTTTAGAATGTTAACTGCAAACTGCAGTTCTAAGCTAGTGCCTGCGATATCTGAATGTGGCCTGACTCTAACTGACCAAGACAGACCTATTAAAATCTCATCATGCCTCTAGTGGCCAAAAGAGGTTACTGCGGTGCTAAGAGCATTGCTTTAGAATTCTCACTTCTAACACTTACATGGAGAAGTCAGGCTAGGGAGCTGTATCTTTGAATATCAGCTTCCATGCAAGAACAGTCCATAATATAACCATCTGTAGTGAGAGCTGGCATTCTGAGGCTTAGAGAAGTGCCATTTCATGCCTTAGCCTGGATAGACGAGGCCCAGCTACAGGGTGGCAAGGGTCAAAGTGGCTAAAGGCAGAAGATGCAATCAAGAGAGGCTGGGGTCAAATGTCAGGTTTTGTAGATGAGGATCAACTGGGCTAGAGAGTGAAGACACAGAGGCTGTGCTTGCGAGCAACCCTACCCAGGTTAGGGAAGCCCTACCTGGGTTTGAGCAGCCTGTCCACCCGGCATTGGAGTCTAGGTGGTAGGTCATGGTCGTTGGACACTTCCTCCGACCAGATTCCATTGAGCCAGTGCGAAGCAAGAAAGTAAGGCGCTCCCAGGAGGGATGATGCAGTGGAGTCTAGCTGTTCTGCATTCAGATCAGGGAACAGAGCAGGGCACGGCAGGAGACAGGGTTCAAGTAGGAAATCAGGCTGGGTCGCAGAGGCCAGCACACGGCTGGGAATCTCCTTTGCTCAGGCTAGGGGGCTGGTGTACACTCCACAATAAACTTGTGTTGTTTTCCAGCATCTGGCTGCAGCCTGCAGACTTGATTTATAGCCTGGCTTGATTGTTCTCAGCTGACACGGATTCAGGGTTTATCTGCCTTTTTAAGGAGGCGTTTACTTTTTTGAGAACTTCCAGCTGTTGTTGGCGTCTTGTCATTCTCCTCTGTTGTGGAGTCAGAGGGCGCTCCCCGTTCAACTCGGGGTCCTGCTCGCCACTCTCCGTCGCTGCTGCCTCTGACTGCTCTGCTTGTTCTGGGACTGAAACTGGTCCTGCTTCAGCTATTTCCTGTGGACTGACAGCTGGGCTCTGCCCTTCAGGTACCCCTGTGTCAGCTGGAGGGCTGTCAGCGTCCTCTTCCCCTTTGCTATCTGAGGACAGGGGCATGACACTGGGCAGGGCTGCTCATGTGCAGCGCCGGGATGGAGCATGATCCTGGTGGTGTCTCCCCCGCAAGTCCAGATTTTGTTACCCAGGCTTTTACCTGGTTTAAATGGTGTGAGCAGACCCTTTACCCCAGGTCTGGGGTCCTGTGTATGCTTGGGCTGCATGCAGCCCGGACATATACAGAGTCAGATGCCTAGAGTGCCCGACTCCTGGGGGAATCCCCCAATGCACCATGCTCACTGTGAAGTGCATTGTGGGATTCCGAGTCCTGGCCCGCAGCAATCCGTACTGCACAGAGCAGCGTGGCTCATGTGGGCGCATGATGGCGCGCCCATGAGAACACTAAGGATCATCCGGGGGAAAGGTAGGTGCAACCATGCCTTTCCCCTGCCCTGGCAGGAATCGGGTGAATAGCCTTATGGTCAGGGACAGCTGAGAAAAGTAGAGGCTGCACAAGACAAGACTATCAAGTGACCCTGCTCAGACGAAGAATTCAGCCAGGTTCCTATTTAGTTCTTCAGGTCTTCTAGGTTGAAGAGCTGCAGCAATTTTATGGATCCTGCTGCACTGCAGAGACCCCTGGTAACTGCTGTGGTGCATAGGCAGTAAGACCCCAAAGCCTAATTTTTGAAGACTAAATTGAAAAGACTCTTCTCCCAGCTGTTAACCATCCTAACTTTCCATAAGATGAAACAAACAATGGAACTTATTGACTGGACTTCAATTGTTGAATGACTTCTTATGATGATAGGTAATCCTTAAGGTGTGAGGGTTCTAGATCACGCAATGGCTAAAATCAGCACCGTGTATTGAGGTTAGAAGAAAACTATGCAATGCTTCTTAAAATAACAATATTGTTATTGCACAATGATATCTAAACTCTTGTAATGAAATTCTGCTCAAGGTAGTGCAGCCACAGCCTCCAATACAGCTTTAATAAGGAGGTCATTTCTGATAACTTAAGAAGGAGATTATACACAAATAAAGAGGTAGCTTCTAGTATTACTGTACATGTTTTCATCTTCAAGTACACATAGTAAGGCAAAGCCAGTTTACAGGTATTAACGGAGAGTAGTAAAAACAATGGCAATACTCTGTAAAGTTTGAAACTTGTAAGAACCTCACTTGAACCTAGCACTTAGTTTGCCCAGATGAAAAGATTTCCTTGTACACAAACCCACACTGTGACAGATCCAAAGTTCTACCTTCTACTAGCTTAGGTCAGCATTAAATGGATAAGATGGTCAACATATAGGATGAGGGTGCTAATTTATTAAGTTACACATTCATGCAGATGCCCATGTGCCCAGCAATTCACATGTGCATTTGATTAGTACAATGCAGTCTTTAAGAAAACATGGGGATGTATTTTCCCATCCACCACTGTATGCAGATGAAAAATATGCATCCAGCTACATTGACTGATGTCTCTATATGGAAGAATAGTCTGAAAGTACAAGACAGAGTTCTGTTGCTGAAGCGAAGTCAGTTTGGTCCTTTAAACTGCCTGGAAGCGGACTAATAGGGAACCATATATGAGCTGTGCTGACCTTCTGGAAGGAAAAGCAAGGTATAACTCATAAATAACTTGTACCTTGGATCTGTTCACAGGATTGTATGTGGGGTTTGGCAGGGTAAAAAGCTCCTACCCTGGTCTCTGCAGATGAGCAGAAGCTCCGCTTGGATCTGCAAACCCAGCACCCAGACAATCATGGTAGTTGCAGTCTCCATGTTTGAAATCAGGAAAGGGGTCCTCCATAGATTGAAAGATCTATCCCAGCATGCATTGCACTACAAGGAGACCAGGAACCCCCATTACATCATCGGCTATCCCCCTGATTGGCCATGAAGTGGCAGGAGGTGGGACCAGCCTTACTGAAGACATTGCAAGCAAAGGATCATAGGGTGTGATTTTGCAGAGTGGCACATTCACAGATCCCAACTCTATAGGCACAGCGCTCCATTACAATCATGGCTGCTGCTTCCTAAGACTTGATACCAAAGGCAAACACACATTGTGGTAGGAGCTCTTACTTTTCGTCCTGGGTTAAGAGCACGGTAGAGGTTTTGGGTTACCCAGTGAGTTAGGTGAGGAGGATTCCTGTGGGTTCACACAAACATGAATCCCTGGCTATACTGCCTCCTACACTCTTTTTCCTGGTCATGAGAATGGGCTTAGTTAAAAGAAGAAGAAGAAGAAGCTTTCCTACACATGCTAGTAATTATACACATCACGGTGTTGCCATGAACATTCCTGGAATGGGCTTATTGCAAACTGTAGTATTGCAACTATGATATTTCAACATTTAACTTATAGTAAATTGGGCCTAGGGCCATGGTTGGAAGCGGGGGCATAGCTAGGGAAGAGGGGGCCCATGTTCACCCTGTCCCCAGCGGCCCCTCAGAGTGAGGGAGATATTGAAGAAAATAGAGAGGGGTGGAGCTGGGGGCCCCGGGTTCTTTGAACCCATCCACTCAATTATAGCTACACCCCTGGCCTCAAGATATATGATGCAGCAATCTTGCTGAAGCTAGTCAGGTCTGTATCTGGAGAGTGTCTTTATGGGAGACCACCTGAGAACCCCACGTATGCCTTTCTTGACTTCCATGAGAGAGAGAAAAAAGCAAGATATAAATGTAATAAATTCTGAATGTGAACCTTGAGTTAGATTAATTATTTCTACCGTGGCTAATAATGTCTTGCATTAAACCAGTAGATCATGACACAGTCATATTATATGGTGAGCTATTGCCAAGATGAATCAACAACACGACGGAAGACAGATTACTGGACCTCAGCAATTCTTTGGGAAAATCAGTGATTCTCCAAGCTTGTCACATTGTTTTGGGGGAAAGGTCATTCTCAAGTTCACTGCCACTTACTGGCTGGAGATACACTCCCTGCCAGTTATCTCACTCCCCAGCTAAAGGCCAAGCATTGTAAATCATAGAAAAACAAAAACAACACAACAGCAGAAGGAATGCCAGCGCTTATCAGGGCTCGGAGAATACTTCGGAGTCCCAGCCTACAGGAAACAGATCAGTCTCTGACCAGGTAATAGATTGCAGCCTTATGGTCCACTACGTAAAACCCAGCTCACCTCAATAAAGAAGAGACTGGCTGCTGATGTCGGGTGGTGGTACATATAAACTGTTACCAGAACTGCTGCTGCGACGATCAGGACCAGGATGAATATTCCGACAATTAAGCCAGCATGAAGAGTTCCACTTTTTTTCTCTGCTGCACTGTTATCTGTTGAGGCTACAAGAAAAGCATCCAGATTAAGCCTGGCAAGATTTCATTTTATTTTCTCCCCTTTCCACACATGCAATAAACTCTTACCCTGGCAATCTGGGCTCTTGCTTTGCCTGCTCTCCACACTCTCATAATATCAACGAGAAGCAATTTCCAAATGCTTTATTATTTCTACCTCAATAAACAATATTAATATCCTCCTTTGTAAATGTAACAGGCATTCTAATGGTTCTCAAATTGACTACATAATGAATCAGATCTTGATTTCACCCAGTAATGTATTCACTCTTGCCTACAGACATCATACATTGTTTGAATACGATTTTGAAAGCTGAAAATCATCATCATGTCTTGTGGCCTTCAAATTAAGAACTGTCACAAATCCTTCTGAGGAGTGTCCATAAAATCGAGGGAGCACAGAGCATGAGTTTCCAAAGTTCTATATTACTGCGGAGCAGATGGATATTAAATGGCCCTCAACTATTTTGATCTGAAGAGAGACCAAGTACCATATAAAAATATTGCTGAAAGCCATCATTTTGCTAAACTTTATAGGAATACGCTCCTTGCTGTTACAACAACTGCAAAGGACAAAGGGACAAATTAGAGCAAGAGTGTCCTACAGCAGGACAATCTGTCTTCCACCCACCCAGCTAAAACTCTGATTACCACCACTGTCATTTAGCTTTGTACGTTTATTTCGTTCATTAGCATCTGGGTTGCAGATGGCCAAGAATAATGCCTGCTTTGGATACTCTAGATAACTGGAATGGTTTCTAACGGGGTGGTAAAACTTAATAGTGGGATTTGCAGCTTAATATGGTGGTGTTCATGAAAACTCGGCATGGGAATTTTGAACAGTATGGTAAGAACACAGAAGAGAAGAGGCATGAAAAGGAAACTGGAGCTCTGAGTAAATGTGGAATGTAGCTGCTATATTGACACTGAGAGCCCAAAGGTCTATTTGGTCTCTACATCAGCTGCTAAGTTGCAAACGGAGGTCTGTCCCAAAGCACCTTAAGTGCCATCCTCAGCATGGATACAATGACAATGGCTTTAGTACAAGCTACCTTGAAGGAGCTACTTTCCTACAAATTCAAGGTGATACTAAATATCCCCTGATAACTGGGCAAAGAGGCACCTTTAAACAGGGTGATTCTCTTTATTTAGCAGGGGGAGAGTAACTGGCCCTATCTACCCCCAGCACAGTACTTCTAGTGCAGGCCTGCTCAACTTAGGCCCCCCAGCTGTTTTTGGACTACAACTCCCATAATTCTCAACCACAGCAGCCAATAGCCAGGGATTATGGGAATTGTAGGCCAACATCTGCAGGAGGGCCGAAGTTGAGCAGGCCTGATCTAGTGACTGTTGCTGGTGTCTATCTGATGTTTCTTTTTCGATTCTATCTGTTGCTGGTGTCTATCTGATGTTTCTTTTTCGTGAGCCCTTTGGGGACAGGGATCCATCTTATTTGTTTGTGATTTCTCTGTGTAAACCACCCTGAGCCATTTTTGGAAGGGCAGTATAGAAATTGAATAAATAAATAAAACAAATAAACACTACGAAGAATCTTGTAGTGATTTAATGACTCCTGGTCCTGGTATGTGGAGTATAAAGGCACCCCTATTCCAGGCACATAGAGATATTTCAGGCCCACTACATGACAAACCAAGGCCCTCCACTCAGCAGCACGTTCTGCATAGGCATTCTATGCCTGTCAGGAGCAGCAGTAAGTGCCACATGTAGTGGTGTGCTTCTAATATGTGGCAAGTGCCCAGAAAACTGGTTGGGTGCTGCAAGAAGGGAGTATATTGGGCTGCCCCCTGCCATGAAGATTGGGGTCAATAGGCATAGGTGTCTCTTGGTTTACTCAGATCTCAAGAAGCAATGCTGCAGGGCAACGCACATCAGGAAATCAGCAAACCCATGAGATTCTGATAGCACTGAAAATAGCAACAGCATTGCAGTCAGTCTCCTGAGTGTTGTGGAAAATAACTGGTGACTTGTGCTCTGGATTCCTGCAAGCACACATGTTTGTTTTTGACCTGTGTTACTTGCAAAGCTTTTCTGTTGTTTGTGTTTGAGTCTCCAGGCTTGGAGATCTCAGTGTGTATATGCTCAGCAGCCTCACAGCATCGTGAGCTCTCCATTTATAGCACATGGGGACAGGTCACTTAGCGGCCAGTTGCCCCTAGATTTGGCTCCTAACAAGCAAAATTGTAAACGGGAACAGATGCATGCCGTCCCTGATCCTGTGGAGACCCCCAAAGTTAACTAAAGCTGGTTAACTCTCTGCCAAGGCCACTCTGCACTCAGGGTGAACTGCTTTGTCTTTCTCCTCCTTTCACAAGAAGGATAGCAGTCAGCTAATGTGCTAATTAACTCAACATGAAAAACATAGATAAGGCTTGCAGAGGTAAATCTTCCCCCCTCACAAAGTTGCTTGAGCAAGCTACGAACCTAAGAGATGCACCCATCAAAAGTACTGATTTAAATTATTGGACTTCTTCATTTATGCAGACGCCCCTTCTCACATCTATGCACTCTGTTCTCATGACAAAAGTCTTGGCATATCTCGGCAATTCCCACATTGTTACACTCAGGAAGGAAGATCAGCAACAATGGGATCCTTGCCAGTCCCTCCCAACACACCAGTCAGACAGCAGTGGTCAAATGGAATTTGCCCCCAGGATATGATTTTGGGTATAAGGAGTCTCAATTTCATGATCCAGTGTGCTCTCTTGTACGCTCCACTTGGGACTCCATCACATGCTCCTTGTGACCTGCGTGCTCTCCATGTGTCAGTTTCTTTGGAGTTACCATCAGCTTTTTGGGAGATTTACTATCCACTGGCCATCACGCAAGTACTTTGTGCCACTCTCCAGATCGGCTTTCTTGCCCAGCTTGATCTGCCCAGTCTCCCTTGCTAACATGGGAAGCTGGGTCCAAGGAGGAAGCACCCTCCTGGAATCACCTCTACCAACTAACCTCTCCAACCTTCCTGCACCTGCCTTGGCCCGACCTGTTCCTCAGGAACGAAGTTCCCTGATGGTCCCCAGAGCCCAGGTGATATAAGCCTTTGCCCCTCCTTGGGCCCCAAATCTGTTCCCCTTTCTTAAATCCAACGCCCTCCTTCTCTAGAAGCCTCTTTCTCTTGCCCGCCTGGGAATGTACACAATTAGGACTCTAAGCTAAAAAGCCTCACTGCTGTTAAATGTATTTTTGATTTTAAAAAATATTGCTTTAATCACACATTTCTCTCCTTTGTACCCCTTCCTACAATAAATATATTTTATTTTGAAACTTAAATCTTGTCTCGGTCTAGTAATTTCCTGAGTCCACAACTTTGTGCAAATTAAAATCTAACGTGAAACTGTTCATTTCTGAGCTAATTTCCCCCACATAAGCCCCAAAGGTAGATTTCAGGGTCTCTGCCAATCACCCCGGAGCAGTTTCATTAACACATGAAAAGGCATCACTCATTGATGCTAGAAATGTGGCAATTTGTGTAAAGAGAAATGGAAGCCTCTCAATAAAAGACAGCATAAACTTATCTGGAAATGTGCCACAAAACACAACAAAGCCTGAAGCTAAAACCCTTATTTTTCCTCTTCTTAAAAAGAACCTCTCTTTCCTGTGGAGAGGCAATAGGAATTAACAAGAAGGTATCATGACCCTTATCTATTTTATAGCTTTGCACGACCGAGAAATTAATGGGTGGGATGAATGTATAAAATGTTCTTTGACTTTTAGCTCTTCCCCTCTCTTCAAAGAAGCTTTAGGACTCAAAACAGAAACCTAGTGCACCGCTGCTTTGTGTGCTGAGCCACATGTTAGAGCTCTTCCCTAGGAATAACTAGGTGACTGGATGACCTTGCCAGTAAGGGCAACAAAAGCTCCCTCTTCAGGCTGAGACTTTGCCTGTATTGTTTCCAGCTTGTTCTTTGGTTCTGACTTTGAGTTCTGGTCCCTGAACTACAACTCAGCTGTGATGAAGCCATCTCTTTGCCCATACCCTTCTTCCATTTTGTTTCAGCAACCATTCCTCACGTCCTCTTACCTTTTGCATCCTAGACTCTTTACAGAGCAAGTTAAGAATTATTAATTTAATAATAATAATAATAATAATAATAATAGTAGTAGTAGTAGTAGTAGTAGTAATAAGCTGCTGTTTCTCCTGGGAGATAACTACGATCCATTATACTTACTATCTTACATTACATCTTACATTACAATCTTATCATATATCAGAGTAAAAGTGGCTGACATACTGCACAGTGCCCTGAGGGCATTTTAATATGATGTGCACGCAGTTGCGCAAGAGCACTGCTGCGCAAACACCAGAACTCCACAAACTCAGTAATTGGAAATACTGACCACTGGGAATAGTGGCCTGTTTCTGAGCCTTCCATGTGATATCTGCCTGGCTATTGTGGCTTATTTGTACCCAACATCTGAATATAGGTGAAGAATGTTAGGTGAATGTCAGGTGCAAGGCTCAAGAACCAGTCTTGGGTGGATTTGGATGGTATGCTCGCTGGGAGCATGCACTCTCTGGGAATCTAGGGTTGCCTCCAACTTTCTGACGGATTGTGCAAACCTGCATCAGGCCCAACCACATAGAAGAATGTGTGGTAACGGACTTCTACTCTTTCTATGCCTGCAGAAGTATATAACAGAAACATAGAACTTAAACTGCAACACTCTGTTTTTATTATATCAGGCAGATTTTGAAATGTAAAAATCCTTTCCTAATCAGACTATTTTCTGGTAGTCCAAGATTTGCAGTCCGGACCTCACTACATTGCTATTCATAAGAACAGCCTTGGATCAGACTCAAGGCCCATCTAGCCCAGCTTACTATTTCACACAGTGGCCCACCAGCTGCCTTTGAGAAGCTCACAGGCAAGAGGTGAGGGCATGCCCACTCTTGGTGTTTCTCCCCTGCAACTGGTATTTAGAGGCATCTTACCTCTGAGGCTGGAGGTGGCCTATAGCCACCAGACTTAGTACCCATTGATAGACCTGTACTCCATGAGTTTGTCTAAGCCCCTTTTAAAGCCATCCATGCTAGTGGCCATCACCACATCCCATGACAGAGAATTCCAGGACATGTGGCTCCCGGCAGCACTTCAGCGGCAAACCCACCTAGGGAGCCTGCCTCTAACAGGTTAGGGGAGCAAGTGCTCCCTTAACCACATTTCCCTGATTGTGTGCCAGTGCTGGCTGCTTGCAGCCAGCACTGAAGCACTGACCGGTGCCCGCCTCTCACTGGAAGGATCCCCATCGTTGGATTTCAGCAGTGGACAGTCTGGGTATGCAATCCTCACACCTAGAAGGTCGTCAGAGAGCATCTGTAGGGAAGGCGGGCTACTTCAGCCTTCCCCGCTGCCCACCCACCACCCCGCCCAGCTGTGAGAATGACCTCTATGTGAACCAGATCAGCTTTATCCATATGACTGCTGACACTCTCAAAGAACTCCAAAAGATTAGTGAGGCAGGATTAGAAGTCATGCTGGTTCTCCTTCAGCAAGGCCTGTTCTTCGATATGTTTTACAATTTTGTCCTTAGGTATTATTATCATTAATTTACTCACACAGAAGTTAAGCTAACTGGCCTGTAGTTTCCCGGACCTCCCCTGGATCCCTTTTGAATACTGGAGTTACATTAGCTACTTTCCAGTCCTCTGGTACAGAGCCTGATTGTAGGGACAAGTTACATATTTTTGCTAATTTTGTCAGCAATTTCACATTTGAGTTCCTTAAGAACTCTTGGGCGGATGCCAACTGGCCCTGGCAATTTGTCAATTTTTAGTTTTTCAAGTCAATTTAGATCATCTTCTCTCATCATTTCAAATTGGCCCAGTTTTTCAGTCTCCAAGTCTGGGAAGCTCAGTTCCAAAGCGGGTATATGGTCAGTATCAGGACATAAGATTAGCCCTGCTGGATCAGGCCCACAGCCCATCTAGTCCACACAGTGGCTCACTAGATGCCTCTAGGAAGCCTGCAGGCAATAGCTGAGGGCATGCCCTCTGTCCTGCTGTTACTCCCCTGCAACTGGTGCAAAGAACTCATTCAGCTTCTATGCAATCTCCTTCTCCTCAATAATCCCTTTCACATCCTCATCATCTAAGGGTCCAATCACCTCCCTGGCAGGTTTTCTGCTTCTGATATATTTAAAGATGTTTTTGTTATTCCCCTTGACAGTTCTAGCTATATGCTCCTCAAACTCACTTTTTGCAGTCCTTATTGTCTCCTTGCATTTCTTTTGCCAGACTTTTTGTTTCTTTCTGTTCTCTTCATTTGGGCAGGGCTTCCATCTTCTGACGGAAGTCTTCTTCCCTTTTATAGCTTCCCTGATTCTATTTGTTAGCCATGTTCCTTCCTCCTGAACTTGGTGGTTGTTTTTGTACCAACATGTACTTCATTGGAAATACAAGCAAGCATTGCAAGCAACAACTCTATTCACAATTCAGGCCACAGTCATATTTAATATTTCCAAGTTTCAACAAAACCACTAGCCAGAAAGTAGCAACTATAAAGCTAATCTCATCTGATTTGATATTCATACAGAGTTTAGCATCCAGGTTTGTAAATGAGAATTCTGTCACTTCCAGACAATATATTTGACAACAGCTTGTCAGTATTTCCACCAACCTCTGCTTAAAAAGCATTTCATGTATATTAAAACAGTGATCAGCATGCCAAAAGCAAAAAAGAAAAATATATATACTTTTTTTTTAAAAAAATGGGATTTTCAAGTGTCAAGAAATGTGACTAACAAATAATTTGCACAACTGAAATGCCCTAAATTGGTAATCCCAAGGTTAGAATGTACAAGGGGGGGGGGTGTTTCCCTCTCTTTGCACAGACAATGAGGAAGGTTGTCAACTATGAAATATTTTCACTTGCAGATATCACCTGACAGCTTCTTTACAAAGTGATGGAATAGAATGGGTGAAAGAAATCTCAGAATCTTTTGCAGGTGCAAAAGATTATTAAGCTTATCACACCACACCTGCTGTTGCCAGCACAATTGATCCTGCTGGGAGCTTCATGACTACGGTGGCCAATTCTGACTGAAGCTATTCCTGGACATCCGTCCCCCACGCCCCACAGTATTTTTTATAGTATCAAGCCATTGACAAACATACAAACATATGAAGCTGCCTTATACTGAATCAGACCAATAGTCCATCTAGCTCAGTATTGTCTACACAGGCTGGCAGCGGCTTCTCCAAGGTTGCAGGCAGGAGTCTCTCTCAGCCCTGTCTTGGAGATGCCGGAGAGGGCACTTGGAACCTTCTGCATGCAAACATCCAGATGCTCTTCCCAGAGTGGCCCCATCCCCTCAGGGGAATAGCTTACAGTGCTAACACATATAGAGGCTCTCCAAACTAGCAGTGTGGAGAGCCGAGGTGGGTTAAGTGGGGAGAGTGGGCGTAGCAAACAGAATGAGCAAACACATGAGCAAACAGAAAGCCCTGGGTGGCCAGATCGGCCGCCCACAGGATTGCTGGCTCTGTCACAGAGCCAGCAGGGGCTACAGGGATCAGGGGCCGCCCGGCCCCCGGAGGTCCCAGGATGTCCCTCTGACAAACAATACTGGCAACTTTCCTCCTCAGATGTTAAAAAGAGCAGGGATACTGTACTTACATACAGGCTCCAGAGAGCACCCACACAAGCCCCACCCTCACACTGACATGCTCAGAAGCTCCACCCACCCACTCACCCACCCACAGTGTTTCTCTGAAGAGACAAATACTGTGATCACAGACTGATTTTTTTCATGGTGGCTGTGAGCATGGATAGTGGGTGGGTTTTCTGAGCATGTCAGTGCGGGAGGTGGGGGGGCTTGTGGGTGTGCATCTTCTTTGTTTAAACTTCTGAAGAAGGCTAACCCTTCATACAAATCAACGTGTTCAGCAGCGGCAAGACAGATCAGTTGACTTTGCATTACACACAGGGAAAGGGGGATCTGTGTCCCGTTGCTAGGTTCAGTTCCCAGCCACTCATTAAGGGACATCAGGTGGTAAGGCTGGGAAAGAATGTGATTGAGGACCAAACTAGACAAGGTAGAAGGGAGGGCGAACCATTATTAGACCTGGGTCGCCTTCCCTCCTACCTTGCTTCCACACAATCACTTCTACCCAGGTTTTCCTCTTACCTTGCTTCCACACAACTGAAAATTGGGAGCACACACAGATTCCCAAACCCGGGTAGAACACAGTTTTTGATTGTGTGAACGACCTCATAATGATGTCAAGTTCTGCGCAGCAGCGTGTAAAATGTGTCGGGTCCTGACAGTCAGTAAGATCTAAGCAGGCCTGACACAGTGCATGGTCTTACACCCTCTATAGCATTTTATAGTTATATAGCATTTTACAGTACTTATTTTGAATAGTTATATAGCATTTTATTATATTTACAACCTTACAGATTTTAAGATTATAGATGTCAATATTTTAAGATTCTAGGAGTTTAAGATGCTAACCATTTAATTAATTAATTAATTAAAATCCTGCTCTTCCTCCAAGGAGCCCAGAGCTGTGTACTACATACTTGAGTTTCTCCTCACAACAACCCTATGATGTAGGTTAGGCTGAGAGAGAGGTGACTGGCCCAGAGTCACCCAGCTAGTATCATGGCTGAATGAGGATTTGAACTCGGGTCTCCCCGGTCCTAGTCCAGCACTCTAACCACTACACCACGCTGGCTCCTTGTAAAGCTTCTGTACCCTTATTTCACTTAGTTTATCCGTTTCTGCAGCTTTAGCTCACCATAGTTTAACAGTAGCTGCATAACAGTGTAATGCTTCTAGTCTCTTTACTTACAGCGCTGGTCATAGCCTGTTTTAAATGCCATTTTAATGCCACTCTAATGTAACCTACTTTATGCTATAATAAAGATCGATCTCCTTAAGTTAGAAGTCACTGGGAGCAGAAGTGAATAGGATCACAGCCAGTGTTTGGGATGTGGTGGGGAGAAGGAAAGGATTATTTTTTTTACCCCTGTTAAGATAACATTTAATGAACAACCACCATCTTTTCTCCCTATGCTGTTTTCCTATGTTTACCTGAGGGTGGGCAGGGCTGCAGACAGAGGGAACATTTGAGAAGCAACTCCTTGCTTATATTTTTGTGGGGGAGAAGAGGAAAGGCACTTTTGGAGGATTGAAGATATGGGTTATAAGATTTGGTGGGGATACAAGCAAGTTTTACAAGCAACACCCTATGTATAACTCAGGCCATAGACATTTAATATTTCTATGTTAACTTATTTATTTTATGTATTTATTTAACATATTTTTATACCACCCAAAACTTACATCTCTGGGCAGTTTACAACAGGATTAAAAAAAGTAAAACATTAATTAAAAACAAAAACAAGAAATTTAAAAACAAGAAATTTAAAACACAATTTAAGATTTTAAAACAATATTCTAAAAACAACATTAAAACAATCAAAACAATATCAGTTAAAAGCCTGGGTGAACAGATGTGTCTTTAAAGACTTTTAAAAAGTTGTCAGAGATGGGGAAGCTCTTATTGCACTAGGGAGCGCATTCCAAAGCCTCGGGGCAGCAGCGGAGAAGGCCCATCCCTGAGTAGCCACCAGACAACAAGGTGGCAAATGCAGATGGACCTCTCTTGATGATCTCAATAGGCGGTGGGGTTCATGACTTCAAATGAGTTAAGGGGAGGGATCTGCACTCCTGTAAGGGCACATTGTTCATCAAGAAAATTGTGTGCAAAAAAGTTAGTCCCAATAATTGAAAGGAAGTTGCGTGCAGAAAACATAGTCCCAATCTAATTGCCTACTCCAGCTGCTTTTAACATTCAAATAAGTGTTTTCAAATACTCAGATTACTATCATGGACCTCTTGACATCTTGTTTGCTTGTGAACAGAGAGTTACTGCCAGATGGAAGATGAAAAACAAGGCTAGCGAAAGTAAGGGTCCAGTTTAGTGCAATGCAGCTTCTTTTAAATGGAATATGCAGGCAATAGAGGCGGAAGATAAAAAAATTAAACATTACTCTGGAATTCTTTACAAAAGTGGTTGAAGTGTGCAATAGAATGCATTTGGATTAGGGGTACGCAGAAACAAAAAATCTTTGTTCAACTCGAATTTGAATAGAATTTGAGCTGAACCGGTTCAGTCAAACCAACTGGCTGATCCGGTCTGTTTAACTGAATCGGTTTGGCGGTGCGGGCAGCTGGTATTTGTAAAGGGAAATCCAGTGAGGCTCGGTTCAAGCCTCTGCGGATGTGTGCAGATCACATGTGCAGACACCACGCAAATGGCCTCCGTGCATCCGCGAAGGCTGAAAACATGCCCCTTTATTCCGAAATAATTTTAACTGGACTCAATAGAATTGCAGCAGAAATAAATTATTTGTGGACTACATCTTGATGCCTTTTGGAATTACAGGCTGACATACTGAATGTCAGCCTAGTACAGGCCTGCTCAACTTAGGCCCCCCAGCAGTTTTTGAATGATAACTCCTATAATTCCCAGCCACAGTGACCAATAGCCAGGGATTATGGGAGCTGTAGGCCAACATCTGCAGAAGGGCTGGAGTTGAGCAGCCCTGGCCTAGTAACATTGGGTAAATTGTGCATATAATTTTTTTTTTGCAATTTGTGCAAGAGTAACGCAAGTATAAAGCTATTATTTTCAAATGGTGTTAAACAGGAATAAACTCATTATATTCAATAGGCTTACTCCTATGCAACATAATTTGCACAATTTATGCAAATTGCACAACACTGAGAAAACTGAGACCCGCATGTACAAACTTTTGAATACAAAAGAGGTCTTCTGTAGGTGCTCAGCAATCATCATCCTGGAGTTTGTTCCAATAGAAAGCAAAGGTAAAACCCTAGTACATATACTGTCCAGCTCTTCATTCATCTAAACACTGTTCAAAGCAAAACAAGGGCTTGGCATTCAGTTTCAGTGAGGAAGGACGTAGCAGCCCTCATTATTTAAGAGAACAAATTGCAGCGATTTGAATAATCTCTTTGGTAAATTTATACATTATTCTGCACATTTTCAGAAGCAACGTTTGCAGTAAAAATTGATGCTTGTAGAAGGGGGAAGATGTGAGAAATCTGGAGCAAATCCAGACATTTTATACCAATGCTCTTTTGAGCACACTCCAAAACCCATGAAACAAGCTCAAGTGAAAGCAATTTATCAGTGTGACTAGATTAAATTTCCTCAAAGTAAAGATTATTAATCTGGGAGGTTGTTTTCCCAAGATGAATGACTTCAGCACTTTTTTCTCTTCCGGCAGAAAATTTAAACAAGCCCTTTGTTAAGAGAGAGAGAGAGAGAAGGTTTTAAACACCCAGCTCATCATTTCTTGAAACAAATAGCACTGCTTCTCTCAGAACCTTGAAATGAAAAGGGACTGAAACACTGCCATACAGAAACCGAAAACAGTTGAGAGCGAACAAAGCAATGACACAAATATTTTGTATATATTTAGTTATTTTTAGGACAGAATTGCTACCCTGCTGACAGGGCTGAAGCTGAAAAATGGTCAAAGAGCAAATTGTCAACAAGTCTCATGGTAACACCTGTGGCAGTTATGCAACTTTAACTACTGCACTTGAGAGGCAAACAACAGGACCTTACACTATATACTGTATGTCCAATGCTATCTTGGATCTTCTCTTGCTTTTACTTGGGTCTTGATTACCCTTGGTTCAGAGGTCGACATGAATGGAATGGGTTTGCCTAGATTTGATTGCAGTGATAGGTTTTGCTAATTCTTTTACTTATGCAGTTAATTAATAGATTTAGAATTACTAGATTCAGAAGGATATGAAATCTTGAGAGAAACAACCTTATTGGCCATCTGAATATAGAGCCAAGTGGATAATCAATTTTTCCACAGATAAGGTAGTTTGCTGTTGGACAAGAGCTCTGGAATAGAGAGTGAGCATGGATGAGAGCTGCTCAAAAAGGCTGATGAATGCAAGGACCAATGAGCACAATAGTTGCAGGAGGGAGCAACATGGGAATGGAAGAGAATGATAAGAGAGATAGGAATCAGGTGAGGAACCTAGAAAAGATGACAGCAATCTTAAGTAGAGGAAAAGGACCATTCGCTTTGAGAGTATGGGAGCTAGTTTACATGAGGAAGACCAAGATACACTCATTACATCATCAGTGGTCATCTGTGTTGGAAGAAATCTCAGAAGGGTGTCCCTTCTTTTCTATTCTCTCCTACCTAAAAGATAATCAGCACTGTCAACAGACAAAAGCACAAATCCCACGTGAGACAATATGGACCTGGTATTGGGATACTGCACCCCTGGCTGCAACACCTGACTCACATCTGCTTCTAAAAGACTCCATGAGGCGTAATCCATATGTAAAAACCTCACCCCGTGCATCAAGGTTGTTAGTTGCTCTGACATTGTATTGGAACTGTGAAATCCAAATGTCTTTGCTCAGACTAGCAACTGAACTGTGAAGTAGCCATCCAAGTGTTATATCAGTGTTATTCCAGTATCGGTGGCCAACAGAGGATGTCGGCATTAGGGACCTACTGGGGCTACTGTGTACACTGAAAGGCAGCCCTGACGGTGTAGTGCAACGGGGCAGCTGCAGAATGGCTTAAAAGTAGATGCAGTTTTAAGTTGTCCCGCAGTTGTTCCATCACATCACACCATCGAGTCGCACAGCAGCCCCGGGGGGTCCCTAGCAGCCAATACCTTCAGTTATTCATAGGAACTAGCTACAATTGGGGAGCTTCTTATAGAAATAAAAACTCTTCTAACCTTTAAAGAATAAGGATCAACACCAACACAATGTTCAAAAGGTGTTACATTTTGTGAATGGAGAGACATAATCCATGAGCATTAGTAGTATTAAAGAGGTTTAAAGCTTTAATAACATTAAGTTCAGGTTATTCTAGTTTTAAAATTCACTTTTAACAGGTAGGAATTAATGGGCGGTTCAAAGGAGGCCTGAAATGACCAAGGAATTCAATTATCTCAAGAGAAGAATTAACTACCAGCCAGAGCTGGGTATTCCTGCTTAGTTGCTTCTATCAATTCACATTGCCATGTGGACTGCATAAAAAAATGCTGAGCTGGGACATCTAGTGAAGCAGCAAGTACTTCAAAAGACACCATACAACTGGATAAATCAGAAGTGACAGTATTTGGAAGCAAGGAGAAGCAGATAAAAGTAAAGCGGAATTTACAGTGAGAGACTATTCCATGATGGCATAGGTGTTTAATGCCTTTAATTACAGGTGATTTCTGAATAAAAATAAAAGGTCAGAACGGTTTGACCTAAACCAGTAGTATGATTTAAAATGTAATTAAGTTACTGTGCAGTAAATTATGGCCTTAAGTGTTGCGATGTGAAAGGAAGGGAGGAATTATTAAGAATCCTTTGGCTGTTTCTAATCAAGTATTGACTGCTGAGCCCCAAAGGAGCACAGCTAACGACAGAGCCTCATTGATCAGCTATAGCTTACTTCTCTACTTTGATGAGAGTTTAATAGAGGATCTGTTCTGGAAAAGCTGACGACTCTTTGTTTGTCTTGGTCTGAATGGACAAAGCACAGCCAGGGAAAAAGAAGAGGCTGGTGGCTGGAGAGGTTTTATCAGCCTAATCTCTGATGATAAAACTCAGCTCACAACTGAAGATTCATCATGAGCAAATTTGCCAGTTTAAAAGCTCGCGGTTAGCATGTGGATGAGGAATTCTGTTAAGTGACTTTGCTTCTCATACCCCTTTGAAGTCTGTTCCATCTCCATTTTTTGTTTCAAGTAGAAAGTTAGCAACCTGAGCAAAGTGACTTTCTATATATTCAGGTCATTTGTTGATGTCTGCTTCTGAAATCAAACAGTTTTAATGCTGATGCTATCCACAGATGCTGACTAAAGGTCAGTTCGAATGAAAAAAATGAAGTGGATCCAAGCTCAGTTCAATGATGGCAATAATTAGGAAAGGTAACAGGCTCAGAGCTGCAATCATTACTCCATGTGGGGGACCATTTGGTCAAAAGGTGGGCTCTGAATCCTCTAAATAAATAAATAATGAATAAATAACATACAGCATCTATAGATCTGTTTCAATGGTAGCTGCATCATCTTTTTTGCCCAAAGAGTTCAAGCAGTAGCTTTCACTGATGACCTGAGAGACTATTGATCTCTGAGGTCAAACTTTTCTTTATAAAATCCTTTGGATAGATGATTTTGGCTTCTTCATGAGCCAGGCCCACACATTTTGGCCACCGCTATTATCTAAGGGAGCCACCTAATGGCGCAGCGAGGAATCGGCTTGACTACCAAGCCAGAGGTTGCTGGTTCAAATCCCCGCTGGTATGTACCCCAGACTATGGGAAACACCTATACTGGGCAGCAGAGATATAGGAACATGCTGAAAGGCATCATCTCATACTGCATGGGAGGGAGCAATGTTAAACCCCTCCTGTATTCTACCAAAGACAACTATAGGGCTCTGTGGTTGCCAGGAGTCGACACCGACTCAACTGCACACTTTACCTTTACCATCTCAGGAGACTAGTACTCATCGTTATTTTTGGCAATGTCTACCCCCACCCCGAGATGGAAAAATATGTGGTAACAGTGTGGCAGTCATGCTTTCTGGGTGTCATCACCCCTTCTTTATCCCCTCCACAAACAATTGAGTAAAATTGCAGTCATTTTTGCACAGAGGAAAAGGTTAGGGTAACAATGAACCAATTGTTATATTCTACCCATGGAGCAATCTTTGGAGGACATTCTTTCCAATTTCCATTTTCATTAATCTGACAACAGTGACAAAAATTTGTATTAGTTTTTGTGTATTCAAAACTTTTAAAAGCTTTTAAAACACTTGCAAGTTGGGCTGCTGCAGGCATGAACAGGGTAATAAAAGCATGATAACACACTAAAAGTGGGAAGTATTGCAATGCCATCACCAGTTTTCCACCTCTAGGGGTGTAGACCTTATCTAAAAATCACAATGAGCATTCATGCCCCCAGATGGTACTGACCACCCCAGCGGGCTCATGTACGATTATTATTATTTTAACCGTTTTAAGGATCTGGATGCTGTTTAATGACCTTGCTTCTGCTTGTCTCTGTTTTTCTAGGCTTTTAGTATGGTAATTGTTTAACTTTACTGGCTTTTAATGTAGGCCATTTTGGATACTTAGGTACAAAAGCAACTAATAATGGTCACAGATAATTACATAAATAAATAGTTTGCTTTTGCACTGCTTTTATCTCTAATTATTTAAGAATGAGGAAGCAAATTATACACATTCCAAAGTGAGAGAGATTATGTGCTGAATTTTTCTTTTTCTAAAGAATTATGGTATGGTTCTCCAGTACCGTAAACTACATGCAACAGACTCTCTTTTAGCTCTGGAAAGAAGCAATCAGAAAGCTTTGAGTGCTAACACTGTAACCTTTGCTGTGAAATGCCCTGAGTGCTTAGAAGCAGATGTGAAGCAATTAAGGGCTGATTTGCTCCATCTTTAGAAAACACAGTTGCAAAAGCATGTGCGCTGGCTTAACACAAACAACAGGATTTCAAAAGTAAATAGTGAAATCCAAAGGAAATGAAAGAATGGTTTGTGGAATGACTAACACCTGAAATGTTCCTGAAATTGAAAAATACCAAACTATTTGTGTGCAATGCAGGGCAGCAGTCAATCATCATAGGGACTGGGGTAGTGTGTTAATGCCTGAATGATATCATCATCATCATCATCATCATCATCATCATCATCATCATCATCATCAAGTCAGACAGTCTATTGAAGAAGAAAAACGAGCATTGGCGGAATATATAAATGAAAGCCAAGAAGAAATGCTACAGGAAGTGAATAAGACAGGACTGTTGAAAATAAAGGAATCAAAGGGTGAATTCAAAAAACAGCAGATGATGAATCGACGAGAAAAATGGCACAAGAAACCATTACACAGTCAGTTTTTAGTGACATACAATCAAAAGGCAACAATAGCACAACATGGCAGTGGTTAAAGAAGGGGACATTGAAGAAAGAAACAGAAAGTCTCATTTTTGCAGCCCAGGAACAATCACTACAGACAAATGTTATAAAAGCAAAAATTGATAAGACCCAGAAAGACAGTAAGTGTTGATTATGCAAGGAAGCAGATGAGATGGCTGAGCACCTTGTATGTTGTTGTAAGAAAATCATGCAGACTGATTATAAGGAAAGACACAACAAAGTTGCTGCAATGATCCACTGGACCTTCTGCAGGAATTACAAATTGCCAGCAAGCAAGAATTGGTGGAGTCGTCCGATTGAGAAAGTCACAGAAAATGAGGAGGCAAAAATACTTTCTGAATACAAACGGATAGGCATTTAGCGCACAATACACCTGATCTGACAGTCATCAAGAAGAATTGGGTTCTGATAACTGATATTGCAGTCCCAGGGGATAGACAAGTCAACGAAAAACAATTGGATAAATTAACTAAATACAAATACCTTCAGAATGAAATTAAGCGGCTCTAGAAAAAGAAAACAATAGTGGTGCCAATAGTTATTGGTGCCCTTGGTGCAGTACCAAAAGAACTTGAACACCATCTCAACACCTTGGGCATCAATAAAATTATAACACATCAACTACAGAAGACCACACTACTCGGGACAGCACAAATACTATGATGATATTTTTAATTCTTCTTTAGTTATCCTAGACCCTTGGAAAGGGCCCGATAATTAAAGTACCAAATCCAGTCAATAACAGCTGATACTGTGTGTAAATAGCATCCCCCTCCTCCTTCTCAAAATAATAATAATTTCCACTAACTTTTTAAATTAACTGTATACCACTTTGGGCACCAGTGTGTAGAAGCAGCATAGAAAATCAATCAATCAAGTATTATACTATTCCAAATTTGCTGCACAACCCCAAGGATGAAGCATTGTTGCAGTTCTTGGCCTGTCCGGAATTTGAAGCTGAGAAATGAAATCTGTTTTGTAACATCATTATGTGCAGTCTTGACTTTAGGAGGTACAACATACATATGTGAAAAGAGTTGTTACTAGAACTGCTCTTCTGCAGGCTCCCAAAAGCCCCTCTGCTTTTGTCTGAGACCATGGGCGTGTAGATCTCACTTTTAACATGCTCAGGAGTCTCACAAGATCATGAGTTCTGCATTTGTTGGCACATGGGGACCAGTCACTTAGCATGCAGTGGAACAGTTACCCCCAGATTTGGGTTGGTTGGGTTGTGCCATTGAGTCGGTGTCGACTCCTGGTGACCATGTGGTTTTCTGGGTAGAATACAGGAGGGGTTTACCATTCCCATCTCCCGCACAGTATGAAATGATGCCTTTCAGCACCTTCCTATATTGCTGCTGCCAGATATAGGAGTTTCCCATATTCTGGGAAACACACCAGTGGGGATTCGAACCAAAAGCCTCCTGCTTTGAAGGCAGGTTGCTTCCCCGCCGTGCCGTTAAGTGGCTCACCCCCAGATTTAGCAGCTAACAAAGCCAAATTGAAAGGGAACTAGTCTTGTGTCTTTCCATATTTTTGGGAATGCCTAAGTAGACTTCCAAAGTTAACTCACAAAAGTTAGCATTTTGTTCAAGGTCTCTCTCTACATAAAGAATGACACCCTCTTGGTCTACCTCCCCTTCACAGATGTCTCAAACGAGCAAACAACCAATTACCTCAGCAGGGAAGTCAAATAAGGCTCTGCGATACAATTCCCTTCCTATCAGAAGAAAGCTAAGTGGCTGATAGAAACTCAGAGTTGTACTCATTAAAATACTGATTAGTTTACTAGGTTCTTCCAACGTATGAGATACCATGCTTGCATGTCCATTCATTCCACTTACATAACAGGATACACTTGACCCATTCAAAGCATTGTGTTGTAATGCACAAAGCATTGTGTTGTAATGCAGCACAGCAAACACAGACAATGGAACCTTTTGAGGTTCCCCAGAAATACCCTATTCAAGAAAGAAGAGCAAGTGGAATGTTGCCTCAGGACACATTTTGGGCTATAACTGCCCCTGGTTCCTTGAGCCAGTGTGCTCCACTTGGATTCCAGTGCACATCATTTGGTTCTTACACCTTGGTGTCACCCATGATTTGGATGCTAGATCTGACACCTGCAATTACACTCGGCCATGTTTTGCTCTGTGTGCCATTCACTCTTCCACCCTCCAGATTGGCCTTCTTGCCTGGCTCGGTCTGCTCAGCTAACATTGCTGCTACCAGAAGTTGGCTACTGGAGTTCAGTAGCCAACTTCTGACAACAAAGACACTTTTTGGAGTCCACCCCAGCTTGGTAATTCCCCACACAAAGCCTGAACACAATTTTGGGGTGTTCACCAATCACCCCAGGGCAGTTCCATTAACAGAGTTCTGGTGCATCATAACCATTTTCTTGTGTTTGGTCGTAAAATCAAATAGAAGTGGTGATAAATACATTCACTATTACTGGTTATAATCCTGTAATGGAGTGCTGGGTTTACTGCAAGAACAAGTAATGCATCAACAAGGCTTTTTGGGGAAGCTGGAGGCTCTTAAGAGAGTGGTCAACTGAAGGGAAAACTAAGAGGGAATGATGAGGGAGAGGTTATTGCATTGGAAAGAGGCTTGGGACTTGTTCATCAGTCGCAGTCTAGGCCAAGAGAGGGGAGCTGAACTATGAAGTGATGATTGCCAGGGTTGGCAACACTGGTCTCTTTTCTTGTCTCAATTCTTCTTTTATTTTTCCCAGTATCTTTGCCTTTAACAGATCAGTGTCTTGCTATTAACAGGGGAGTATCCTTTTGCTTGCTAGTTAGGGAAAGGTGAGATATAAATTCTAGAAATCAATTAAGAGCTCTTGAAGATGCTTGGCTAATGGTGATAAGGAGTTACACAAATAATTATGAACATTTATTGGACTGAGTAGACTCTCAGATGCCTGCCATGGTATTGTGCCATAAACAAGTGGATAACTGAAGTCCTACCAGGACCCACACTACAAGTTTTTTCTGCACTTTGAGGCAGAGATTGCTGAAGTTCTACAGAATGCAGCTGAATATGAACAGAAATAGAAGCAGTTCCTACCTCCATTATCTTTTAGGTGTAGAGCTATCTTGGTATCATCTGGAAAAAGAAATTCAAAACTATTAGAACAAGGAACTTCATTCAAAAATCAGATATAATGCTTTGTTTTTTATACAATTTCCAGTTCTCCCATTGGGGAGTGCTTGATGTCACATCCGCAGTGGGTTACATTTCAATACACTTTGTGCATTTCTGTACAAATATACAGTAATTTTAAACTGCTTTGACAGTCCCAGGAACTGTAGCCTGTGAAGCAGCTGGGATTTCCAAGTATTGTTTGCATTACCACAACACAATTCCCAAGATTCTATGTGGAGAAGCCAAGTTTATGTTTGCTATGCAGATGTATTTTTATATTACTAACCACTATAGGAAATCTCTAGTTGGGTCTGATCCTAAGCACAAAGATCAATGAGACTTGCTTTCCCCAATTATATCAGGGGACTTGAATTATCTCAGAACACTAAGGAAGGAAGTACTTTTCTTGCCTCTTTTTGCTCTTCATGGAATGTGCCTTATTTGATGATGTTATGGTTGGGGAGGCACATGTGCAAAGATGCAAGTGTTTGCCCATTATTAATTAATTAGTTATATTTATAAACCACCTAATACCTAGATCTTAAGGCAGTGTACACAACATTAAAACAATAAATAAAACTTAACAAAAATTATTAGAACAATGTTAAAATAATATTTTTTTAAGAAATAGGTTAACCAAAGTTCATGTTAAAATAATGGTAGCAAAAGGCCTAAGAAAACAGGTGTGTCTTAAGTGATTTTTTTAAAGGCAGCCAAATGTCAGACAGATAAGTGCTCCTGAACTAGTCTTTGAGGTTTCCTTTAAGGCATTTACAAATATTTTTCTTAAGACCCTAACTTTTGTAACCTAATTTTAAATCACAATGGACCTAAGCTCACTGCATTAGCAAGCTTTTCATCCCCCTCCCCGCCCCATTTTCTACAACAGTTATTGCAGCTGCCAGAGGACTTTCTATATAGGAGTGCAATAAACAAAACAAAAGTAAACAAAACAAAATTCTGAGAGCTGACATTCTGGAGGGGATTACTAGGGACTTTATTTATTTATTTAGTATGCAAGTTTATCAGAAAGGGTGCATTAGACAAATGTTTCATAAGAATAGTACTATTAATTACAGGAGATAACAGATAGCACAATATATTTACACAATTTCAGAAAAGTTTCTTTTACGGTCTCTCAAGTAGAATTAGTTTCAGTTTTGTGAAATATCTTGTTGATTTACAAAAGAGATTTTCTACAAAATATTATTAAGCTTGGCAAAGTATAGCAAACTACATTTCCGGTAAGGTTTCCTTAACACTAAATATCACTCATCTACAGTTGTTGCTATCCTCCACAAAGAAGTGAGGAGCTGCACATATTAGAGTTTTGTGTGTGTAGTTTTTACATCTAACAATATAATTCAAAACTTCAAACAACTGTTTACAGCTTAAAAAGTGAGAGATGTTCTTGCGAGGCATAGACCACTTAGAAAAGAGGAAAAGCATTCAGTTAAAATGGTTAGGCATAGACACACTTCTGTTCAAGGAGACATATCTTCCACAGTGTCTAATAAGGGTTATTATCTTGCATTCTCCTTGATGGAAAATACAAACTTGAAACTATTTCCTAACTCTAATGATCAAGTGAATATAAGTTGGGACACAAGGGAACTGGAGGCTCCATCATCACCCAACAGACTGACTGCATTTCTGTTTTAACTTTCCTTGGTCCCTGTAGCACTTTCATGGACCTTGATATTGGGGCCCCTAATTTGGAAAAGGAAGTAACATAACTCCACCATTGTTGGTAGTTGTTCTGCCTCTCTTGGAGTACAGAACTCATTGTTCTCTCAAAAGAAAAATTCAGATCAGAACCTAAAAGCACACAAATTTATGTTAGTTTAACATCAGATGATGTCTACAATAGTTTCCCAAAGCTGCCTTTTTGATCAGAAACCTGTAATGAATCACTTAGCCCTTTCTCAAAAACCGTGAGAAGGGCTTGAAGGAGAGAGGGGAGGAAGCCTTGAAAAGCTTACCTCCCCGCAAACGATACTCTCCTTGTTGGTGGTCAGGTGGATTGGCCTTGGCCGCCCAGACAATTGCTGGCTTCTGTCAGCAGAAGGGAGGTTTGGAGCCCTGGAGGCCTCTGGAACTCCCATAATGCACCACGCAAGTGTGCGGTGCATTATGGTGAGTTGACGCAAGCTGGGAGTCTGCTGGTGAGTGAATGGCACATTTGTGCCCTTAACCCTGGCTAACAGCTGGGGCTCCTTTGTGGGTTTGTTGCTGCGCCACCACAGGGAGTTGGGTGGCTCCTGACGGCTCTCACACACAGGCAAGACCAGGCTGGGCTTCCCTGGCACCCTCACTATTTACAATAGTGTAATATCTATTATTGCTAGTTGAAGAGAAGAAAGGGAAGAAAGGGAAGTTATAACCACAGTAACTACAGCTACAGCCCTTTACCACAAAATAGGACACTGGGTTTTCTATTCAGCTTGAATAAATTAAGTTGTAATAAAAGCTTAAGGAAAAAGGAAGTTAAAACATTTTATTAAAACACAGAAATCATAAGGTATTAATTACAATTAAAGGACAGCAGGTTGTTTGGATTAAAACAAACACAGTTATTGGTGCAGGCAAAACCCTGCTTACTTCCTGAGCATTCAGGAGTTTAATTTTAACCTTTCATTTTGTATTCTTTTGTACCCATTTTAGCCCCATAATGATAGCCAATTACAATTCAACATAGCTATGTTGAAATATTTTCATGTCCTTTGGACTTAAATCCAAATATCAAAGTAACACACTCTCTCTTTCTAATTTTTCTAGTTGCATCACCTTCATTCAGTGAAACCAAGCTACGTATTTCCTGTTTACCCCAATTGTTACTTTGTCAATTTCTCTGCAGCCAGAGAACTAAGAATTACCTGTAAGGAAAAGTTTTGTTACATTAAACAAATGGACTCACATATACAAATGCAATTGGACATAACTACACCAGAAAAAAATCACAAACATATGTAGACGTAGACAACATGTCACAGCTGTTCATTCACATATTTTCACTGGCCAGACGTATGGGATGAGTCTGTATGTCTACCTATGAAAAGAAACAGAATACTCCCTTCCCTCCTTTGGACAATAAAGGTACTCGCTTAGTAGAGCTCAGTTTTAGAGAGGAAGTCATAGAAAAGAGAAGGGGGGAAAGTGAGTATTAATTAGAAGAAAGGAAGAGGGAAGAGACAGAAACAAAAACTGGCTCTGAAATTTTTCACAGAACCCATAGAAGGCCCATGAATGGTTTTTTTTGTTTTTATTTATTTGCTTGATTTTAAAGGAAATTTCCATCATCAATTAAAAACATCTATGTACAGCTTTAAGATTCTATGGTTAGTGTTCAAGCTTTGGTACACTGGGTTACAAGTGTACAAGGTACAAAGGTTACTGTACAAGGTATATTTTTGCTCTGTTTTGTTTTATGGTTCATCCACTAGCAGTCTGCAGCCTGCCATTTTCGAGCCCTTTCATCTCTTTTAGGATTTCCCCATCAAAAGCTCAACTAGATCAAAAATCGCTTAGCATCCAGAAAGGGTCCTCACTTAATCTACCCAGCCTCTGTCACAACGGACTTCCGACTGTCCTTTTCTCTTGTTCTGATCTTTAATTCATTTCCCTCCTTATTTTGCATTTTCTCCCACAGTTCAGTGGGAGTGGGCAGTGGCCAACTGGTTAGAATAAACAACCAAGTTTAGAGCAGCAACTTTTGTTAGCCGCCCTGTTCCTCCCAGGGTCCCTGGTGTGCCTTAACAATAAGGGTTTTAATTATATTATATATTATTTACACTGCTATCTGTATTACTGCACAAGCATCCTGCATACAACAACCTAGGTTTTCCTACTACTTCTGGCCTCAACCAGTTTTCCCTTGGGATCCCAACCTCAGAGAGTTAGCACAGAGCTTTTCTCTGCAGAACTCCCATTCTTCCTTCACAATTCTTATATCTATTCCCCCACAACAAAATCCTTAGAACATGACAACCCTTGGCCTTTAGTTAATTGTTAGAATATTGATTAGCTAGAACCCCTATTCTTTAATCTTTTGTATTGCCTCAGTTTTCCAATTGATTATTCAAACCTGATACATGTATGCCATCTATGTGCCTCACTTGTGGGTTTTTGTTTCTTACCCATGCAGAGAACGTTCTTTGATGTAGGTGAGCATAGCTTTCTGTGGTGAGCTTAATGTTTCTTATCTTGAACACACCTATCTTGTTTCTGTCAATGGGACAATCTGAGCGGAAAGTTGTGAACTTGGGCCTTTTGCTGAGAGATGAATGTAAGAAAAACCTTGTGTAGGGGAACCCCCGGGGTAGAGCCAATCACCGCGAGTAAACGCGGCAAGCTTCATGTCAGGGCTTCACCCACCGGGGGCACCCTATTGGGTGGGGGAAGAAGTAGACATCAATATGTCCACCTAGAAGTGTCCATGCTGGCCCTGGCAGGGAGATGTTGCCTCACTGTCAACAGAGAGCATAGCTTCGCAGTACTGGGAGTGGCTCTTGTGAAATCTCACAAGACTTTTCCCCAGCTGTCAGGAGCTATATAAGGGAGGACTGGCCAGTGATGAGGGGCCAGTCCAGGAAGAGGGCTTGGTGTGGAAGGAGGCCTGGGATTCTGACTGAGCCTTGGGAGTAGCAACACTAGGGTGGGGCTGCTGAATGGAACAAGCCCTGCCTGTAAACCTTAAAGCTCCCCTGCCTGGAAACTCTGAGGCCACCTCAACCTCCTTTGGCAGCAGAAGGCAGATGGCTATACAAAAGCCTGACAACTTGACACTTGCCCTTGTGTAGAAAATAAGACCATCTGTGCAGATAGCTGAGCAGTTATAGTTCAGGGGTCGTACTGCTTTTCTGAAGCTTAAAAGCCATGCTCAAGCCAAGCTAACACCTTACCTATGTTCTATTGTTACTTATCTATTAATACTATGTCCTGTTAATACTAAAATCTTCCACTGCTAACAAATTAACTACAGGGCAGTGTTAATTAGTTTGCTCTCAGTGATGATGCTGCATGGGAAATCTGATGGACTACAAAGCATAGCAGCAAGGAAGATGAAACTGGCACCAGAGAAGCTGCAGAGTGCAGGAACTCAAGGGCTATACACAACCATCATAAACAACACCCAAAAGGTATATTTAGGGATTTATTTATTTTTTTGGCAGAGCTCTACAAGGCATTACATATTAAACAATAGTAGAGTCAGTGACTGGAATCCAAGCATATAAAAGTACTTCTGCCTTTCTCATGGGTAATACGACATTGAAAAGTATATTTTTATTTATACTTTTGTGTGATTATTTGAGATCCTCAGGACTTAATTATTACTTTGCACCACAACACAATCTGTCACTGTTTGATTTTTCCCATACCAACCAATTCTAAAGTCTCTTACTGTTTCCTGATTTCTGTTATTTTCTGTATTACTTGTCGATTGGAGCAACCAGGAGCTAGTGGCACTATTAGCAGAGAGATGTCCTGAGAATTAAAGCTCAAAAGCTGCCAGTGACAACTCTTAAACTTTTCTTCCAGTGTTGTTGCACTGAAAGATAGGCCTTTGTATTAGGAGACTTCCACTTTGTAATATCTTTTGGGGGCCTGTAAAGCTTAACCTTCAGGTCTCTTAATAGCTTCAAATGCTATTGATAAGAAGCTCTTTACAACTACTGACCACAACAGAAGGAACTACCATCTTACCAGAGTCTAACTTAACATGCTTTGTTTTATTAATGCAGTACAATATTAACACCCCATTCAGCATACCTGAAAATTACGAGCCTGGGCAGCCTACTCTATGCATTTATATTCAGAAGCATGTCCTGCTACGTTTGATGGGATTTACTCTCAGGTAAGTTTGTTTAATATTTTCTTCTAACAAACAATAATTATGAATTGGGGGGGCGGGGCGAGGGCAGGGAGAGATGAGGCAGGCTAATATACAGTTTTGCCCCTTTCACCCTTGAAAGTGCACCCAAATTCAGACGTTGGTGTTTCCCCCAGAATTTTTTTTTTTTGGTGGAGAGGGGCCTCAATATTGTTTTTAGTGAACTGAGAATTCACCCTAAAACATGCCCATCACTCAACATAGGAAGCTGTCGTCTACTGAATCAGACCACTGGTCCATCTGTCCCAGTGCTGTCTACACCGCCTGGCAGAGGCCTTCCAAGGTTTCAGGCAAGAGTCTCTTCCAGCCCTACTTGGGCATATCAGGGATTGATCCTGGGGACCTTCTGCATGCAAAATAGTTGCTCTACCACTGAGATACAGCCCTATCCCCACAAAGCACAGCTACGACACTCCTCTGTAGCTGTATATTGCAGTGCAAGATCAGTAGTAGTAGGCAAGCAGTCTGTCTAGGAAGCTAATCCACCATTACTGATCTTGTGGAGGAACCCCAGGGTTCCCCAGAACACGGCTTTAAAACCACTGATATAGAGCACAGAAGATGACAGGGCCTGGCTGTAACACACACCTTTATCTCTGTTGATCAGGCACAGTGATGATTTTCCACTGCAGGGTTTACAGGCTTCTTGTGCACAGAGGATATTTTTTTAGGGTATTCAGAAGCCATATTTTGAATGCTGGATCAACCTATGCTCTCTCAATACAAAGGAGTTTTAGGTACACTGAAGAAAGTTCTTTTTGTATTCTTTCTTAATTAGAGCTTTTAAAGTATTAAAAGGAATGAGAAAAGGAATAAAACACAATCTCAGTTAAAGATTCCATTAATGATTGGGAGCACAGTACCCGCGTTTTAAATTACAAAAAGAAGAAGACCAAACTATATAGTGGAAATGCTTGCCATCATTTCAGCAAATGAAACCTTTAACTTGAATTACTCTATTGATTTGGTGGCAAGTGTGTGAGGAGTGCAATAAATAGAATATGGAAGAGATACAGTCTTTGCACCAGCACGTAATACAGTTGGGGGAAACAGACATAAATCCCATGGGCAATTTTTCTTAAAAGAAAAAGGGAAATCCAGCCGTTAGAACTACTTTGCCTCTTTCCAGTGAAAATCTTTTTCAAGGGACTGTTTACTGAGCTTCTTTGCAGAGCAATTCTATGGCAAACTTCGAACAAACGTTTCTCAGACCCAAACATCCATATGCAGATATTGGGGGGGCGGGCGGGGGATAAGATCCCTTGCTCTAGAATGTGGGTTTTTATCGTAAACATTATCCAAACATTACTTTTCTCAAATGTGGAGATCTCATGTGGCAATTTCATTGTAAGAAGTTTTAGCATTACAGATAACGGATACCTTCTGTAGGGAGGCTAGTTGGCAGATGGGATGTCATGGCTCCTTTGGTAGTAGTTAAGACTCTGAACCTCGTTGTAGTTTGCTGTATAGCAATTGTGGTGTGGGGAGGCATTTGAGTTGTGTCTACATTCTTCTCACAGATATTATCTTTAGACTGCAGAGGGGGAAAAACATAAACAAGAAAGGAGAAAATTGGTTCTCAAGGGAGACCATTTGCCTCTGATCTACAGACATCAAAAGCAAGCACAAAATGTCAAAACCAGAATGAATGAAAATGGAACCTTTAAATCCTTAAAAACAACAAACACTACCCCACAAGAAAGAATATTAGGCCATGATTTATTTTTTTTTAAAAGCCACACTGTTATCTTGAAGATGTGTGACAACAAGCTGTAATATCTTAGTGGTGGTGGGCAAGATTCTCGGCACATGTAACGGCCTTAGTAAGATCACTGGTCCATCTAGTTCAGGATTGGCTACTCTAACTGTCAGTAGCTCTCCAGGGATTCAGACAAGAAGTATTTTCAGCGCAGCTACCTGATATGTTAAAATACCTTCCCTGTGGGGAACTGGACCGGCAGCCACCTGCATATAGAATACTGCTACGGCTGGTGCAATAAGCACTAGCACAATGTATTTTCCTTGGCCAACCTTCGTACCGAAGCTCCCCAAGTCCCCAAAACACCATTGGTGTGTGATGTGCTAACCCCTGCTAAACTTGGCAAAGAGGCACCTTTTAACATGGTGATTCTCTTTATTTAGCAGGGGGAGAGTAACTGGCCCTATCTACCCCCAGCACAGGACCTCCAGTGACTGTTGCTGGTGTCTATCCTATGCTTCTTTTTAGATTGTGAGCCTTTTGGGGACAGGGATCCATCTTATTTATTTATTTATTATTTATTTATTATTTCCCTGAGCCATTTTTGGAAGGGCTAGAAATCGAATCGAATAAATAAATGTGGCACAGCTCATTCAACAATGTTGTAGGATGTAGCACAGGACTATAGGGGGCCTGCAGAGGTACTGCTCCACTTACATTTGCTGGATATTCCCTTCCCACTGCATTCCCCTGTGCCATATCCCACACCATTGCTGAAGGTCCCCTAGCCCTCAGCAATGGCTTTTCAGAGAGCTCAGGGAGCTTCAGCAGGGAGAAGTGGGTGGGAAAAATGCCTTGCCCTAGAGCACAATGCACCTGTGGTACTCTGGATGCACCCATTACATGTGTTCTACCACTGAACTGCAGCTCCTCCCGGAGGACCTCAACGAACTCAAATGTACTCACTATTATTACTTCCTATGTTCCAAAGCTAAAACCTGGCAATGAGGTTTCAAGGCTAAATCCAGTGTGCCCATGCGGAAATAAAGTCTGTTAACTTCCATCAATATATACAAAATCACTGATGGGCTAGGTTTTTCCACTAAGCCATTCATGTTAATATCCGGATTGCAAAGTACCTTCTATAATATTTTCACAATGTGCTGAACTAATAAGATAATTACTAAAATGTAGTTACCAATTTGTTTTTATAAAAGAGAACTTCCCCATAGTTTTATAAAGGCATTCACAGGTAATTGAAGCATGCAGTTCAATCCAACAACATTGAGCTACATAGCTTATAAGAATGAGTTTTCATATGTAAATAACACTTCTTTTATTCACTAAACATGCTAAAAAGCAAAGAACACTTCCATCAAGCACCAGGTGTTCATGCTTCACAGCAGATGTTCAACTCTGTCAATACTGATCACCTTGTGAGGGTTGGGGGAAGGCTGATGCTAGAAACTCCTGTCAACACTGGACTCTATTCAGTAGCAGATAACTTTCTCTCTGGATCAAAGCTAAGGTTTCAGATTTTTTTTAAATAGTCCAAAACATTTACAAAAGAATAATAAATACAGGCAATCAGAACACTACCTCTTCAGGACAGCCACTATCTACCCAGTCTTGCCGGTGACGATCAAATCCACTGGAACATCTTTAGATGATGGAAGAGATTAAAACGGTCCGGATGCAAATGAAAAATAGATTGGTTGGATAAGGAGGAAAGAGGAGAGGGAAAAGAAAAAGAAATTAAGTCCTTTACTTTTAAATCTGTATGATCAACAGAGTAGTCACTTTATTCAGGATGATCTTTCAAGTCAAAATGATTAATGCTTTTCTATAAGGAACTAATTTTCATGATTAGACAATTTGGGATGTCAAAGTCTTTTTGCTTTGGACAGTTAATAGCTTCACTGTACGATGCATAGGAGATTAAGGTTTCATCCCAAGCCTGTGGATTTAAGCCAATTTAATTTATTCTGTCCTGTTTTTTTCTTCTTCATTTGTATAAAGTCATGCCACAAAGAACACAATGTACTAGCCACTACAGCTTTCCTTTCATCAAACTAGGTGATCCGAGATGTGAATCCTTCCTTAAATGTCTGATTAGTGCATGCCCAGGCTTTAGACAAGAACCTATCCAAAACAGGCTCAGCGGCAATTTGGAACACATTTTTTTTGCTTTAAGTTTCTGTTTTCATAGCAAAAGATTTAGGATACACATAAACCTTTACCCCAATCAACTAAAAATCAATGACGCCCCCCTACCCCAATTATAATTCATGATATATAATGAGCATATTTTCAAAACAGCTGGTAAAATATTATTCTCATGGAGCATCCAACTGAAGAAGAATCAAGGATGTTTTAGACAGCTTGAAAACCTAGAATGGAGAATGCTCCAACAATGCACCTTATAGGGTAAAGAAGATTAAGCAGAAACTAAGCTAAATTTCATTGCAATATGTTGCACAAAGGTAAACAAGCACTATTATGAGAGAGTGATTGTTTGATTTTTTTGAAATCAAAACAACCATCTTTTTTAAACCCATAGTTATTTTGAAGAAGGTGTATCTCGCTTTTCACCCAGATAACTCAAAGTAGTTAACAATCGAATACAATATTCAGGCTCATCAAAAGCAAAGAACAAAACCCTGAAAATCACAATAGAATAATAACACATTACACAGACTACAAAAATATAATATCATCAGATTATCATTATTTCAGAAGCATAATTCAAAACACAAATTCAGATCAGCAGATATATCCCAAAGGCTGGGGCATAGCAAGGTTGGAGTAGACTCTGGGACAAAAAGTGAAGATGGGCCTCTGCCCCCTACTGCCTTCTTCAGAGAGGCATGAGGAGGACAGCAAAGAACAAGCTGTCACCCAGTCAGTGACTCCCTCCCTCAGGGGCCCAGCAATACTGTCCCTCCCCCTTGTTTTATTGCACCAACGCCCCTGCCAAAGGTTAAATGGAACAGTTAAGTTTTCACTTCCTGCCAACAGATGAGTAGTGATGGAGCCATGTGGACCTCCACAACCTTGGAAACACAAATAAAAAGCCCTGCCCCTTGTGTTCACCAATCAGTGAAACACAGACAAGCATCTCCAGTGTGCCTCTTAGCATTCATGCAGGTTGATATGGGAAGAGGCTATCCTTATGATATAAAGAAATGTCAATGGCATTATGCCTCTTATTCTTTTATTATGAAACATTTTTCTATCACAAACTGCTTTTCATTTACATTTGCAACTATGAGGCAGGGCTGTTATTCAGAGGAGGTTGTCCAGAGCTATACAATGAGCTGACATAACGACAGGTTGCTTACCTGTCACTTACCTGTAACTTCTAGTGGTCCTCTGTGCTCTTACATGATTGGGCTTTGCGCCTGCACAGAGACTTCGTCGGAGTATTTCCAAGCTGAAATTCTTCTCTTTGAAATGGGCGGCAGTACGCAGCAGACTAAGAGGGGAGGATGGGTGGGCATGTAAGAGCACAGATGACCACTAGAAGAACCAAAGTTACAGGTAAGCAACCTGTCATTCTTTGATGTGGTCTCTGTGCTCAACACGACTGGGCACATAGCAAGCTGCACCCTGTACAGATCTTACCTGGAGGTGGGACGTCATGCAAAGCGCAATTGTAAGACTGCAGTGCCAAAGGCAGCATCTCGACAAGAACGGATGTCTAAGGCATAGTGCTGCATAAAGGAGTGCAGGTCATCCAGCTAGCAGCCTGGCAGATGACATCCAGAGGAATGGCCCTTTCAAATGCAGTGGAGGCTGCCACGGCCCTGGTGGAGTGAGCCTTTAGCGGGGAGGCAATTGTTTCTTAGCGATCTGATAACACAATGTGATAGTTTGGGTTACCCAGCAAGAGATAGTTTGAGTGGAGGCTTGACAACCATGGCTGGGGCCCGAGTGGGAGAGGAACAAGTCTGGAGAGGAGTGCCAGCCTGTTGTGCGATGTACATAGCACACCAGAGCTCTCCAGATATCAAGAATGTGCAGGCATCGCTGAGCGCTGTCTGACAGATTTGGGAAGAGCACAGGAAGAGTAAGGGGTTGCGAACGGTGGAAGGAGGAGACAACCCTGGGCAGAAAGGAGACATTGGTACGGAGGACCACTTTGTCCTTGTGGAAGGTCAGGTAAGGCTCATCCACATGGAGGGCTCTGAGTTTGCTGACTTGGTGAGCAGAAGTAATGGCCACCATAAAGGCCATCTTGCAGGAAAGGAGATCATCAGAGGAGGAAGTCATGGGTTCAAATGGGAGGCCCATCAAGCAGGTGAGTACAAGGGAAATGTTCCAAGAAGGGGCTGTGACCGGGGCATCTGGGTACAGGTGGGAGAGACCCTTCAAGAAGAGTTTGATGATAGCGTGCTGAAACCAAGATGTAGAAGTAGGAGGGGAGTGGGCGACAATGGCAGCTAGATGGACTTTGAGGGACGACATCTTCAAGTCCAACTCCTTGAGGGAGAGAAGGTAGGCATAGACATGTTGAGCAAAATCTCCAGCGATGACTCTTTGGAAGTCAGGAAGTTCAGGAAATGTGTCCATTTATGCTGCTAGGACTTTACTGTTGTAAGTTTTCATGAAGCTGCGAGAATGAGTTAGAGTTTGGCAGAAAGGCGGTCTGATCCACCATGCTGTGAGGCAGAGGCAGAGGACATTGGGATGCAGTAGCTGACTGGACTGCTGAGACAGAAGGTGAGGAAGTCGGGGGGAGTACCTGCTGGTCGAGAGGTTTATTAGGCTGGTGGTAGTACCTGTTGGTTGAGAGTTTCATTAGGCTGGGAAACCACGGCCTCCTGGGCCACCATGGGGTGATGAGGATGCACTCTGGTTGGTCCTGAAGGAGCTTTAGTATGATCCTGGGGATCAAAGGAAGGGGGGGAGGTACCCTGAAAGTCCCATCCATGAGACTGTGAAGGCGTCTCCTAGGGACTGATTGCTGAGAACTGCTCTGGAGCAGTAAAGGCAGCACTGGGCATTTTTTGGGGGGGGGGGGGGGAGTAAAGCCAAAGAGGTCTACCTCCAGATGGAACTAGTGATGAAAGATAGCTTTGAGAGTTTGGCAATGTAATTGTCATTTGTGGGAGATGACTCCCATCCTGCTGAGAGTGTCCACCTGAGTGTTGGCAATGCCATGGATATGAATCACCTTGAGTGTGATGGAGTGTTGGACGCACCAATGCCAGAGAGCCATAGACAGGTGAAGAAGGTGTGTTGAGGTTGTGCCATGCTGACTGTTGAGGTAGGATTTCGTGGTAGTATTGTCTGTCTGAATGGTGATGGCAGAATGAGTTAGAAGTGGGAGCAAATCGCAGAGGGCTTTGAAAATTGCCAACAGTTCTAAGTAATTGATGTGGTGAGTGGCCTCTAACATTGTCCAGAGGTCTTGTAGGTAGAGGCCCTCCATGTGCACTCCCCAGCCATTCTCTGACGCATCTGTAGTCAGAATGAAGCGGGGAGGTGGAGTATGAAATGGGGATCCAAAGCACAGGTTGTGAGGATCTTGCCACCGGTGAAGAGATAGGCGCATCTGCAGGGGTTCACATAGCCAGCAGCTTTGGAGGTCGCGCTGAGGATGGAAATTGTGCAGGAACCAATGCTGGAGTGGCCTGGATCTGAGGCGAGCTTGAGGAAGCACATGTGTGGTGGAGGCCATATAGCCTAGGAGCTGTTGGATGACATGAGCTCTGTGGCAGTGTTGGGCAGCCTCTTTGGCAGACAGGGAGAGGATAGGCTTAATTTGGCAATCGGGTAGGGAAAGTCTTGCGTGAACAGAGTTGAGGAGGAGACCCAGGAACTCTATGCACTGGGATGGCGTAAGTTTGGATTTTTTTGGTTTTTTGGTAGTTGATTTGGAGGCTGAGACTGGTTAGGAGAGAGATTCTAACCGAGACTGGTTAGGAGGGGGCCAGACACTTTGTGAATACCCATGGCCGACAGGTAGGGCTCTGAACTGGTAGGTGGTGCCCTGACTTGTGAAACATAGGTATCACCGATGCTGAGGGTAGGTGGTGAGATGGTAGTAAGCATCCTTGAGGTCCAAAGAGATGAACCATGCACCCTTGTGTAGGAGGGTGAGGATGGTGGGGATGGTGACCATCCGAAAACATCTGTAGGTGATGCAGCGGATGAGTTTTTGAAGGTCCAAGATAGGGTGAAGGCCCCCATCTGTCTTTGGAACTGTGAAGTAGGTGGAATGGAAACCTTGGGAATTTGGGTTGAGAACTGGTTCTATTGCTTGTTTGCTGAGGAGTGTAGCAAGTGACTTCTGATAGCAGAGTAGGAGTAGGCGTGGCAAGGATGGGAAGATTCTGTCTGTGGAGGGGAGTTTAGCCCTGCACTGGACACAAAACTAAAATGTGACCTTACTGGCCATAAGAGAGCCAGAAGGCCTAGACCTGGTGCCCTAAAGGGCCGGGTGTGTGTGCATGGACACGGACGTGGAGTAGTAACTAAAAACACAAAAAGGAAAGGCAGATAAAACTGAACTAAAAGAGAGAGAGAGAGAGAGAGAGAGAGAGAGAGAGGAGTAAAACTACGAAGGGTAATGAAGGTTTTTGTTAGTTTGGTTTTCAGCTCGGAGCAACTCACAGAGGTGTCAATCTGTCGGTGGATGAAGAAAGACTGAGGAGGACTGCTGGGACACATGTGTACTGCACCAGAGGGGGCGGGGTTACAGCCCATTTCAGAGAGAAGAATTTCAGCTTGGAAAGACTCTGACGAGGTCACAGGCACAAAGCCCAATTGTGCTGAGCACAGAGACCACGTCAAAGAACTAAGATAATGCTTAAGCCCAAGTCTCCAAAAGACACTGACATTGCACTGGTCCATCAAAGCTCAGTACTGTCTACAATGACTGGTACTTGCTCTTTAGGGTCTCACACAGGGGTTTTTCCCAGCCCTAACTAGAGATACCAGATTGAACCTGGGAATGACTGCATTCAAAACATGTTCACTGCCACAGAGCTATGGTCCCTGAGGACTTGAACTTGACTGCATTGCAGTATCCACCAAACCCATGCAAGGCCTGGAAGCCCATGGCTGCTCCTGTCATCCCTAACTCCCTGATGAATCGTTTATTAGACCAACAACCTTCAATGTGACAGCCAAAGTTCTGGCTGAAGCTTAATACTTTACACAGCCCATCTGGTGAGCTTTCCCTTGCACAGGCTACTACCAACCATGGGAGCCCCTTCTCTGTCTCACACTGAGAGATCCAGTGACCCCCTTCTCTCCGGGTTCTGCAAGCATGCAGGTTACTCCCACAGACAACAAGAACAGTCTAGGCATTAATCACCTGCAGAGAAGTGGGGTGCTGTATCCCACTATGTAAGGTGCAGAAGGATTGAACATGTTGTGTGGACACAGTGCCGCCCCTTGGGGGGGGGGTGCAGGGCTCGGGGCCCGCCCCCTGCGCCTGACATCAGCAGTGGCTGATGTCAGATGTAGCAGGGTGTGTGGCCTCACTCTGAAAAGGGGCTGTGTGCCCCGTTTCAGAGCAAATGCCAGTCATGTTGCGAGCGCAGTGCTGGTGGAAGCTGCTCTCTTTGCCTTAAGGCAGGGACAGCCGCTCCTGGCCATGCTGTGAACACAGTGTTCACAGTATTTGCTCTGAAATGGAGCCTGTGGCCCTGTTTCAGAGCGAAGCTGCACCCCCTGCATCAGGTGCAGAGGGCACGGGGCTTGCTTCCCCCCCGCCCCCGCAGGCAAGCACACGTGGTGGGCAGCTGCAGCGGCCACTGTGTGCTGCCACCAAGAGCCGAGCGTGCGGGCACAGCAGGGCCCCTCCAAACGCAGGGCCCAGGGCTACCACCCTGGTCGCCCCACCCTAAGGTTGGGCCTGTGTGGACAGCACTGTGGCATCAAGGTTGCTATGTAGGGGAAGCAAAGACTCACTAGCACCCTATGGGGCTGGATTCTGTTCACAGTCCTTGCTTTTTGAAATTATCTTCCCATTCAAGTATTACGCAACTCTGTGTTTAAAGCCTATGGGGAAATCTTATATTTATCATGCATTTCATCTAGATGGGGAGCTAGAGTTATAAATGAAGATGACTAAATAGACTAAGGTTGCACTCCTCAAATTGATCATTATTTGCCCTTTGGAATATTATCTGTCCTACCTTCATTTTGAACAAAACAAGCCAGCTTTCTGCACTACTGAAGAAGGCAATCTGTGTTCACAAACTGCATAGCTATACTATATGAGAGGAACTGAAATCATTCTTGTCAAAAAATATGTGGAACAAGCAAATAATCTGGAGTACCGTACTCATTCCTAAGGGACTTAAAATGGCTAGGACCAGCTCTTTTGATTCTTGCCTGATGCACTGGTGTTTTATTTATCTGGAGCAAAAGAGTTTTGGCTCCAAGTGAAGCTATCTACAAAATGTTTCAAAGGCATATGTCAGAGAGCCATCAGTCATGGAGTATATAATCATTGTTGCATCCCCAAATTATGACTCTGCAAGCTATCATTACCCTGTATTTCCCGCTTAGAACACAGCATTTAATAAGGCTTACATTTGCTGGCACAGTGATAATTCCCCATTGCCATGAAAACACCATAGTAGATTTGATTAGTTATGCCATTTGTACCATCTGTCAACACAGCCGTTTTATAACAACTTCATTCTCAAAGGATGACCCAAGTCTTCACCTAGTGAAGCAATTAACAAGCCACATTCTAGGACATGAGAACAAGGGCCTTATTTGAAAAACAAAACAAAACAAAACAAAACAAAGAATTCGCTGCTTCTCTGTTTACATGGAACACAGAAATGTGATTTTAGGACTCCTAGAGGGACTTAAAAAGTGTTTACAGACATAATGGAGATGGTTTGATTTGGCTAGTGACTCCTGATGGAGTGCCACAGAGAACTGAGCAGAATTATTTCAAGGAGATGCTGCGAGGCAGAAAGAAGCTGTAAACATCGTGAGGTCTCCTAGGGATCATTTGTCCCTATTTCTGGCACAGAAAAATAAGGTTGGGTTATTATTTACTATGCTACCTAGACATTTTCTTCCACTTTTAGAGAGGTCAAATAATCTCAGAACTGCCAATCTGAAACCAAAATATTTTTAGAAAGTTATGTGCAGTATATAGGGTTTGGGATGATACACTCAAGAAAATCACTGGAATTCGCCTTCACTGCCGCTCCATGGCAGGAAAAGCTGCTTCTTTCCTATATAATTCCTAATGTTGCATATATCAGGCTGTCTACAAATAAATAAATTCATTCTTGCCCACAGTTAAGGGAAAGAAGCACTGGTAACCCTGCTTTAGATATCACAGCAAGAAATAACTCACAAAAGAGAATAGTTTCCTTCCAGATCCAAAAGTAACCTGAAACCAGCAAAACTGGATTCTTTTTCATCCCAGTTCATCATATTACCAGACAACATTGAAACTATAAGGATATTCACACACACAATACTCAAAGAAGAAGTAACCAAAGTTACTTGAAGAAAAAAGTCATCTCAGAACTTGTAGAAAGAACTTCTGTGTAGAGCTTTTTTAAACTATTGTGCAGAAGTGGTAACAATTTGTATCTAGAAACACTGGAGAAATTAGAGATTCTTTAGACTAGGGGAGACTGAAAGCTGTCAAATGTATAGTCTCAGAATGTGTCAGTTTGCTGTCAAATCTGAACAGACAGCAGAGTGAAAAGAAGCCCGTGCAAATTCTTGTGTTGGGGAAATATCTGAAAGCAGGAGGAAGGTACTGTATATTACGAGGGCGTCTTTTCTTCATAGTGGAAATAACAAGCTCAGTTGAGTCCACATTGAGTCTTATTCAGCAGCGAGAAAAGAAAAGATGTAACAGGTCATGTATTTAAAATAATTCCAAATAGTATACTTAAGCAATAGTATTAACCTTATCAAATTAAGAATCAGAGAAGCAGTTTTAAGTTATGGCATGCTAGCATTTTAAAGTTATGTATTTTCAACCTTGTGTATGCAGAATTAGTAAAAGGCAGTTGAATAAAATATAGAAGTCTTGCTCATGACCTCGCTGGGGAGGGCGGGTGGGCTGTGGGGAAGGCGGGAGCTTGAATGCCGTTTCCAGCAGATAAGCAGCCCCCATCTGCTCCTCCGCCACACCACACGCCCACACGAGCAGTGGTGCAGTGGTGGGAGATGCTGGGAGCGGGAAACCTCACCCCCTCCCACATCCCAGCATGCCCCAGGGCACGGGCGAGGTGGCTACTCTCATCAGAGCAGTCGCCATGCCTGGCATGGCCATTCCTGCCCACCCACCCTCGCCCTGGCTCGCTGCTAGAAATGGGAAGTAGTAGGGGAAGCAGTTTAACCTGGCAGTGATCGCTCAGATGATCGGCAGCTGAAGTGAACAAACTACCAGTTTGTTTCCGGGTCCAATTCAAGGTGCTGGTTTTGACCTTTAAAGCCCTTAACGGTTTGGGCCCGGGATAGCTGAGGGACTGCCTGCTCCCAAGGGTTGCTGCCTGCTTGGCGAGGTCATCTGAGGGGGCTCTGCTCCAGGTGCCGACAATGAGGGAGGCTCAGTTGTCATGCACACGGGACAGGGCCTTCTCTGTTGCTGCCCCCAGACTCTGGAATGCTCTCCCAGTGGCTATTCGCTCCTCAGTCTCCATCACAGCTTTTAGAAAGCATGTTAAATCTTGGCTTTTTACCCAGGCTTTTATATGATTGTCTCTGCTGCTTCTTCTTCTTTGTTCTTTGTATTTTGTATTGCTTTTTCTACTTGTAACTCAGACACTGATACCATCAATTATACATGTATTCTCATGTCTAAGAATACCTATTATATTGGTGGGCAGGGGCTGTAACCTTTGGCTGCACATGGTAGCCAGCCAAAATGTGTGTGTGGCATCCTGCCTCTTCCCCAATTCAGGAGAAGGACAGAGGTTCATCTCTGATATTGGGTTGAGCTTTACATAAGAACATAGGAGCTGTCTTATACTGAATCAGACCATTGGTTATTATTGTCTATAATGACTAGAAGCGGCCCTCCAAGATTTTAGGCAGGAATCTTTCCCTGCCCAACCTGGAGATGCCAGAGATTGAACCTGTTACCTTCTAAATGTTAGCAGATCCTCTACCACTGTTCTGGCCCATCCCCTAAGTATCTTACAGCAGACAGTGCTCACATGTGGTCACCCATCCAAATGCAAACCCAAGTGAATCTTGCTTAGCAAAGGGGACAAATCATGCTCTCCACCCTGGTCTGAGATACAGCAAGCAAGCTTAGATGCACTGAGATGCAGCAAACCTGCTTGCTGATTTTGAGTGCCTCCAAAGCCCAGAACTAGGTAAGGGATAACACACCTCCTCACTTTCAGTTGGGGCTTATCCCACAAATGTACTTACTAGAATAAAAGATACATTCAGCACTAGCAGACACATTTGTGGACCGTTATTGAAGGGTTATCATTTGAGTCCAGCTGTGGAAAGCATAAGTAAACGGGAAAGGATGACTAAAGCAGAACTGTTCTGCTGATTTAATCAAGACAGACAAGAAACAAGCTAAGGAATAGCTGGAAGGTCCCATGACAGATGGCATTCATCGAGCTTGGGTGGTGCGGGCTCCAAGTTCAAGCCGTATTGGTTTTTTCCTCCCCTCTAGGTCACATTTGTCTTTAGATGAATGCAAAGTCAAATTTAAATGAACACACAGCAAAAACAGTCAAATGCTGATTACTGATGAATTATAGAAGAGTAGGGGCTCATCAGTTTTCTCATTAGGAAGACCCATTAGCACTCATTATAACCAGAGGTGGGAAGTAAATGGTTTAATTACTGCTATTATGTAATGCATACTGTGGAAAAGTCAGGGACAAAGAATATCTAAGGATGGCTATTCATGGCTTGTTTCATACTCAGGATAGATACTAGAATATATAACGTACACATACACCACCAGTTGTGAAGGCTGCATCTTTCTATAAACAAATTTCTCTTTCAAATACACAGAAGTGGGTGCTGCCTGAACCTTTCCCAGCCATCACTTTCTGTGTACTTGATTTGTGCCATTCACACCTTTCCCAATTTGTGCAGATTATCTCTATTTTGTCTTAGGCCAAAGAATTGTGGGAGAACCATGTACCATGCAAAGTAAAGTGCTGGGGAATTGTTAAAGAATCAGTAAGGGGACTGGTAGATACAGCCCAAACCCCCTATGAGCTTCTTGGTAGGAAGTCATGTGTTCTCAGTCAGGAAAACAGCAAAGGCAGTCCAAACCAGGGATCCTCAACGTTGGGTCTCCAGATGTTATTGGACTTAAACTCCCATAATCCCCAGCCCCAATGGCCTTTGGTTGAGGATTATGGGAGTTTAAGTCCAATAGCATCTGGAGACCCAACGTTGAGAATCCCTGGTCCACAGAATCAAAAATTAGGTAGGATAAGGTTTGGGAGCTGTGCACTCTCCCAATTTTTGCTTGTGTGTGAGCAAATAACTAGACAGGAGGAGCTGAGAATGATTGTGTGAGGCAGAAGATGTGTAAGACAGCTTTTCCTCCTGATTGATTTGATTGACTGATTAAGTGACGTCAAATCGGTGTCGATTCTTAGCGACCACATAGATAGATTCTAGATGGATTTCCTACTACCGTAGTAAAATGCTGAGTATGGAAGCTGGGTAGGACAGCGCTGTCCTACCTAGCTTCTGCCTAACACACAATCACTCTCCACTCTTCCACCTAGTTTTTTGCTCACACACCAGCAAAATGTTCCCAAACTTGGGTAGGACACTTCAATTCGGTGAATGGCCTTTGTGTGAAAAAAAGAAAAGATTTGACATCTGCCTGTATCAGTCTGCAGCTCAGTGTATGAAATACAGAGAAAAAAGAAAGCATCTTAAATAGAGACACATAAATATGCTTAACCATAAACAAATTCTTGGATGACAAATATGTTAAACCACAAACACTATTGCAGAATACAGAAATACACAGAACATGTGGCTGTAGCTCCCTGGTAGAACATTGGCTTTGCATGCAGAAGGTCCCGGGTTCATTCCCTGATATCTCCAGGCAGGGCTGGGAAAGACTTCTGACAGAAACCTTGGGGAGCTGATGCCAGTCAGTGTAGACAATACTGAGCTAGATGGACCAATGGTCTTGACTCGGTATAAGGCAGCCTCCTATGTTCCTAAGTAGATCCCAATGGGGAAAATAATAAAGATACTTTTCTCTGTAACCATGTACATGATTCAGTCTGATGATTTATAAATACAATTTACACAGCATGTGCAACAGTGATGCGTGCAACACCAGGAACTCAATAGGAGGCCTGTTAATGTACCATTTTCACACACCTGAGTGTGCATATTCAAACAATGTATTCAGCTAACTTGGTAGGAGTGAAAAGGGAAGTTGCTTCACACCACATATGTGTTTCCCCCCTAACACCCACACAGCCTTTTGGGTGTTTGTGACACCTTGGTATTTGATAAGAACACAATTAGATTTAAAGCTCATGGAGAGAAACTTCTGTACCAACTATTTCTGATCCTAATGGGCATTTGAACAGCATTCAATTTCAAATTAGTTTAGTGTCTGTTTATAAACTTAATCTTAATTTCTTTCTTGGACAATTAACTTTATTTTTAAGGGAACTAATTACTTCATTACTATGAGCAAGCAGTAGAGACAGTGCATGCCCTTTAATCAAGGCTTCCCATAAAATGTTTTTGCTATTATGGATATTCAGTGACCATGTATCTGTTAGAACTTTTGCAGAAGTGCTTGGTTAGGTCTGAGAAAATTATAGCAACCAATCCAATGCCACTTGCACTAACTAGAAATGTGTGAGAAAAATAATTCTGAATTGTGTTAAAATATGATCAGAGGGACTTAGGAGGCAAAGGAGCAAAACACAGTCTATTGAATTCCAAGTTAGCAACAGGTTAAACCACTACAGATGTTTAGATGTAGCAATTTCATTAGCAACCATGACAAGCTATTTCTCAAATGCAGAGACATTTTTTTTTAAAAAACCCTGTGTATGGGAATCACAAACTCACTCCGCTGTGCAATCATATAGTGTACAACCAGAGAAATTGAGCCTCATATATAAGGATGAGCAAAGAAGGTACTTCCTGAAACAATAGGCTGGTTCTCACAAACATTGGGTGGGACAAGCATCATATTCAGTTTCGGGAGCTGTACACACTCCTGATTTTTGATCGTGCATGAGTAAAAACCTAGGTAGGAGGAGGCAGTAGTGACCATGTGAGAACCCCATGCTGGATAGGATAGTGCCATCCTACCTAGTAGGGATGTGCGAGCTGGATTTTAGCACCAGCTGCTGACTCTCAAGTCTCCACTGTTGCAGTGGCTGCCCCCACCACAGCTTCATTTTAATGGTAAAATTAAATGATTCCACCAGCTCCCCCGCCCCCACTTTAAAGCTAATCTTTATAGGCTAGGCAATCCTAGCCAGATTCCCCTTTACAAGTAAACCCTCCCCAGCCGGCCCACAAGCTGGTTCCACAAACTGGGTGGCGGGGGTGGGGGAAGGGTCCGGTTCAAATTCAGATGTGCAACCTTGGACTGCCAGAACTGGGCCAGCTGGGGGGGAAAGTAGGGGGAAAAGCCATCCTACCTAGCAAAAGGTTCCAACATAATCATTTCCCCCATCTCCTGCCTAGGTTTTTAATCACACATGATCAAAAATCAGGAGTGTGCACAACTCCTGGAACTGGGTAGGATGCTTGTCCTACCCAGTTTATGGTCGTGTGAACTAGCCTTATAAGTAGTTTTTAGGGATGTGTATGGCATTGTCCTCTATTCAGTTCAAGCCTACAGGAGAGGGATCCTGCTTTGCTTTGGGTCAAATCTTTTGGCGCTCTGAAACTTTGCTCCAGTACTTTGGCCCCACCTTCACTCCTAGTAGTACTGCTTTCCTGAGGGAGCAGATAGCAACGTCTGTGCTTTAAATTAAAAATGCCCTTTCCCCCCACATCAATTCTCCTGGGGTCCTGGGAATGGTGTGGTGCTCTTGTGAACCGTAGTCTTTTTTGAGGCTGCAAAAAATCAGCCTCCCAGGTTAAGTAACTTACTCCCAAGTGTGGGAGTAAGTTACTCATGTGGGAGTAAATGCAGCTTTGGAGGGTGCAGGGCTTAGTCTAGTTTGCTTTGTTTTGGGCCCACAACTAGACTCTGTTTTGATTCAGACCAAAGTGAGCCCTGAAATTTCACACAGCCCTAATAGTCTTAGAATAATAAGCCAAGCATCCCCCCCCCCCCCGGTACAAGCAAAGGTCATGACGGTGCTCACAATATAACATCCAGATATTCAATCAATAAAAAGCTTTTATGTGAGCTCAAGAATATAAGTGGATTCACTCACAATTCACCACCGTTTCTTCTACAAAAGCAGGTCTCCTCGTGTGTGTTGCAACAGCTAAACTGCCCACTTCATATGCTAAATGTTTATAGTTATTGCACAGCAGAAGTTCTTTTTTCATCAAGCTATTAGTTTCTGTTGCCTAGGTCAAAATACCAAATAGTAATTTCTTCCTGGGTAATACATATATGGGACAGAACAAAAAATAACTGCCTAGGGCTTATATATATTGCATTCTACAGATGCATAATCTCTGTTCATAGGTACAGAGTTGGCACAGGCTAAAGCTTTATAGCCACAAAGGCTCTTTGCAGGAAACCAGAGGTTAAGTAATAGAAATAACTTTCCAAAATGTGTACCTCTGTAATATGCTGAAAATAAGTCAAAGGTCTGGAAGTATTCCATATCCTGCTGAGTACGGTAATCTCCTAATTTATTCTTAATGGTTTCCGGTGCACGGCTTAAATAAATCTTTCTTAGGTTGTGCAGATTTAGCCCCCAAAGCTATACTTTATGGTTACAATTAGACAATTGGCTATTTACATTACCATATTTTTGCTGTTCTAAGTGGCATTTCTTTGGTATTCTACTAGCATCCATCTGTTCTAGTTTAACTCGATGATGAACTAAGTAAATAGTCATTACAACTGGAATTAACCCACATTCTTCTCTAATCTGAACTGCTCTAGTACCTAGTAGAACACATACATTATACATTTCTTTGGGGAAACTTCTATCTTTAAAAAACCACTAAAACTATATTGCCTTTATAGACACCTATGGTGCAGCCACATTTGGAATACTGTGTACTAGCTGATCTGGTGCAGAGCATCAGTGCCCCTAGTTCTCCCCATCTTCATTTTTTCTTCAGCCCCAGTCCATCGTTCTCCTCCCTTCAGCCCCAGTCCATTCTCCCCACCCTTCAGCTTCAGTCTGTTCTCCCTCCTCCCTTCTGCCCCAGTCCATTCTCCCCCCCCTCTTAAGCCCGAGTCAGTTCCTCCCCTCCCTTCAGCCCCTGTCAGTTCTCTCTCCCCTCCCTTCAGCCCCAGACCCTTCTCCCCCTTCCAGTCCGCTTTCTCTCACTGCCCTCCGGGGGCGCTTTCCCTCACTGCCCACCTGCCAATGCTTTCCCTCCCTGCCCGCTGGCCGGCCTGGCTGCCATCTGCCTGTCCCCGCCGCTATCCAGCAGCTGCTCGCAAACTCTCATGAAAGCTGCCATGCATGGGATCAGCGACGGGTATGCCTAAGAGAGAGTGTGTGAATGAATATCCATGCCGGGACGGGCTCTCCAATAATCCTATCAATAGTTTTAATGGATACACCTCTGAGCCTACGTCAGTGACTCATCTCCTCTGTAATGGGGAGATCATTATTTCGCCACCTTATCTTGTCCCTTCTTCCTGCTGGCACAACGGGTGTGATCTCCTGTGAGAGGAGGGGGGTGAGGTGGTTCACTCTAAGTACAGGGTGTCCTTGAAAGTTAACTCGATATAGTTGAGTTTATTTAGCTGGGACTCCCATCTGGGGAGAGGGGGTGCATCTTATCCCCATTCCAATTTGTTTTGTTTGCAGCCAAATCTAGGGGCAACTAGCCCACTGCCAACTAAGTGACTTGTCCCCATGTGTACTGAGAGCTCACACTGCATTCAGCTCCTGAGCATATACGAAGTGCAATCTCCAAGCCTGGAGATGCAAGCCAACAGGGAGGCTCCTGGGAGAATACACGTAGCTTGTAACATCCTACAATGGCAATACCACAAGCCATTTTCAGCCCAGCATTCTCTGTGTGTGTCTCCACCTATCAACTTCTCAACGCCTAGACCAATATGAACCAAATCGGCTGCAGCTGTAGGGACAAATAGGGATGCCCTAATGGCATGGTGTGTGATGATGTCATCCACTCCAATTCAAGCTGGCGGCCGCATGAACATCTGAGGCTCAAGCGGGCTAATTTGTGGACTGTCTAACCAATTTAAACCAAATTAGGTACAGTTGCAGTGGGTGACACACAGGGACACCTCAACGGCGTAGTTTGTGATGATGTCATCCACACCCATTCAAGATGGCGGACACAAACTTTTGAGGTGCAAGTGGGCTAACTTGTGAACCGTTTAACCGATTTGAACCAAATTTGTTACAGCTGTAGGGACACATAGGGATGCCCTAATGGAGTGGTGTGTGATGATGTCATCCACTCCAATTCAATATGGAGGCCATGTGAACATCTGAGGTGCAAGTGCACTAATCTGTGGACTGTTTAATCAATTTAAACTAAATTAGATACAGTTGCAGTGAGTAACACACAGGAACACCTCAACAGTGTAGTTTGTGATGATGTCATCCACACCTATTCAAGATGGCGGCCGCGTAAACGTTTGAGGTGCAAGTGGGCTAAGTAGTGGACCGCTTAACTGATTTGAACCAAATTTGCTACAGCTTTAGGGACACCTAGGGACACCTCAACAGCAAAGATTGTGATGATATCATCCACCCCAAATCAAGATATTGGACATGAAAACTTTTGAGGCACAAGTGCACTAACTTGTGGACAGTTTAACCAATTTGAACCAAATTTGCTACAGCTGAATGGACACATAGGGATGCCCCAATAGTATAATTTGCGATGATGTCTCCCACCCCGATCCAAGGTGGCAGGATGTAGACAGTGAAAGGAAAGTAGGCTGATTAGTTCTTACTAGAACAACTTGTTTGAAACCAGATACCCAGGCCTAATCTGTTCTATCTCTTAGCAATGAAGGGATCTCTTGTGGCAGATTGGGTATCGGCTAAGTACCATGATTTGGGGTCATGAGAATTAAATAGCCAAAACAAAAAACAAAAACAAAAACAAACCCCCCCCCCGAAATAAATTACTTGAAGTTCCTTAATCATTTTAACACAGTTTGGGGAGCTTGAAATTAACATCATTTGGGCAAAACTCACAAGTCTTCAATTATTTTTGCTAAATGAGTGTTTAGAAGTATATATTCATAGCTTAATAATTTTAAATAAAACTTAACATTAAGATCCTTTGTTTCCATTAAAAAGAAAAGTAGCATTTATAGTACTGCTTGCTGCAAAATATCAGAAAGTTTCCTAATATAACATTCCTTTTGAATCCTGAAAAAATGCATTGCCATAAACAGAATAATGTAAACAATTATTCAAAATTAGCACTGAGTTTTAAATTATTTTATATGCATTTGCAATATGAATATTTCTTATTGCCTGCTCAGCTCCTAGCATAATTCCTGCCCCCACCTACATATTCCTTTCATTGTAATCATTTTTAACAACATGGTAATATAACTGGAGACAAAGAACAGTCTATAACACTTCAAGTACAGCAGCCACCTCTGTGGAAACCTCCCTACATAAGAACAGCCATGCTGGATCAGGCCCAAGGCCATCCAGTCCAGCACCCTGTTTCACACAGTGGCCCACCAGATGCCTCTGAGAAGCCCACAAGTAAGACGTGAGGGCATGTCCCCTCTCCTGTTGTTGCTCCCCTGCAACTGGTATTTAGTGACATCTTGCCTCTGAGGCTGAAGGTGGCCTTTAGCCAGCCACCAGACTAGTAGCCACTGATAGACCTTTCTTCCATGACTTTGTCTAAGCCACTTTTAAAGCCATCCAAGCTAGTGGCCATCACCACATCCCGTGGCAGAGAGGTAGTGAACTGATCTATGTGCACAAAGAAATACATGTGTGGAGCTCCTATGTCAGAATATTTCTGGAATATTTCCATGCACTACAATGTGTAACTTCATGTACCATCTTATTGTAGTCTTGTCTTACATTATTTAACTTGCATACTGAATTTTTATATAACTTGCTCACAATCCTGTCCTTCTCAGAGTGAACTCAAATGCTAGTCTATACTTTGCTGAACAGGTACCTCTTTTTTTTTTTTTAAGTGTTTTGGGAATGCAAGGCAATATCACAAACTGACCCCAGAGCTGAATTGGTGCTAAATAGTAATTTGTGATGCAGAAAATGCTCTTTGGTTTCCAAACACGGATTCCATTTTGATGGGAAAGGTATAATTTTTTTTTTTTCAGAATGGAAGCTAAAAACCCAAAAACATGAAATTGCAGTAAATACAAGTCGTAATACTGTGAGGGTTGGGGGGACGCACACAACTGTGATGAAGCTGCGGTGATCCATTCTAGAAACATTTTGGTTACCACAGTAATTGTAACTTGGCCATTCAGTCACCCTGCCCTGGTGTACTTTACTTTATCGCAGTGTCATGCCTGGGATCGTGTCATGCCTGGGATCACAGTCTCCAAACAACTCCCTTCCTCTGATCCTGTTCATAGGCTGTGGAAATGGCCTCAGAGGTGCTGGGGAGGGGGTTAATTATCACCCTCTTCCTCTACCAGCTGTCAGGGAGAGGTGTGAGACTGTCCCTCACTGGGAGTCTCTCGATCCAAATCACTCTCATCTCTCCAGACCTCCTCATCCTTGGCTATCCAAGCCTTAAATAAAGCCCTGCAATCAGGGCAATCCCAACCACCCGCTCCTGACTCCGCCCTCTCCAATGTAGTTGCCTGCATCCTCCCTGCCTCAGCTGTTGCCTGTCTTGTCAGCTGTTGAGGCCCTGCCTTCTCTTCTTCACCACCAGGAGGCAACCTGTTGGGCCACGCTGGCCTACCCATGGCCTGTGGGTTCCTGGGTGTCCTGGCTCTCCCGCATAACTGTGTAAGGTCCAAAATGGCTTTGTCTGTACCCAGGAGCTGTATTGCCTCCGTCTTCTCAGCCCCCTGACCGGGCACGTACTCGGGCTTCCCCACGGCCGGCAGGAAGGCCTGACATGTAGTCAATGTGACAATGAAAAACTTTACTGAGGGTGCTAATTTAAATTTAAAACACGCCGTGTAGGTTGAAAACACAGCCAGTTATCTTGTCAACTCTGCTGGTGATTTATGTGGGGCTTTTAAAAGTAGCTGTCCCCAAATGAAGCACGAACAGATGCACTCACCAAGGGAGACACCATCGCCAATTCAACTTCTCTATGTTATCAAATATTCTCGCAATCTGCTTCAGGTAGGAGGATGGGCCAGCCTGGGTTTGGAAGCCATGTATGCTTCCCATTGGCGATCATAAAAATTCTACAAGCGAGGTAGGAGCAAGGGGAAATGAGTGTCTGAGAGCTGGGTACAGAGGTGGGAGGTGTGGGGAGTACTTTTCTTCCACCCTCACTCTGGCACTGGGTATAAGTCCTGAGTTTGCTGTTGCCACCCCCTCAGTACCCAGCTCACAGACAATCATTTCCCCCTCCTCCTCCCTTGATCGGAGGATTCTCACACTGGCCAATCAGGACCACGCAAGGCTGCCATGCCCAGTCTTGCTGCTGCCCAGATAAGGATTGTGAGAACCAGTTCAAAGCTGTAGTAGCAATGGCATGATCAGGATAGGGCAGAGCTGCACAACTTCAGTCCTCCTGCAGATGTTGGAATACAACTCCCATGATCCCTTGGTACTGGCCACTATGGCTGAGCAAGATGGGAGTTGTAACCCCCAAACAGCTGCAGGGCTGAGATAGTGCAGCCCTGGGATAGCGTCTGGTGGAATTTTCCCTAGTTTGCTTTCAGATCAACTCGGGTATTAGATGTTGGTTAAGGCATGGGAAGGTGGAGGGAAGCAGGTCAGGATCTAGGATTTTTAGGGATCCCTGTGGCAGCCCCCTCAAATTGCAATGCTGTCCCCATACTCTCCCCCTGAGAGCCAGTACTCTAAGAGTTCTGCACTCTTGCTGGGAATAGTTCTACTGTTTGGATGTAATAGGTTACAAGCTCCATTCACATCACTTCCTGCCATTCTTTTTGGTATAATGATTCCCTATATACCCTCCCTCCATGCAGCTCTTAGGAGAGTAGCAACCAGAGTGGATGACTTGGAGAAGCAATCTGAGCTACGCTTGGATGAGCTGGCTGGCTGGACACATGGTAGCTTGCATTGGGCTATGGGTGTGCACTCCTTGGGCAGCAATTTTTGATTCCTTCTGATGAGAAGCTATGATACTCCAAATTGCCCAGATCACCTTCTGCAGTCCCAAAGATGTTGTGGTGGCAAGCATGAATTGTCCCCTTTGCTAAGCAGGGTCTGCTCTGGTCTGCATTTGAATGGGAGAATTCTGCTTAGGTGATGGGGCTGCTCTGTGAAGCAGCATGTCTTTCTCTTGCATGCAGAAAGTTCCAAGTTCCCTCCCTGGCATCTCCAGATAGGGCTGGGAGAGACTCCTGCCTGTAACCTTGGAGAAGCCACTGCCAGTCTGTGTAGACAGTACTGAGCTAGATGGACAACAGGTCTGACTCAGTATATGGCATCTTCCTAAATTCCTAAGGGAGGAATCCAGGCTCAACCACGGCCCAAGGGTCTGCACTACGGGTGTGCACAAAACAGATTTTGCATTTTGTTTTGAGTTTGAAACTAAATGCAAAATGCTTGGCACATGTTGTCAAAACAGAGGCCAAGCTGGCTGTTTCAACGAAACAAACTCAAAACGTTTCAAGTGCCATTTTGGAGGGCTGTTTTTCCGGGGAGAGCTGGTTTACTGATTGGGGTTGGTGGGTAGACCAGTCCTCCGAGGTGGGCTGATGCATCAAGTCCAGAGTGGAGGCCTGGTCTACCCACCTCACACAGTGGGTAGACCAGGTCTCAGCTCCAGACTTGGTACATCAGCTCACCCTGGATGACTGGTCTACCCGCTGATCCCAATTGGTAGACAGCTCTCCCTGGAAAATCAGCCCCTCAAAATGGTTCTTGAAACATTAGCAGTCGAAGTGGAGTTGTTTTGTTTCAAGCTCAAAACAGGCCCTTTATGTGAAGGGCATTTTGTTTTGAGCTTGAAACACTCAAAATGGCCGATTTCGAGCTTGAAACGTTTTGAGACCAAAATGTTTTGCATATCCCTAGTCTGCACAACTGAAAGCTCACCCCGGAAGCCAGTTCAGGGACACATACCCAGGCAAAGACTCAGTGAAGCTACTGATTTGTCCCCCTTCCAATTGACTGACATGGGAGAAGAAGGCGGGGGTTCAAAGGCAGGGAATGACAGGCAAAAACAGCTAGAAGCGATGGAAGTGGGGTGCTTGAGGAGGAGCTGACCACTTTTGTTGTTAGGACTGCCTCAAGTCAGCTATCTTGGGTTCTCAAAAGGTCACTTAATCCAACTCTGACTTTTGTGCCTGAGCACACCACAGAAACAAAGAAAGAAGAGGGGGGCAGGTTCAAAAAGGAAGGAGTTAAAAAAGGAGGGAAACCCCTCACTGTGCAAAAGAGAAAACGTTCTTCTTAAAATTCAAATATAAAGAACTTATAACAGAGTCAGGGCATCAGCTCAAGGGTCTAAACCTAAAAGTAAAGCAAATAAAATATCACACTTAATACTTTTAATATCTCATTAAACATGA